>NC_041821.1:2229893-2538893 GCF_900964775.1 Scleropages formosus
GTACTCATAATATGCCGCATGAGCTATAGCCGTAGGACCAGAATAAGTAGCCTGTTATTGTGTTACATTCCCAAAGAATAATTGCTGCATTACGAAGTAATTATGGATTTCTGAAAGTGGGACTCTGCAAATACATTTTTAATTACATGCTATTTAATCCTTATTTTATTTAATTAATGCAAGCTGTTAAATGTACATCAATGTATTTTCGCCGTCGCCTGCCGGTTTTTTCCTATGTGTACGATCATCTCTGAACATGTCAGGGTATTAAGGCCGAATGAGCGGAGGCAGCCAAGGGAGAGAAGCAGATCTAGGGCATGGAGGGCAATCTTAGGCGAGGAGTGTTAATTCACCTCTGCTCTCCCCATCAAACTCGTGCACTTTTCCTGTGATGTCTCACTATAATTAAACACATGGGACGGTGGCTTATATTTTGGGTTAAATAACAACAGTTTCGCAGACTGTTCTGGCAGTGACCAACAGACACGGCTGCCTCAGGAAAAAAAAAAAAAAACACTGACATTTTCATGGCATCACCACAGAAATTGATGTGTTGAAAAAGAAAATAATCACTTTTGTAATGGCTTTGGTTTCACTTTGCTCTAGGCAGCTGAAAATTACAATCCTTCAGCTAACTGTAATGCAATATATTTGATTCATAATTACTGAATTTAAAACTATGTTGTTGTTGTTGTTGCAAAGCGGTGATACGATTTAATACGTCCAAAGAAGACTATAATTTCAATGTTTATCAGAAGAGGCACAGTTTAATTAAAGTGGCCTTTAGTGTGCATTTTGGATTTGCTCCAGAAGGAAAATCTGAATACACGCAGATAAAATTCCCATGGCAATGATCTAATTTGCAAGCTTGGTGGTTTGCATGATATTCTAGACCACATTCGGTGCTGCAGTGCAGTAACATGCCTTTGATATTTACAGGTCTGGGGATTCTGATCCACAACACAGCATGATTTTAAAATCATCGTGGCCACCGGTTTCTTCGCCAACATGTCTTTCAAAGAGTTACTCTTTGTTCTCTTTCTCGAGATCATCCTGCTACTTTCTTGTGACTTAAGCACCGCTGTTGCAAGTCACGTTACCGTGGACTCGTGGTTCGGGTCCAGCTTTGGATCTTCAGTTATACTGGGGCTGCATGGACTGCATGTGAACCTGCAGCGCTACAACAGCTTGACAGCTTTGATTCCTACTTACGGTGAATGCCGTAGGCTCTGTCGGTCAGATTTGCATGCATGCTCGCACGCTGACAGCAAGCATAGCTGTATGTTGGGCGGCAGCCCGTGACTTGCTCGGCAGAACCTCTCCAACGAGTCGACCTGGTGAAATGGCAGCTTGCCGCGTGCCATCCCGTCAGAGCTGTCTCGGTGCTTGCGAGAACAGAAAGATCTCAGCGTTGACTTGTGGGAAAGTGGAGCCGTTAGGGTGTTGCAGACAAGACCCTCGTGTCTTGTTTGACAGGATTGTTTTCTGTCCTGGGTGTGTAAAGTGCAAGCAGTCATGTGCTCCTGCTTTGTCTTCCTTCCAGTGGAATCATAAGCTCTGCTTTGTCTTCCAACAAATCCCGTTTTACACACCGGCCCCTTGCTGCCTCCCCTACCGATGGCCTTCAAATTGTCTGGGAAATAAACAGCGAAACCAAACAATCGGCTCGTAGACGAGGAAGTCATTATCATCGTATCCATGGCTGCCAAAATTCAGAAGCAGTAGACGTGGGTCACGCTCAGAGAAATATTGTGACGAGAAGAGATGCGCACAAATTGTCTGTCGGCCTTTGTTGTCTACGACTGTAGCGATGCAGGGAGGAGATGTGAAGGAATATGGGTGCAACGGTGTGACTGTAGATGGACGGCATGATGGCGGTAAACGGTCGTTCGGTGCGGGACACACCTCTGCGGACGAGACAACCCGATGCATCCTGGAAAGAACAACCTGATGTTGTTCAAAATGAAGGCTGAGAAGGTGTTGAGAGCACGCGGGTAAAACCGGACGGGATTCTGTCCTGCAACCGGAGAAGAAACATTAAGGAAACGGCACGGCTCTTACCGGACCCTCTCCGTCCGCTGAAAATTTCCACAAATGTCCTGTCCTTCTGCTGTTTTCCCCACAGTTTAAATGAAACTCAAGTAGTGGTCTTTAAAGATCACCTTTTCCTGACCCAGGGTGGTGATTGGGATTACCGTGGGATGATAGCTAAAGTAATTCCCAACCCCGAAATCTCTTGCTTTGCCTTTATGCTCCTTGTTTTGCGTACGTTTGCTTTTCAAAACGTCCGGATGGAAAAAATTAATCTGGAAAGAGTGAAATCTGCAAGTGCGCTTCACGCCTTATTTACGGGTTTACTCTGTTTTCTGCGGACTTAAGGTATAAAGACGGACTGAATGCAGGCGTTCCCTTTGTCGGCGCCGCGGCATGGCGTTGTTAACGTGAGATCAAGTAATCTGGGTGCTCGGCGCCAATGCAAAGCGCACAACAAAACGGCGGCGGCCCGAGCGCAAGCTTCATCTGTGTTATCGTGTAAGAGCAAAATCGAGCGGCGCTGCGGCGAGGAGGAGCCGTTTACTCCTCACCAGTGTTTATGTGGTGTGGAGAATTGGTGGAAAATTAATCCCGCTCAAAGCTGTATTCATGAATGCCAATTCCTACTTAACCTAAATACTCGGTAATGTTGTTGTCATCATGTTTGCCTGTTAAAGCCCCTTTTTCTTTCTCGTTTTTTTCCTCTCCGCATCCAGTTGTTATGTGTGGGATCCTGTCAGCGATCAGAGAGAATCGTGTCCTTCGCAAAATCGCGGGACAACAATGTAATGAGTCACTCGGAGACATCCGATTACCGCCACAATGGCGGGCAGAAATGGAGCTGGAAATGTACACCTCTTGTGGCGTTTAGAGAGTTTCACGGTTTCAATAAAACGATTTCCAGTGCTTTGTCCAAACGTGAGCCCTCATTACTTGAAGAAGGCAAAAATACACAGGTATTAATCCATCTGGAAAGGAATACAATTTCATGTTATTGCTTTAGACCCTTTGATGTTGAAAAAAGTGCGGAAGCTCCGCCCACTGCGTGTTTCGCTACATCTGCTGTCCCCGTGCACATTTTTCTTTTGATGGCCGTCCACCCGAGGAACGACAGATCTATCCGCAGCTGCGTCTCGTGCGCTCGTGCAGGAGCGCGCCGCGTCTTCGTTTGACGGGAAACCAAAAATGTCGCCCGTTTAATTTCGTTGCCTGGCTCCTGTTTCTGGCTTTTGCGCGGCCGCTTCATCCTGAGCTCCAACCCTTTGTTTGGGCGCAGCTCGGGGAACGGCGCGTGTTTCGCTTCAGCTGGCGACGCGGCTCCGTCTCCCAAGGCCCAATGTCTGGGACACCTACAGGAAACCAGGAGCCTATTTTGCGTTCGGTGGATCCGGCTCACGCAAGCGCCATCGGTCCTGCGGCTTGCATCTCGCAGCCTGTCGCGCCGCGGCTCGCGTTCCCATAAATAACCTGCAGCAGCTTCACAGGCTCGGCACACGGCGCTATGAAGCCGCGCAGGAAGCCGAGGATAATGAGAGCTCGAATAAAGAGGAACAGAAAGAAATATCACCTCTCCGTAATAATCTGCGGCAAAATATTGCCACCAGAGAAATAAATTGGCGAGGCGTAAGGATTACCGACTTTCAGAAAAAGTACCGGAGATGTGAGCAAGTGTCACAGATGCACCGGTTCATAATCGCTTTTCGTCCAATTAACAGAATTCGCACGGGTCTCGCGATTTAACGGCCAAGCTCCACATACTGGAAGAGCACTGTCGTGGTGCTGCTTTGCCATCGGAAGGTCCCAGGTTCGATTCCCATCTGCTGTTGTAGTGGCATTGATCAAGGTACTCATCCCGAACTGATGCGGTAGAAATTACCCGGCTGGCTGTACGCATGGGTAAATCATTGTGAGCTGCTCAGTTTACAGCCCGAACAGGAAGAAGGGTGTGAAATAAAAGAATAAATAAGAAGTCATAGTAAGAGAAACTCCGACAAAAACGGAGTAAACGTGTGAGATGAAGGCGAACGAAGACTGGCACCGCAGCGCTCACCTCCACACGTTGTGGCACAAATGCCTGCTCTCAATGTACTGTCACACCTCGTCCTCGCAGGGGTTCGGGGGTCTGCGAGGACTGAGCCCCCCCCCCCCCCCCGACCCCCCCGCTGGTGGAGGCTCCACTCCAACCCTTTATTTAGAGCAACCTGCAGCTTCTTGTTTACTCTCGCTCCCAGTCGGACAGCGTCTTCTCCCCCGATTTCCTTCAATTAATAATGACTCTCCCGCCTCGGCAGCCTCTTCTTCCAGCTCCTCATCACACGGTGATGTTTTCCTCCGGTCTTCCTGTAGATGCACCAACGCAAAGTCCGCAACAAACCTCCTTTTTACACGCATGCTCTTCATTCACTATCAGGCCTTAACAGGTTTACAGGTTCCAGTGCGACGTCTCCGCTCATACGTGTCATCACAGGCCCCCATTTCGGCACGCGTGGGGCGCGGATCCGAGGGCGCTCGGTTCCAGTCGGTTCACGTAAATAATAAAACAATCCAGCAGCTACTAGGCGACGCGCCAAAGAGCCTCAAACGTACGCACGCACACTTTCGGTTTGTCGGACGTCTGAGCCGCTCTTGCCGAGTTCGATGGGATGGACGAATGGCGGGGATGAATCGTCAACTCGCCGAGATACAGCTCACGAAATGAAGAAAGCTCTGCTGAATGCGTCCTCCTGTCGGAGGCTGTTAAAAATATAGGTCCATAGTTCCCACGCTGAGCACCCTTTATTTCAAGAACACGTTGCTTTTTTAGCATCGCTTTGGAGGTCAGTGTAGACACGCATCATTGGGTGTTTTTCATGCAGCGCTGACCTCACAACTTGTCCGCACTTTAATTAGACCCAGGGGATAAAGTGAATGACAGATGAGTGACTGACTCAGCCTGGCCGGAGGATCGCTCCTCCACTACCTGTTTTAACATGATGAAATAGCGCTGTGCGCTGTGGAAACCGAAAGGCGCTTCCACGGCGACCGCTCGTTGACTCGTACATCCTGACTTTGGCACTTGGCTGTCGAACGTGTCCAGGTGAGGAAGACGTTCTGAAACAGACATCAACAGTCACTGTCCACCTGGGACCGTGGCATGTAGGAGCACGACCAAAGCCACCAACCTCCTGGATTATTGGCCGCACCTGATGCGGAGACGTGGCTCCGGTACTTCAACAGACTACCAAGGGACCGGAATTTGTTGCAGTGGGCAGCTGCACGGCATGGATGCGGTCGCTTGGGAACCTTTTATGCTCCTTTGTATTTTTTCACTGCAAGTCTCATGCCTGGTCACTCCCCGAACCCGGAACACCTAGCATGCCCCAGGGACACTATGTGCGCTGAATGTTTCAGATGTTCTGGATATTCTAATGCATGTCCTGGAAGAAGTACCACCTTTACTATGTATTCTTACCGGACAAAAAAACCCAAGTCTGCACCACATTCCTGCTGGATGTACATTCAAAGAACCTTCAATCTCATCACTTAAACACGGAAAGAAAAGGGTCACTATATATACAGTATTATTGTATATTCAATAACCACCGGCTAATGAATGGTATTAAATGTTTCTTGAATGGTTATTGAATATATGTCCTCACATCAGAGTTTATTGTGCGGAATTGAGTGTCTTGAGTGCTTTTTCACATAAATAATTATAATTATTACTCTTCAGAAGGAAATGCCTGGACTGATCAGCAAACCAGGGGAATCAGATTAGCGCTTCTTACTTGCTGGTATAGTGCTTTCAGCCGCCAGCTTGTATTTGAAGGACCTTGGTTTGAATCCCATCTCCTGCAATCGTATTCTTGATCAATGTACTAACCCTGAGTTAATACGGTGAAAATTTTCTACTTGTATAAATAGGTAAATCAGTGCAAGCTGCTTCGGAGGGAATAATCAGACAAATGAGAGCGAAGTGTTTCATTAGAGGTCGAGAATGTTTAGGTTATTTTTCACATTACTTTACTACATTTTACATTTATTCACTTAGCAGACACTTTTCTCCAAAACGACTTCCAGTGAACTCCTCGCTACTCGCTGAGCTACTCGCTGTGGCACTGTGCTACCATGCCACCCCCCTTTTACTAGTGTGAAAGGTTGATGTTCACAGTAAACCCACAGCAAGGCCTGCAAGGCTGGACCCAGAAAGTTAGGAGCCATTGCAGACACAAGCACCGAAACACACAGAATACGACATTCAAATTCACACAGACACACGTTATTTTCCCCGAGATTGTTGCTCATTGCCGCCATTGCTTTTCAGCGCATTCGTGTTTCCTTCTGCTTTCTGTCTGTGGACGCCTGCTGTTCGCAATAATCAATCTATATGTAAACCAGTGCATTCAGCTGCTCGGCTCTTTTTTATCGCTCTGTTTGCGATTCCTCAACTCCGGGCCCCTGTCTGCCTCGCCTTTTACCACATTACAAGAGTGTCGGAACCCAGGCAGCACTATCAATAAATGACATGATGCCAGTATCCATGAATACCTGCATTCAGGAGGACGGGCATTCATAAACAAACATTTTTTTGCAAGTCGTCATAATCTGTGTGCTGCACCAGAAAGCGAGGTGAATCACTGCAGCCCAGTGAACTGCATATGGTGTAAATACAAGAAGCGAAAAAAGAACCACGATAAATAGGTGTTTATCTCATTTGAACTTTAACAAGCTTTCTTTATTTAATTTTTCCGTCGCGGATTATTTGTGCAAAATGTCAGTGAAAAACTTTGGGTTTGCAGCTCAACAACAGTGCCAGTGTGTCATGGAGCGGAGCGCAGCAAAAACACGCTGTTTTGAATTTCCTTTTTTTTCAAACTGTGGCACAATTTGTCACGGGTTGTTAAATTATGTATTCATTTAATGTTTAATTTCCTGCCGGAGAACGGGGGGCTGTTATTGTGTCCCGAAACGGCGGTTCAGCGTTTTGAAACCGAAGAGCGACGCGCTTCGCGGGGGGCGAGAGGACGCGTGGCCGAGCTCTCGATCCCGAGGCCGCTGGCTCCTCCGGCGCTCCTGGGAGTAACACTTTCCTGCTGACCAAGGGGGTTTGTTCGCGGGGAGTCACTGACCTTGGCTGCTTTTAATTATGTGGACAATAATTACCTTGGTTATCAGCAGGCGAGGGCCATACTTCACCAGCGAGAGGAGGGAACGCAGGCAACTCGATAAATGCCAACGCGAGATGAAAGGCGCGGTCTTCCTTTGACCCTCAGAGGGAGACCTTTGGGAACACCTTGTAGAATTGGCCGTAAAATTATGAGGACTTTCATTTCGGAAAAGCTTTTCATCTGGGGGTTTCAAAGCCCTTCCACGGTTAATGTGCAGCAGCAACCAGGCCTGCTTTTGGTGGAACTTCTCTACCAGAGTGTCCATGTTGGACTGGATGGTGTGCTGAGTCAACGCTCTCCAGGTTACGATACACGTGAATTAAATGGGAACTTTGGGTGACAGAGCTGGAGGACTTGTGCTCTGGGAAGAATACACTCTTAATATCTCGCCGTCTGATTTCTGAATCCCGCAGTCGGTCTTCGAATCAGCGTTGTTTCTGAAAGCACTTTTACTTCCCCCTCGAAGAAGGACATGAGGAGGATGTGAATTTGGGTGGCAGGGTGGTGCAGCAGGTAGTGACAGTGTCTCGCAGAACCTGGATGTTGGGTTCGGCCTATGTGGAATTTGTATCCTCTCCCTGTGTTTGTGTGGAATTCATCCGGGTGCTCTGGTTTCCTCTCACATTGCAAAGATATGTTTCAGGTGAATGTGAATGTGCTGCGTTGCTTTCCCGTGCAGGTGTGTAAATGACTGTAGGCTGTTTACTGTAGTTTATCTAACACTGTAAATAACCTTGGATAAAAGTGTCAGCTGAAAACTAGTGAAAACTCACTGCATGTTGTTCTGGAGAAAAGTGTGTGTCAAATGAATAAATGTGGATTCTAAGGCTGCTGTGAGACCCAGACAGAAACACTTCCTGTACTTCCTACTTTCTTGTCTCAAATTCAGTGATAAGAAACATGGTTTGAAACACTGGAAAGTAACCAGTAAAATTTGGGAATTTCCTGTTAATAAATATAATATGCAGATGGAACATTCCACTCGAAATCATTGAACATGGATTTGAGTCCCCATTTTTAACATTTATGTTGAATTTCTGTTATTCAGTTAAAAAAAAAATACTAGTAAAATTTCTGTTTTAACTAAAAAAATGAAAGGATTATGTTCGACAGCAGATAGAAAAGTAGTCATTGCTGTCACTTTGTAACCCAAAGGTCCTTGGTTCGAATCCCACTGCTGTACTCTTAATTCAGATACTTCCCCTCAACTGACAGAGTAAACACTGGCCAGATGTATATAGGGTCAGCGTACAAACCTCACAGTGTAAGTTGCCTAGGAGAAAAGTTTGGAGGTATCTTTCACTGCAGAGACCTAAACGTCTGGACCAAAACCTATAGAGCAGAGAATGAGTAAATGCAGTAAATATTATTTCTATTGTAAAAGATAGTCATGAGCACATGACTCTTATGTAGCCAGAAAACTACAAAAGTATAGGATCAGTTTCGAAGCAACATAAATGGGGAAGGAGAAGCTCTGTAGAAGGTCACCTTAAGCATCTGGAGTATGTGGCTGTTCGTCGCCGAAGGTGACGCGAACCGGACGTCCGAAGGCACGCGTTCAAGCAGCCGTTCCGTTTGGGTCTCACGGCACCCCGTTTCATTAATATTTCATTCTATTTCGTTTTGCAGCGAGACTTTTTCTGTGTGAATCACTTCATTCAAATGCATAGCCCGTTGTGTAAAAAAAATGATCGTAAAAATGATCTTAATTCATAATACTGTACAACGTAGCCCTGCCCTAAGAAGATAAGAGGGGCTATTTTCGAACCCCAAGTCTGATATGAAATAATTCCTCTGATCACGCTTTCTATTTTCCACTTGGGTTGGCAAGCAAATGCCACAGACGAGCTCTTAATAAAAACTCTCTGTTCACACGGTTTGTAATTGACAACGTGGCGCCGAAGCCGGAATTTAAATACGCGTCCGGAATGAGGCAAATGCAAAGGCCACGTTTAAGAAGAGTTTGCACTCTATCTATGGTAACCGGGTGCGGAGATCACAATGGCTTTGAGGTCACCGTAAGAAAGGCTTTCTTCCGTCAGACATGGGGGGCCTTGTAACGATGCCTTTAAATATATATTCCTTAGAGTATGAGTAACTCGAATGCGGCTGTTGCGGAGGCACGCTGATTTATGTGGGTCTTGCGGTGGGCGCCGACTCGGGGGAGCGATGCCGTGTCAGAGCCGCTCTTCATCACCGCGCCGGATTGACACAAGACGGATGGGTGGAGACCCGATGGAGGCGTGGAGGGCAGAACTGGGCGGCCGCGGCACCCACCGAGAGTTGATCAACTTGTGCGGCAGGCGGCCGTCGCTCTGTCACTGTCTCTGCCACCGGTGGGGACACATATGAGCCCAGGGAAGCCTGCTGGAACACATCGCTTTGATTGTCTTGTAGGAAGTGGGTTTCAGCCTTGGCCTGGCGGGGTGTCAGACACAGCAAAAACAACAGAATTTATCTGTAGGGAAGAGAAGTTCACTCTAGTCATACTCCTCATAACAGCAGCTTTACTAGCGAAACCCTAAGTTTACGTTAATCATCTTCATAGTTTCAGCTTTACAAACCCTTAGTTAGTCTGTTAGTTAGTTCCTCCCACGTCGGTTGACGTCTTGGGCAACGAGCGTTCTCCAAAGGGCTCTGTTGGCAGCAGCGATCTCGGCATCTGTCCATTCGATGTTCATGGTCTTGAGGTCTTCTCGAAGGGTGGAACGCCACGTTTTGGGCGGTCGACCCTGTTTGCGCTTTCCCTTCGGCGGCACCCATCGCATCGCCACCTTCGGAAGTCTCTGCTCAGGAAGTCGCAAAACGTGACCCGCTAATCGCATTCGTCGTTCGGCAACAGCGTCTTCCAGCTGCAGCAGACCACTACATTGTAACACCTCTTCATCTGTGACCCGACTGTGGTAGGAGATAACCAGAATTTGATGTAAACTGCATTGGTGAAAAACGTTCAGTTTGTGGGCTATCCTTTTTTTTTAAAATGGCCAGTTTAGTGGCATAGATACCTGTTGGGATCACGATGCTGTTTTTCGTTTCCAATTTTTATAACAGTTTTTCATGGAGAATACGTGATCGCATCAGGTGCTGAACGTCCTTTCGGGTTTGGTCCACTCTCTTCATCAAAGGTTGGCCTATATTCCTCTGCTGAGATTCGTATTTCCATACATTGCGCTTGTTGTTTCCGTAGCGACATCGTTTTTTATCCCTAAGGTGACTTTAATCATATCCTTTGTAGCACCGGCTTCTCTCTTCCATCAGATGTATTTCATGTGCTACGCTTTGTAAAAATTGATGAACTGCCAAAATCTCAGTGACGTTCAGCGTGAGCAAATTCAGCGGACAAGAGCCACAAGTGTCACAGCGGTACGATGCAGCGACCACGTCTGGCGCTTCCCGTATCCTTCGAGAGTTCCCGTATCGTCGCTTAAGTACGATTCTCAGCCTCAGCAGGCCGTTGAGCCGATACCCGTGCTGCTGTCGTTTGCTTTAAAACTTTGCGGCACGCAGATTTGTGGTGCCGTATCAGGCACCTTCCTGTGTAAGCGGTGAGAAGCAGCACGTGGTTTCCAACCCGAGGAGATGCGACGCGATGTTCCTCCGCAGGTTAATTACAGCATTGATGCATCAGCGGAGACAGTCGTATCCTTCAAGATTCGTAACTATGGAAACTTATGAAGAAAATGTAAAAAGAAGGCTAGCTAAACAAAAGTGTCGTATTGCAGCGATGAATCGGCGCAAATTAACTCCCGCACTAAGCGGCTCAGCTGCGGCGCATGGGATGGACGCGGAACAGGCGGCTGTGCTCTTCAGTAGGACATCAATTCCTCCTATTCGGTGGCAGCTTTCAGAAGGAGCGCCGAGTCGTGCGGCCCAGAACTTCACCGAAGCGGCGGTGCTTTTCCCTCGTAGCCCCGCTGCCGTTCTCCCGGCGGCGCCGCGCGTCACGCCTCCCTCCATCCCACAGTTTGCATGAGGCCTTTCGTCTCACCGTTTGCGAGCGAGGAAAAGCGCTGAAGTTCTTAGGAAGAGTTCCTTCGCGCAGCTTCCTATGCGGCGCTGTTAGCGATAGCACAAGCGCTCTCTTTCGGGGTGGGGCCCATTACGACTTGTGCACCTGCGCATTCAAATCTCACTTTCCTGCATATTTATGTACTTTTTAAAAGCGGGTGTCTTGACGTGTTCGAAATTAACGGCTAAATATTGTTCCACAGCGTTTGCCAGGTTCTACCGGATGAGCTTTTAACTCCGGCTCTACATGAACCATTTTTCACCGAATATGTCTGAGCGGTGGCGGAATGAGATGCGCTTGCCGTCCCGCAATTGATCCTTTGCGGCTGAGGATGATCAGATCCTCAATGTGATCACAGTCCGCTTTTTGCCTTCCCGTCCCGGCCGCATTAGCGGGGGCTGGTGTCCCCGCCGGGGAGGGGGCCTTCGGCCAATCCGCGCACGTGCAACGCCTTCTCTGATGAAAGCACCTTGCTCAAGAGTACCACAACCAGAGGTGGGGATCAAACCTGCGACCTTTTGGATCCAGAGGCAGCAGCGCTAATCAGTATGCTACCGACTGTCCCGTATTGCTGTATGTGACCTGACATCCCTCACAGGCCAGCAGGTGA
The DNA here is from genome assembly GCF_900964775.1 of Scleropages formosus. Classification (NCBI taxonomy): domain Eukaryota; kingdom Metazoa; phylum Chordata; class Actinopteri; order Osteoglossiformes; family Osteoglossidae; genus Scleropages; species Scleropages formosus. Next base: position 2,241,694 of record NC_041821.1, read on the forward strand.
TGCAGTGACAAAGGAACTCGGCGCAACTGAAATCCAGAATGCCAGCAACCGTTGTACCTTTGAGCAAACAGCAAATCAGCTTCAGCAAATAATTAAATGTATAAATAGATAAATAACCCACCTGTTAGAACGTGTAAATTAGTCTGACTTCTGCAATTTGCTGTGCTAAACAGATTGCAAGTAGAATTTATTATTCCATATTTTTGTCCCGTGTCACAATGATTTTTCCGTAGCCATACAGGCACTATGAATGAAAAAATATTAATATGAACAGTTGGTACAGTGTTTAAGAACTGTATTTATGGATGCACAATGGTGTGCTCAAAGTGCATCTGCTAAACGATCGTCTGTTTAACATTCTCAGTCTAAACTCTAACTCGATAAGCCCATAAACTCTTTTGAAATTAGATTTTCTCGTTAATCTACATAATTACTTCTCAAACCTCCCACAGTGTCGGACTGTTTATTATTTATAGCCATTGGGGAGGGATCATTTAAATAGCATTTTTGCAAACATGCTCCGTACGTAGCTCCGAAAGCAAATCAAAGCAGTTGTTTAAAAAAAGTCTAATTTGTCTCATTCGGGGGCTAAAATGGGGGGTTTTGACAGCAAGCTGATCGCAGATGAAGGCTGTGAGTAATGACTGCTGCGGTGCCGCGTCCCCCCGAGGATTGCCGGGAAGCACAGACTACGGCGCCGGAGCAGCACCCCCGGCGTTCGCATTTCCACCGACCCAATGAGATGTAGAGAAGCGGGGAGCTGGTCTCCCAGGATGCTTCTGGGCTGTCGGTGGGAGACTGGGGAGCGGCTCCATTAACCCAAGGTCGCAGTGTACAAATGGAACCAAAATGGTGACAGTCGAGAACAAGGCAGCTGTGCAAACAGAGGAGAAGGTGGAACCGGAGGCACCGCGACACGGGAGAAAAGCGTCGAAAGTGAGGTCATATAGGGACGCACGGCCTTACGCGACACGTGACGTGTGTAGACTCCGCGAGTACACCGGCTCCTCCGATTACAAACACAACTGGGACCAGAGGTTTGTTCGTAACTCACTGCGTTCGTAACTCCGAAGTTACTTTCACCAGTAGCAGTAGATCTCAATACAGGAGCTCAATAATTTAGACTCCCTCAGTTTTTTTATTGGTTACCTTCTGTAGGAATCTTGCATTTAACACATATTACGTTATAGGACTTCTTTTTGCTATTTTTATTAACTTTGAACTACGTGGCTGTTTAAGCTAATTTAAAACAGCTGAGACTAAAATTCTGTCACCTCCTCAAAATTCAGTGCAGATTGTTGACTAAGCCGTCCTATAAAGATTTGCAACTTTACGCATCTTGCTATTAATTTCTGCAAGTGAGGATTGCCAGAAAAGAGCTGTAAGCACCGTGGAAGAGAGTTGAACGAAGGCGCCTCACCCCCCTCCTCTGTTTGTGTGCTCTTTACTGCCATCTATGGGCTCAGCGGGTAAAGACATCGTTCGTTTCAATGCAAACTGACATTTTACAAAAGAAATGAGTTCTATTACAACTAAATTACAGACATGCCTCCACTTCCGTAAATTCGACTTCTGTAAATAATTCCCTGCATACGCATTATTTACGGATTGTGCTTTTATTTTACGTAAAACATCTGGGATACGTTAAGGGCAAGTCGGAGTAACCAGACAAGGCAGGAAGCTCCATCTTCCCAGTTCCTCCGTCTTTTGAGCTGTGAACTCATCTCCTCTCAATTAGTGTAGTGCTTTTTTTGCATATTTTCTACCCTTTTCATTATTCACAATGCCTGGTGGTAAATGTGCACTTGAAGGAAAACGAGAAGCGTCTCGCAAGCGTACAGCAATCGACTTGGAGATGAAGCTGGACAAAGATTATCGTCTACAACACGGGAACCAGGTTTAGCCATTTCGACTGTGAATATGACAGTGAAGGGTGCGGCACGTATAAAGGAGCACGTGATGATGTTGAACGGTGGGGGAGGAGGGGAACGTGACATACGCAAATTTTGACTTGCGTAAAGGGTCGAAGAACAGTCTATTTGTGCAAGTCGAGGGGTGTCTGTGCTTCAGTTTTTTCTAATAACACAAATTCATAACACCTTTCGGAGTACAAGGCAGTCAACTTTATCCTTGTGTTTGGGAATTTTTTTACAGGGTCACAAATAGGCTAAATATAACAATAAATGGCACAAATAATATGTGAAAGTGTAAATGAACCGGTTACAACCCATCAAATGAAGGAGACGGCAGTGGAAAGGAAAGCTGTCCAAAAACACTGAGCCCAGGGGATGCGCTTTCGACTCCGAGTCAAGTGGCTGGGATTCATGTACAAATGTTTCAGGGGCTTTTGAAAAGCGAGCCATCTGTCTTTTTTGATGTGGTCGAGCACGTCTGCGTCACGCCAAGCGTTTCAGCGTCTGGGCTCCTCGACTCTTCGAGTGAATTTCCGCACGCGACGCCGGCGTCCCCCTGTCCGAACGACGAAAGGACAGTGTTCGTGAGGGTCTCTTTGCATCGTGATGCTGTGACGGAAAAGCACCGGGATGTCCTTCGGACAGGGGGTGCACCGTCTCCCCAGGCAGGAAGGAGGGGAGCTGGGGGTCTGCTGCCCTGGGGGGGTCCGGGATCAGGGTGGGGTTGGGAGCACGACGATGAGGAGACCACAGAGACGACAGAGAAGTTAGAAGGTCCAGTGTTGGACTCGTGCTCAGACTCATTCGATTCTCACCAACACACACACACACACACACACACACGCACACACACACACCCGTACTCAACTGAACACCATTCCACTCCCTTTGCAATTTTTTTCCAATTATGTTTACATTTTACAGCATTTATTATTATATTGTTTTTTTATTGTATACATTATAATATATTGTTGTAATATAATATATTGTTATTTTATGTAGCACCATGGTCTTGGAGGAACGTTGTTTCATTTCACTGTACCCGTTGTATACGGGTGAAATGACAATAAAGCCACTTTGATTTGACTTTGATGTTATATCAGTCAAAGAGCCTAATGGGGGTTTCATGTCACATTTAGGTTCTAAATATGTTTATAAACATGTAACCGGAACATTTTCGAAAGAAGACGGAATTTGGAAAAAAGGTGTGAAGAGTCAGCAGTGTCATATAGCGGAAAAAAATCGCACCAGTAAAATTGCACCAAAAGAGTGACAAACAGAATGTGAGATGAAAGAAAGGCTGGAAATGTTTGAGAAATGAAATGCAGTAATAACAGATATTACTGCGGTACCGGGTTGGAGAGGCCTGCTCTTCTCCTACCGAAGGTTACGCTGCATTCGGCTCAGTTATTGGTGCATCTCAGCGAATGAAACAGGTCCCTTTTACGTACTCATTTATGCAAATCGAAGAGAATACATTAATAATTTACTTCGTTTTATCAGAGCTTAAGTACTCAGCTGTTTGGGGGCTAAGAGCTATTAAGCTGTCATTGAGTCATTGAAATTATTGACATTATTATGCATTTGTGTAGCGAAGATGTTGAAAATAGCATTTACACATTTCCCTCCTTCGACCTTCCCTTTCCTCCGTTGCGCCGGTTATTCCACGATGAGCTCTGACTCAGTTTATCGTGAGCGGAAAACAAAATCTCGCTCTGCGCTAATGCACTGGCTTTACAGTCGTCCGAATCACGCGATGAATTCGGTCAGAATCCGAGATGAGGACGAGTAATTAAGAGGAGCGCTCGGCCTCGGAGAGAAAAGCAGCGCGCCCCGCCGCCGCAGGAAAAGCCCAGTGAGATGGAAGCAGTGCATTGTGGGTAGCCGCCGTCCGCCGTACACATTAGCGCTTTCCCTGCCTATTACCGTCCATTAAAAGAATCACCCTGACATTTCAATAAGCTCGGGGTGGACTGAAGGCGTTCTCTGCCGCTGAAAACATTTGACCTTCTAACTGATCAACGTTGGCTTTAAGTATTGGAGGGACGATTGATGGTCGGTTATCGAGAGGCGTACGGATCCATAACGGCGCCCCGACCGGCGGAACAGTCGACGCGACGCGCTCCTCCTCAGACGTGACGACAAGACATTTGTATTCCGGAGCACGGGCAGCATCTCGCTCCCCCGCTCAACGCTACGGGCGCCTTCGTGCTCCTCCTTCCCTTTGCTGGGGAAGACACGGGAGCGCTCCACCTCGGTGTCATCGATATTCTTCACATTCACCGCGGTGGGGGCGGGGTTCCTCTTCTTACGCTCTCGCTCCGTTCTCATGGTAAAACACGGTACGGGCCGAGATTTCCGGAGCTTAAAAGCTCGACCGAACCTGGGATGCCCTGCGATGATCCTCCGCGGGCTGTAGGCCTCCTACACCCATGGAATGAAATTGGTTTGAGACCCATTCCCTGATAGCCGTCGCATCATCGCAGCCCCGCTCGCCGGATGGAACCGGTACCGAAGACTGTTTGCTTGGCGTTCTCCGCACCCGGAGCGGAGCAGGGTTCTCCGTCGTTCTCCCTCTCGCTTGGCTCGGGTACGAGCGCTCCGAACACGTCACGCTGAAGCCAGCGAGAAATATTGCGCTGTAAAAATCGACGCCGCTCGTCCGAAACACGCAGGACGATGGATCTGATTTTAAACGAGGTGGCCATTAGAAAGTGCCGAGATTTTTGTTAAATCGCCATTTTGCAGGGTCATTACACACAAGCAGAAGTTACCTCCCCGGAGGGGATATTAATGGCGTTTCTCACTAATGCCTTCGCAAATGGCCCTATTATTACAAATCATGGTAATTAATCACCTTTATCCTTTGTTTTATCACAGCGCCGCTCGTTGCCTTTTCCAGGCAAAACAGGCAAAATAACAGTTGTAACGTTATGGAATATTCATCTTGTCCGTGTTAGAGAGGGCATATCATTTCGTGTGCATTTATTAAGAAAAAAAACAGGAGAACAATTAGGAATGTGGCAGCTTTACTTTGTTGGAATGTCGCTGTGTGTGTGTGTGTGTGTGAAAATTGCGCCAGAAAGGTCCAGCTTTCGAAAACGCTCTGCGGTTCACGTTGGACAAAGACATTCGGTGCAGAGGTGCAAATTAGACGGGAGGATGAAGGGAACCCTGCAAACTCCTCCCGACCCTCGCAGAGAGCGAGAGAGTGTGGATCGGCACCTTTGCGCGTACATGAAATGAATGATAATTAATAATTAATGAGTGGACAAATTATTCCCTACGGGAGTATTGTTCCCTGATTTTCATGCTTTGTTACAGTTGATTGGCAGGCCTCTTGGTGCTCCCTTATAATCACCCCCGTTCCGACAGCACGCACACATTAAATTATTGCGCATTAATGTTCATTTCTGAAAAGCCAAGCAAAACGCTGCCTGTCTTAATAATTTTCCCCTGTCGCCAATCAACACCTACCCGTTCATTAAAGCATTATAATTTTCTGTTTGTTTGCATGGGGGTACAATTAATTGCCGGTTATTTTGTTTTAATGAGAAGGCAGCACCGGATCACCATATGTTCCCATCAGCTCGCTGCGGAGGGGCGCGCGGGGAACGAGTCTCTCGTTGTCACCGAAATGCGTTTGCCGTGCCGCCCGGGTGCCGTGTTGCATCTCCGCACAAAAAGCACGTTAGAGAGTGAAAATAAACAGGGGGCAAACAAATATGGCAAGTTGCAGAAGATCACGACGCTGTGCGGGCTGCCAGTGTACATTTCCTGAAAAGACAGTCGCTTTCGGGCGAAATCGAGGAAGAGAAATGGATAAATTGCGGAGGCCCACACTTTAGATGGGCCGTGACACGAATGATCATGCAGGAAGTTCCCGAGGCAAAGTGCTGTATCTCAACAAGAGACATGGAGTGGGTAGTATATTCCAATACATAGAGCCATTCTATCTATCTATCTATCTATCTATCTATCTATCTATATCTAGACACACCTCATTTTCTATCTATCTATCTATCTATCTATCTATCTATCTATCTATCTATCTATCTATCTATCTATATCTAGACACACCTCATTTTCTATCTATCTATCTATCTATATCTAGACGCACCTCATTTTCTATCTATCTATCTATCTATCTATCTATCTATCTATCTATCTATATCTAGACGCACCTCATTTTCTATCTATCTATCTATCTATCTATCTATCTATCTATCTATCTATCTATCTATCTATCTATATCTAGACGCACCTCATTTTCTATCTATCTATCTATCTATCTATCTATCTATCTATCTAGACGCACCTCATTTTCTATCTATCTATCTATCTATCTATCTATCTATCTATCTATCTATCTATCTATCTATCTATCTATCTATCCACCTGGCTCTTGTCCAAAGCAATCTATAGGTTTGTACATTCAGCTAATTACACTCATTTACCCATTTATACAGCTAGATAATTTTTGCTGGACCAATTCAGTGTAAGCCCCCTGATCAAGGACACAGCATTACTTCACCTGCTGCCCTGTTGCCTGAACTGGTGCGAAATCATCAGACTATACTGATGTCCAGAAACTGCTAAAATCTCTCGTTGAGATATGTAGATGTGTACTGAGGAACAGTGTGTGAGCTGTGATTCACCCCCTGAAACACTTTCCAGGGAACACAGAGGCACCCGAGAGAGTTTAACCTGGAGGTTGGAATGCAGGGAACTGTGGAAATGGGAAATTTTCTGAAGTGATCATTTTGGCCAATGTTTCATTTACGAGGTAAATAACATTCTGCACCTGGACTGGACGCAATGTGGGGGGGGTGTGCTCTGCTAACATGATCACAGCCCTGGGGGAAGCGTAATCATGATGGATCACAGCAATGGAGGGATGTTCCCCTGTGCTGTAAGTCTAAAAGCCCTGCATTAGTGCCCCGAGGGGCTCCTCCGCCCCTGGCTCCCCGGGGACCGCCTTCCGGTCATGCAGCCGGGGAGGCAGTGGGCGGAGGACTGCAGCGATGACCGGTCAGTTTCAGGTGGACCACTTCAGCCCCACGCAGCGTGTCCGCCCACGTCACCGCTGCCGCAGACATTATCGCCGCTCCCCTCCGCCAACATCCCTCCCCTGAGCTCAGACATCGGTGACACACATGGGCCGCCATAATACCGAGGGTTCCGAGGGACCGAATGCACTTTCTTTAGGGAGCCTGCAGAGCTCCCCCCTCCAGTCTTGGACCGTCCCCTCGCATCCTTCTGACTCCTGGAAAGCGGAGAAAAGTACAAGTTTCATAGTTTCGGCCGACAGCACATCTGGTTCATTTAACTGATGTTCATCTCCTTGACGAAACCTGGGAACATCTGGCCGGCGCGCAAAGCAGCGCGCATCACGCAGCCAATGAGGCACGTCAATCATCCCCTCCTTCATTTCCATTCCATTATCGGCAACAAATTAAAAAGGTGAGATAAACCCGTGCTTATCGCTCGATTCACCTCGCCCACCGTGCGCGCCGCTTTCACGGTCGAGCGGCAGCACTTCGCGGAGCCTTCGCTCCTACCGGGTCCCTCGGGGAGGCAGAGGAGCGGTTGACCAGCTTGCTGTGCCCTGTGTTCCGATCATCTTCCGCTCTCTACGCGGCTGCTCCCCGGCGGCCCTCTCGCGGACAGGAAACGGATGCGTGCGTGCAGGCGGACGGCGAGCTGACGGGCTTTTTGAGATGCGAACCGTGCGCTCAAGGACAGCGCTGTCTTCGAGAGACGTTGCGCTCGCTTTGATTGTATTAGGATGCGTTCCCGGGAGCCGGTGAAATCGAGGGTGGAGGCGGGGAAGGACGACAGATCTGGAGACGCGCCTGAACCGCTGCGGCCCGGAGAATTAGGGGAGGCCGAACGATCACGATAGCCCCACCCCGCCCGCCGTGCGGAGTCTTGCTGTTTTTCAAGCTTGTGCGGTGATCCGTTAGTCCACGCAACACAACTCATCCTGCTGCTGCAGTGAATCCAGCCCCGTGTTGTGAAGCTGGAGTGAATGTTAATCAGGCCATGGCTCTGTATTAAAATAGGACTCCTGCTGCCCGCTCCCTGCTGCGCCGCTGTACCTGACAGCCACTGCCATCCCTCCTCCACACTTCAAAGCGCGGCCTCCTTTCAAAGGGACCCCACCCCCCGCCTCTGCATCTGCCCCCGGGGATCTCGCCGGTGACATCTGAGCGACCCTGCCGGACGAGAGCTGCCGCTACCGGCGCAGGCCGGGCGCCCGGAACACGACCTGCAGTAAACGCTTGCTTTTAATTTAATTTTTCGGTGATGTACCCTTTCTGCTACTCATCACATTTTCCTGGAAATGACTCGTTCTTTTTTTCATCTGCCGCAGCGATTTGATCACGGAGACTGAAGAAGGGCCCTCGTCCCTAAGTGGACCGCTCTGAGCGCACTTGTGGCTCCCGCATGCCTCTGTCGTCCTCGTCACTTTTCCCCGTTTCGATTGTTTGTTTTGCTCTCCGCTCTCTCCCGCGTTCGTTTGCGAGGGCCGCGCTGACGATGTCCTTCTCCGGAGTGGACACTCGAGCATCGCTCCCTTCAGCAAACGCATCGCTCCGCGTCCGCGCCTCTCCATGCCTTGGGATTGGGGGGAAGAGTCGGGTGTCGAAGTTCGGATGACGACGCGAGCGCTGTACACGCAGGTAAACAAGCCTCGATGAGTTATGACGCGTCAACTTGAAACGATCAACGTGAAATTAAAAGCAGATGGCGGTTGAAGTCGTCTCAGGAAACCCTTTGGAGAGGAACGCGTCGGCAGAGCTACATCTCCCCAGCCCTGCGCTCGGCATGCCGGGGAACGAGAGATGAGTCGGGGGCCAAAACGTGCCGTGTCGTGCCGTGCCGTGCCGTGCCGTAGGCGGTGGCCCCGCTTGTAAACAGCTGCATCCGTTTGCTCAACAGGAGCGGGAGCGCTCACGGAAAACAACAGACTCCGTGGGAGGCAAAGTTTGTTTCTCGGTTAATTATGAAAGCGGCACCTGTGATCCATCGCCGCCCTCGCCGGGCGCCGGTTCGCGTGTGATCCGGCTCTTTCTTCCGGGGAGTTCAGCTGAAATGGGAGGCACACAATGAAACGGAGCCGCTCGCTCCGCTGCTGCAGCAGCATGGAGCCCGTTTAACAGATGCCTGGGCTGCCGTCATGGCAACATGCACACCGTACCGAAAAAGTGAGCAAACGCACGAAACGGTGCCGGAGTCACAGATCCAATTTTCGGGGAGCGTGTTCGACATGGAGCCTGCCTCCGAATGCGGCCTAGCAGATGGTCTCTATCCGCTGGGTCCGGGACTTGTCGGCACCCGTCGCGTCCGGGGGAGAGAAACCAAATTACCCCCACGCTTTTAAAACAGCTGGTGCCTCTTGCCCACGTGCTAAGGCTTGCATGGAGTGAAAGCAGGGTGCGGGGATGCTCTGCCAACCATGGTTTTGCTCCTGCAATGACACTTTGTTTACTAAAGAGATCAGGGAACTCCGCTGTGCTGCAGAGAGTCCCCCTCGAGCAGATTTACACCTCCCTGCTGCAGCTAAATATAGTCGGGAGCACGGAGGCTTCTTGGCGCGGCTCCGCGAACGACGCCTGGGCTCGGTGTCCCGGCCAATGGACGAACGCCTGCCGGACCACCTTTTCTCCACCTCCGGGGCCCGGTTTCACACGTTCAACGGTCGGGATCCGTGTATAGTACGACCGCTGGCTTTGCTGCCACTGAGGTTCTTCCACCTGTGGTGAGCAGTAGGGCGAACGGCAGCGTCGTCTCGCCGTCCTCGTGTGTGTCTGAGCATGATGTTCTTCCAGGCAGACGGGTGTGTCGGAACGTGCGAGCGCGCTCTGGGAAAAGACCGCGTTCGGTCTGTCGGTACCTCGCGGGATTCGCGCTCCTGCAAACCTCCCATGATTCGAATCCCATCTGGAACTAAAATAACTCTTTTCAAATGGCAAAATGTAGCGGCCTTCACACCCAGCGGTGTTTACGCACGATGACAAAAGCCTCTATCCTACTCCGGGGTCGCGCTATCCCGAGGACGTGCGGGCAGACGGAACAGCGCAGAAAAGGAGCCGTTGCGCACAGCTCAACTTATGGAGAAGCACCGCGTGGCCAGTCGAGCGCAAACTGCGCCACTGAACGTGCGTTCGCTCCCGGATTTTACTAGGCAAAGGGCACAGCGCTCGGTTGCTGAGCCCCCCGATGTGATGCGCGTGTTTCCCGTGTTACCGCGGTGTTCTCCCCGCTCCGGTGTCACGCGGAAACGAACGCCCTCGCAGACTCGTTTAAAGTTAAAGGGGAGATTTTGCATAGCCTAATTGGTGCCATGTGCTGAGCTGCGATTAAAAAAGCAATCGAGTCGGAGCCTTTCTTTCCTGCCTTTGTGCCTTTGATCGTCTCCGTCCACCCGAGTATTTAAATGGAGCCAAGGGGCGCCGGGGAGACACGCAAGCGGCACGTTAATAATTTAATTCCCACATCCACAGAAGGTCAGGCTTCTTCCTCGTGGGCTGCCCCCGCCCCCGCTATGCCAGCTGTTTCCCCATTCTCTGATCCCGACCCGTTTCACCATTTCAGGACCGCGGCCGCTTTCGGCGCAACCGGCGATGCCCCGTGGCCTCGGCACTGCTCCTGTCGCACTTTTTACGTCCGAAGCGGCATAAAGCCATTTGAAAATAAGACAACAACAATTCGATGCCATAAAACTTTCCACCTCAAAGCGACCGACGTTAGTATTAATAAAATTGCATTTTCTTTGGGCCGTTGGATCTAAGTGCTTTATAATTAGGAGTTGCGAGAGGACTACGCTGGGCTTTAATAGCAATCGTCTATTTTCTTGCAGACAGCAATTCTTTCCAAAGGTGCCGTCATACATCCCTGGTCTTTTCAACACTTCTCAGCGGCTCGGTTTCGCCTCTCGAGCGCACAGCTGCGCGCAGCAGCAGGATCCCGCGCTTCTCATCATCTGTTTTGCCGACACCCGCCGACACGTCGCCGACACGACGGAGAACGCGTTTCGGGGGTTAGCTGGTGTCGCTCTTAGCAGACCGCCGCATCCCTCCTTTTAACGGCTGCAGATCTGCTGTCTTCGCATTCTAGCTCCGTCGTCGCAGATGTTCGACGCCCTTCGCGCACCCCCCCGCCGCGTCCTGCCCTCCGTCATTCCAGCTTTCCGCTCCCTCCTAATTAGAAACAACGAGCTCGCCTTTGCGAAAGCCCGGTCGAGGTCGGGCCGGGTGAGCGAGCGGGGGCGAAGGTCAGCGCTGCGCATTCCTGCGGTCTGCTTTTCCAGGCCGGTGCCCCGGGTTTCATTTCTTGCTCATTTTTTCTCGAAGACGTTTGTCTTTGTCGGTGACACGGAACACCATCAAACGTTCCTTTATTCCCCGTTCGGCACTGAATATTCGACAACGTGAGACTTGAATCACAGAGCTTTCCTTAATTTCACATTATTGCATTATGACTTCGAAAAACTTAACGTAAAATTTAAAATAGTAAAATTATTTCACATCATGACTTTAACACCGACGGTACTCGCAGACCCCTGGCGAGGCCTGCTCCTAGGCTCTTTAGTCGGGCCGGCACGGTCGGGCGGAAGTCGTGACGCGTGCCGAAGCGTCCGAAGCAGCCCGCGGATGGTGACGTACCCGCTCAGCATTCCTCTCCGCAGCCCCGCGAGTGCCCCGCCCAGGGTTTGCGTAAAAGTCACCTTCCTCATGGAACGCGCTGAACAAGCACCCCGCTTCGTGGTGGCGATGCCTCGCCAATGTAATCACGGTCCCGCTGCGTCTCCAGAAACCCCCACCCCCACCCCCACCCGGTGTGTCTAACTGTCTGATAAGTACACAGCTCTCCATCTATCCAAACAGCCATTTGTTTGTTTACTAGTTTATTTGTTTGTTTCTTGAAAGCCTTTTAGATCAGGGTTCTCAGTGTCCTTAGTAGATATAAATATGTTGCATAAAAGCTGCATTCAATAACTGAATAAATAAATAAACAAACACTCAATAGTGAAACGCAAATAACGGCGGTCAATTCTGCTGAGCTGAAAACAGAAAAATAGATGAGTGGCACTTTTTTTGACCCCTGAGCAGGAGCAGGAAGACAAAGTATAGGCAGGGACCCCCTCAAAAGGTTTTACTTTGGTGGGGGGGGGGCAGGAGCGTTAGGTGAGAAAAAACACCGAAGCGCTCGAACCTTCCCGAGGATGTGACTTGTGGGGGGCATGGTGGAGTTAGGTGATGTAAAAAGATGTAAAAAAAAAAAAACCCCTTTTCTTTATTGTCTTTTGTTTTCAACTAGCGCAGTGACCCCAGAAGTTATACTCATATATATTTTCCCTGTTGCCCAGTAGCCAGACTTTCATGTGGGAAACCACCACCTTCACTCCGCAGCGGTCGGCAGCGCAGCCGCAGCAGCTTGTCTCTCGCGCCCCTTTATCTGGTCTTCCGACCACAGGCGTGCGGCGAACTTCGGCTTCACCGTGAGCCGTGGATAATCCAGGGTATCGCCCTCAAACTTTTCCTTCTTCCTGCAAACTTTCTGCTGGCTGCTTTCCACACCTGGAGGAAGACTTCAGTGGGCTGCGATGCCATTAGGGGCATTACCACGTAATTAAACTTTTATGTTTTTTGCCATGGTGTGATAGATGTTAACTTCAGTCATTTAAAATGAACACTTTCCTTTTTATGAGAAAACATAATGGTTTTATGGAGATGCTCTAATTAAATTATAAATCTTAAATCAAAGGTGAGAGTGAAGCTCATTGTAATGGTTCAAGACCTTTATATACATGGAGTCCATCAAAATGCAACTAAGTCCCAATAAAGGCATTGTGCCTACTTCACTTTTATGCTTTCTTCTTAAAAACACAAATTAAAAATATAAATCATATAAATAGCTTTGGTGTTGAAAAGGCGGTAGGTATACTTGAACATATATTATAGGTGAGCTCATGTACGATGCAAAAATCTACCTCCGTGCACAGTTTCAAACATCGTTTCCCATGTCAAAATGGAACGCTAAACATGGTAATCCACTCCGAGTTATACCAGGACTTCAGCCTGACAAACATGCTGGAACATAGTACGGTGCCTGCGTGCCCATCTTTTTCTTCTCTTCATGGGCTAAGGGTCACAACCTCCAGCTTCGGGGTATTTTAGCTACTAGGGTTCCCTTAGTATAACCACCTGGGTAAGGAACCATCGGTGCAAACCCAGTGGTTCCAAACTCTTTCCTCACCGGCCAAGTGGGCTGTAGGGAAATATGCTTATGAAGCATTATTTCGCCCACACTAAACTGAGTGCTGCATTGTGCCATCAGTCTCTCTGACAGTTTCCGTGTGTGTGGCCAGTCCGTGAGTGATGCTCCGCTGCTTTCGTAGCCTTTCCAATTACTTCAGAGGCAATGCGTGTGTCTCTGCGGCCGCCCTTCGAAGGAAAAGTCGCAGGAACGGCGGTCCGATGCGACTTTTCCCTGTTCGGGAGTCACGGATGTGAGCGGCAGAGCGACGGCAGCTATTGCGGACAAGCGCTTGTACACTCACGCATGTTTTCGAGCTAATGAGGAGAGGAACACTCACACTTAAACGCTCGCTGCAGCTACCGAGGAGCGGCACGCTCACGATTTTGTTTTACTTCCAGCTAACGAGGAACGGAACGCTTCCTCTCGTTTGTTATTTCCAGCTGGCGATCCGAGATGCTCGCGCAATCGTGCGCCATTCCCAGTTAGCGCTAACAGAAGGCCGAACGCTCAGGCATTGCTTACGAGGGCGCGTGCTCCGTACCGCGGTTTGCCCGCCTCTTCCGTGCCGCCCCACACGGCAGTAACTTCGTATTCGCAGCCACCTGTCAAAATCAAAACACCCCAGTCAATCAAGAGGCCTAAAACCGCACGTGGAAAACAGCAGGAAAACGGAGGGATTTGCATACCAGACAGTGCTCGGCGGAAGGAAGCGGGGAGCGTTTCGGAGGAGATATGTAAATCACGTAACTTGGAGAGACCTCGCGGTATTGCGGTGCTGTTTCCCTGTCTCATTACACCGTACCGTTATCTAAACTGATAGCTATCAGCGGTAGAGAGCTGGCAAATGATAGCGTGCCTTTGTCGGTTATGGGCACATTATTTATTTGTTTTTTTGCAGAAATGATTTTGTGTCACAGACGATACGCTGGAGAAGAGCCACTGTCACTGTGTTGGCTTGCAGGCAATCTCCATTAGTTACACGTGCGTGATGAGCGGGAAACAAAGCGGAGGTAATTCTTTCATCTCGCGATTTACACGACGCGCGCATTTTAACCACTCCATTTGGGTGGGGGGGCGGGGGTATTTGTCCTGTCTTTGCCCTTCGGCCTCTTGCGGCATTACGGGAAGCCAACAAGGACAGGACTGGGGGACATCTCACATTGCATATTCACTGCCTTTTCCAGCCGTTTCTTTAAAGTTTACCCACAATGCATCGGTAGCACAGCACAAGCATCTTAGAGAGCGAGAGAGAGTTCATCATCATGTCACACGAGGATTAAATTGATCTCTCTCAGATATGGCGTAACCTTGCCTTTTTTGCGCTCAACTTTAAGTGCCAGACGATATGTAAGTGATGTCAGCGAGGGAACACCGTAGGGCAAAACGCCTTTGCGCTTGTGGCTGTGACCTCCGAGACAGCCACGCGACCGCGACTTTGTCACGTGGCTGGATGAACCACCCGTGGCCGTCCAAATTGGTATGCTGATGCACGGGATGTTTGTTTTGCCGGAGCCGGAAGGGAGCGGGAAAGGAGCGGTTCCCCAGCGGAGGGGTGAAGATGAACGCTCATAGATTGCACCTCGTTCTCCCGCCGCTTCGTGAATGTAAATGGCTCCTTGCTCCGGCTCCTCTCGGGCGCATTCAGTCAATGCCAGGTGACATCGAGATAAAAGTCACGTCTGGCATTGAGGCTGGGGGATGTGCCGCGCCGCTCTCGTGTAGCCGTGCGAATTGTGTGGCGAAACCTCCCTTGTGGCAAACAGGTTATTCGCGACTGAGATGACGGTCATTATCATACATTATCATTGTGAAAAAGAGCCCTGCCCTGGGAGTAATTAGCAATTAGAGAGTCTTACACCAGGTAGCCACTGACCAGCATGACGCACCTGTCCCGACCGTGGCATTAACTGAAATTCAGCTGTTTTGACACGGTCAGCTCATGCGCTTTCACGGTCGTCGATTGCCGCAGGCGTCTGAATACTGTGCTGTCCTCAGGTCCTTCGCATATTTGCATTTATTAATTAAGTTGTGCTTTTATCCAAAGCAGCTTGTTATGTCACTTTCAGTGATTTGCCCATTTATACCCGGGGCCATTTTTACCGTATCAGTTCAGGGTAAGGGGGGCGTGGTGACGCGGCGGATTCAGCTGGTGCCCGCTGTGGGGTGGGTCTGGGGTTCGAGCCCTGCTTGGGGTGCCTTGTGATGGACTGGTGTCCCGTCTCTTGAGGCCCTGGAGTCTCTGGAGTCCCTTCGGCCTTATGCTCTGTGTTGCCGGGTGAGGCTCTGGCTGGCTGCAACCCCCACTTGGGACAAACTGTTGTTGATGATAGACGAAGTGCAGAGTGAGTCCCTAATCATAGGTAGTGCAGCAGCGGTGGCGACTCAACCCTGCACCTACAGCACCGTGGCTGACGACCAGCAAGAAGTCCAAACACATTCAAACATTGCTGCAGTCTGCGCTAGCTGAAGCCGCAGCCCCGTGTCCTTGATCGACAGCCAAGCGCAAGTAGGGGCCCATTAACGGAGAAACCCACATATTACCCGAATGTAGACTCTTTAATGGAGGAGGATTTGGACCCAAAGGAGAGGCTGTCTGCTTTATGTCTGAGCCTGAATGAGTGTTTTCCGTTCCTGTTCGGATGCCTTTTCCCCAAAAGGACCATCCCTCGGTTCTTTTGATCGCCGACAGCGCCATTTGTTTTCTGCTTAGTGTTTGTTTACTGGTCATTTTCATATCATTATGGGAAATAAGAGGAATAAAATCCGTACGTCTCGCCATCTGTGCTTTGTGGCCGCTCCCTCTCTGAAACAGACACACCTGCTTGTGTCACAATCCCACAGTTGTTTGTCTGGGAAGCTGATGCCAGGGTGTGACTGACAGTCACTCTCAGGTTGACCCATAATGCTTTTAAAGAAGATTCAGAAGAGTGTTGACTTTGCCTGATGGGATTCCTGCAAGGTGACCTTGGGCTAATTGGTCTGTGTCAGTGGAGGTCAGCAGCCGCTCTCCTGGACACGTGACCAAGGTGGAATTTGCAGCTTGGCAAACCTCCGACATCTTACGCTGCTCTCCCAGGCCTGTTGAACACGCTCACGCCGCCTTCTGGCTGCTTTTTCACCTAAAGCACTGATTCATATTCACACTGGTAGCTCTGCAATTCATAAAAATGTCAATTTCCTCTTTGTTGTCATCTGACTTCAAAGTGCGCTGATGCCCCTTATGAATAGCAGAAATAGCTTGTTTTTCAGTTGGCTGAGATATCGATTCCTGGGTTTGGGTCTTCTCTCGAAGCAGATTAGCCTAAACGCTTCTGTTCACTGCATCTGTTGTCTGCTATTCCCGGTGATTGAATTCCAATAGGCTGCGGTACGGATCGTTCTAGAACAACACGCAGACAGGCAGAGTTCGCAGTCGGCTCTCTGCTGAGGAGTCCAGTGTCCTGACACCTGGGAGACGCATGATCAGGTTTGTCTTGTTGTTGGGAGTCTAGCCTCCTGGTGTACAGCAGAAGCATAAAAAGGCATGAAAGGACTGCTGCAGTCAGCTCCAGGGTCCCGACAGGACCGTGTTCTACAGGTCGACACTACGTCAAAGAGGCTCATTTCCTGCTATTCATCAAGTTTGTATTTGTACAGTGAACTCTATAAGAAGGCTAACCTTCTGGTGCCCAAAAAGACCTGAGAAGAGCATTCTCATGGTCAACTCTTTGTTGAAGGGCTAATCTCAGGATAACCAACAAGACCTCGCTATCATGGTCAACTCTTTGTTGAAGGGGCTAACCTTGCAGTAACCAGCATAACTCGTCTACTCGTGGTCGGCCCCCCTGGGCCTCTTCTTGTACATGGCAAAGTGCCAAGTCTTGGTCCTAAGACCGGGTTCCCTCACGGAAGCTGCCTGCTAAGCCTTATCGCTCCATTAACATTTCCTCTGTTTAATTTGTGTGTTCCCTCACTTGTGTCCGTATGTGTTTATGCATTATTCAAAGCCGCCCTCACTCAGACCGCCCCCACCTCCCCATCGCGGTTCACGCTCTAATGAAGTGCATTGGTGGCTCAATATAAATCTTCATTTTCCCATCGCCAGTAACCAGCACAAAAGCCTGCAAATTAAAAATGCATTACATTACTGTATCCTTTTTTTCAGTTTTGTTCAAAAGGCACAAGAGCCCGAAAGGTCAGAATTCAATTACGGCACCGTGAGCGGGAGAGGAAAATCCAAGGAGAGCGAACGAGCGCATTGTTTGTATATAAACACACCGTCACACATACACACGCTGACATCCGACATACACACTGACATCTCACACAAGCTCACACTCACCCACACACACACCGGCGCTCCTTGGCATCCCCTCCGCGTGCCTGAAGTCTGCTCTATTTACAGCTCAGACTGTCAGACTCCAGCAGTCGCCTCTGCCTGGGGATGGCGGCGCTTGAAACCCGATCTGCGCTACCGCCGAGTGCCACTAAATCAGGCTTGTGTCAGGGGATCCTTCAAGGAGCTGTCATTCGCACAGCAGGCGCGGCCAGCAGGGGGCGCACTGGTTAGAGAGATGGAGGGAACTGAGGCACAGCGGTGGAACCCGAGCTTACGGAGAAAAAAGAGCCAGATGTACGAATCGGCAGAAGGGCTTTGAATGAAAGTGTCTGTTAACTTAATATTGTAGTAACATCAGAGCCGCATCGGGGGCCGTAATCTGGGACGGCAGAGGAGAAGGTACGCGGGAACCTCGGCTTAGCAGACGTCCTCCGAGAGTTCATCTGACTGTAATGACTGTGGGCGGCGGGGCGGCGGCAGGCGGCGCGTTAGCCACTGAAGGCCGCTTTGTTCGCCTCTGCGTCCGAGAGCGACGACTGACGACCGTCCTGTGAAAGTCATTACTCGGGAATCCGCTCTGGAATCTCGAGGGTGCCGGCTATTTTTACCCTTTCTGGTATTTTGCTGCTCCGCGACCCGGAGAGTTTCACATTTAACGGGGCGTGGAAAAATATGTTAGAAAGTGTCCGAGAAGCTCTAAGGAGTAAGGAGGAACTTTTCTCGGTTAAGATGGAAGCGCATAATATTTGTAAATGTTCCTTTGTTCGAGCCCTACCTCAACCCTCAGACGTCACCATCGATGTTACTGTGATGAATTTTTAAAACAATCAAGCGTCTGACCTCCTTGATGGTCTGCAGTCTGCCTTCTCCTCAACCAACATTAAGCTGAGTTGACGATGACTCAAACTCAAACTCACGTGGTCTACAGACAAACTTCAACAAAGCTGACCTTGTATCTCATGGATTTTACCTGCTGGAGAGCACCTTCTAGGTCATTTCCATGCAGCTAACCTGATGATCATGTCTCATGCTCGCTGAGGACCTCTGAGAAGACAGATGCATAAATGAAGTGATAGGAGAGGTTTTGGGTAGAGCTACCAGTTATTGGATTTCTCCACGATGACCCCCAGTCCCATGTCTCCCGATCCTCTTCTGAGATGCAGACTTTTGCAGTGAGTTGTTTCAACACCACTATGTGCTTTGTTGCCTCGACAACAGAGTCATCAGGCTGGATTTGTGCACTGTTGGGGAGTTATTAATAATCTACCAGCAGGGCAGATGAAATAGTTTCATGGGCCTGACTGTTATTACCTGGAGAGCGTATGTTCCTCCTGCCTGTGTGGAGAGGACTCACACAGAGGAGCACTTAGAGGTCAACAACCATGGCTGGAAGGTTACAAAATCAGGCTGGCGACCAGATGGTGGTTTTTGACCCTTCACCCTCCTCCAAGTTTTCTGTCCACTGTCCTCCACCGTCCATCATTTTCTCCATCCTTGATCCTCCATCCTCCATTGCCAGTCCACCACCCTGTTCTCCAGCATCAGTGTTCCATCCTCTGTTCTCCATCCTTCACCTTGTGGTCCATCCTCTGTGCTCCGCTTTGCCCCCCAAAACTCAACCCCAAAAGTTTGTAATTAATCCGAAGCCTAGAAATTATTGACCGCATGTTGGAATACAAATGATAGAGCTTTTTCGCTCGAATATCAGTATTTTTTGTTTTGAATGCATGGCTGTGTGAGCATGTTCAATATCTAGAGGACTGATCTTACTGGGAGGTTCTCGCTTCTCATGAGAGAAGGTGTTTGGAAAAGGGCTTTTAAAGGCTCATTTTGAGTGACTCGAGAGAACACGGTTACAGACACATTTTCTGCACCTGACTCCCTCGCGCTGCCTTGTTTATTTCAGGATATTGTGTCATTAAGCGTTCTGTCACTTATTATTGTGTTTCTGCTCTGCACACTGTATGGAATGAAATCATGCTGCATGTGTTTTGCTTTCATTGTTTTATTGTAACCACAAAAAGATGACTGCAGATCATCGAGCTCTAAGTGTTGACCAGACACAATGTTCACTAGATGTCTGACTTCAGTCTGAGACTGATGACCAATAACTGCTGGTTTAACTCTAGTTGTCCACTGTATTGGGACAAATATAATATAATATAATATAATACAATATACACAGGGGGGCGCAGTGGCACCCCAAACGGGACTCGAACCCCAGACCTACCGGAGAGCAAAACCCAGTCCAACCCACTGCAACCCCCCCAATATAATTTAATATAATATAATATAATATAATATACTAGGGGACACCTGGTAGCGTAGTAGTTAGAGCTGTTGCCTCTGGATCCAACGGTTGTAGGTTTAATCTACACCTCTGGCTGTAGTAACCCTGAGCAAGGTACTTACCCTAAAATTGCTCCAGTAAAATTACTCAGCTGTACAAATGGGTAAATAATTGTGAGTAGAGTAACATCCTAAGTCCCTTTGGAGAAAAGCATCAGTTAAATGAATAAAGGTAATATAAACTCCCTGTGCCACTGGCTGCATCAGCAGGTCTGAAACTGAAGTTGCTTTTATCACTACTTCTATGGGAAGAAAATACATATTTCAGAAGGTCTGAAATATAAATATTTGGAAATGACTTAGAAAACATAGTGTATATCAAAATAGTTCTGTGCAGACATGTAAGAGCAGGCTTTGCAGAGTACTGCGACAGTGCCAAATGCAGTGATTTCCTGGGTAACGTCCGGGTTGGGGACTCGAACCGTTGCTGCTGACCGAGGCCCAATGACCGCTACCCTTTTAGTTGCACGGTTCAGAAATGGCAATATATAGCCACGTTCACGTGCGTCTCCTGGAACAGGTTTAAAAAAGGAATTGAAAAAATGGAAAATATTTGCAGCACACAGGGGTGTGACCACACCCCCTTCTGTACTGCCACATAGTGTATTTTTCCAGAACAGAAAACCACAAGGAGAGGATGACAATTAAACAAGAAATGAGAATTAATTTGAAAAGTTTGTAGGTAAGTGATGTTATAAGGGTGTAAGGGGGGCTGTGTGTCGGCATAGCAGTTGGAGAAGGCTTCTAGTTCCTCCTAAAGGACTCTACTTTCACCCTATTCCCTGAAGGGCATCACAGGAGCGTGGAGCACAACCTGTACTGGCACAGTGCAGAAAACCGGGGTCGCGGTGATATCCAGGGACTCTACTTTTAGCTCCGAAGGCCTTTCAAAAAGGATGTGGAAAATAGATGCGAAATTAAACAGCGCATGCAAATTATGACTAAGACTGATTTGGATCAAAAGGGGAGAAGACGCGAGGGGAAGTTTTGAAAGTGGTGAACAGCTGGAGTTCTGAAAACACCCAAACAGACGGGCTGCGGAGCTGAGAACAAACTGCCAGCCAGAGCGGAACGGTGCGGACTGCGGGACAGGAAGGTCACTGCCAAACAGGTACTCTGTCCACGAATGCGTCTCTTTTACAGCACCCATGAGGTACGTTACAGGAAACCGAGAGACACCAGGGACGGGAAACAGGAGCAACTGGACCAGCAGAACCCTCAGCTCTTATTTATGGTGGAGCAGGAAAGAGGAATGTTCGTCTTGAAGGAAGAGGTTTTTATCCAATAGAACCGGAACAACATGGTACCAGGGATGCTGCGAGAACTTCTGTCTAATAGAGAAACTCAATACTCAGAACTTTTTGGCACATTTTTATAATTTGTATAAATAAAATTAAAGTAGTAGTAAATGGTTATTAAATTACCATTACTACTTCCATTATCATTACAAGTGCCACTGTCACTGCCGTTACTGTTACATTTACTACTACCATTACCACTACTATTCCCATTACTACTGCAATTACCATTACGATTACCATTAGTACTCCCATTACCATTACAATTATCATTAGTACTTCCATTACTACTGCCATTACCATTACCATTGCTACTACAATGATAGTAGTGGTAGTAATGGTAATGGTTTTTGTACCATGTTTTTCAGTACCACTGTTATCACAGTTACAATTACTACTACCATTACATTACCATTACCACTGCCATTACCGTCACCATTATAACTTAAATTATCATTGTCATTACCATTATTTCCACCTCTACCACTGCCATTAATTCTACAGTTACCGCTTACATTACCATTACCATTACCATTACAGTTGTATTACCTTTATATCTACCATTACCACTATCACTCTGATTACAATAAAGCATATCTGACCATATGCTGGTTTCTCTCTTCTCCCCAGATGAAAGAGCCTCAGTGGCAGCTTCCTTGGGCTGTTGGAGTTAAAAGGCAACGGTCCACACAGGCTTGTCGAAAGCAACTGGAATAACTGGACATGGCAAAGTGAGGGGACTTTTCTTAAAAGTGTGTCTCATATTTTAAATCTCAACGTTAGTCTCACATGCTGTCAACTGCAGAAATAAATCTTAAATGAGCCACGATTTATTCATGTTTGTTAGGTTCCCAGGGAAAATCCTTACCACATCGTCCAACAGGAAAGCCTTTAAAATAACACTCTCTTCCATATTTCATGCTGTCATAAGTAATTTATGCCGTCCATACAGGGGAGCGGCGCGCTGGAGACATCTCGATCTGTCGTCATGCCAGCTGTAGGGCCACAAACTACAAATCAGATCAGCTGTAGACCAAAGAGGTTGGTGGGTGGGATGAGGCTTGGGGGTGGGGGTGGGGCAGGGGGCGTTCATGTTCCACTGGAAAAGGAGAAGAATGTGCAGAAGAAAAACAGATTAGACAGCTGGACCATGACATGGCACTTCACAGAAGGAGACCTTTCAATGTTGAACCAAGTTTAGTTGCACCCTCATTCCAGAGATGGATAGATGGATGGATGGATGGATGGATGGATGGATGGATGGATGGATGAATGAATGAATGAATCCACATGGTGTTCACATCGTTGACTCATTATCATATCATTTCTAACAATGCTAACATGCGGCAAGGAATTACAGTATCAATGTGTTTCAGACCACTTCTTGAACTCCCTGAGTTCCCGCTAAAAAATTACTTTTTTATATATAGATTTTTTTTTTGTTTTGACAAATTATTGTTCTCTGAGTTTACATGCTTGCTAAGTTGTATGTGGCAGCGCAGCTGGCATTGTTAGGTTTCCAGGACGCCATGGCACTGTAAACACGCAATCCTCCCAATGAAGATCATTTATTTAATAGACACTTATCATCTGAGGTTGGATCGGCTTCTTCAGTGGGGGCAGAAGGAGCTCATTTCCCATTATGCAACAGCGGCAGCAGCAGTGTGGCGGTCGACCAGGGTTTAAACGCTGCAGTGAGCGGGGATTTATCATTGAGGCCTTTGCCAACTGCAGACGGCCCAGAAACAAAAAGAGGCCTCCAAATGGCACAAATGTAACTTCTGTTATCTGTTCAATTCCGAAACTAGAACCAAACTTTCCAAGATGGCCTGACGGTGCACTTCTACCACAATGAACTGATCCCATATTGGGTGTGGTGAGATGGGCGATGCGGTGGCACAGAGGATATGGGTTCGATTCCTACTCAGTCTGTGTGGCGTTTGCATGTTCTCTCCGTGTCTGCTCTGGTTTCCTCCCACAGTCCAAAGACAGATTGACAGAGAGAGTGTGTTGCACTGATGCATGGATGAGTGACCCAGTGTAAGTAGTGTATCGAGCGGGTTAAGTAACCTCGGTGGATAAGGTGTGTGGGCTGATAACACTGCATAGAGTTCATTGGAAGTCGCTTTGGAGAAAAGCATTCGATAGATAAATACATGTAATGTGGCAACCTGGGTAGATGGACAGTTCATGACACGTAACCCTGAGTGGTCGTTCAGCAAGTATCAGCAAACTTTCACAAAGAAAGATTTCATAGGAAAGCCGACAAACAATTAGCTGCGGCTTGTCAGTAAATTCATATGCGTGAAGGCATTATTTACATAGACAAGTGGCACATCAAATAAATTAACCTAAGCAGTTATTGTTTTTTCAACTACTCTCTTTCAAATAAACAAATACCTCCGGCAATGGGGGAACAAAATCTCATCTTGCGTCCAAATTCGATGTGCATAATTTATCTGTCAAGTTTGCGCCACCAAATGTGTGCCTTGTGTTCGTGTTGGACGGAGCTCAAGATCCGTCTCATCTAACAATTAAAGTGATTAGTCAGTGATAAAGGCGACAGTCGGATGTCCCTCTGGAATGTAACCAACACATATAAAGTCACAGAATCACATTGTTGCTCAGGCTGCTCTGCTGAGATACAAAGAAGAACTTGTGTTTATGTACGAATTAAGGAAGACTGAGGGTTTGTCTGAGACAATACCGGAGTAAATATACAAAGGTGCACAGCATGTCGCCGAGTGCTTACGTGCTCATCTTCAGGTCTTGGTATTTTTCTCCAGGTTTTATTAAAAAGCCAATACCTCCTTCTAAGTGTGTTACCGTGGAAAGAAGAAGATCAGTAAGCAAAAATGATGTGCAATAAATCTACAGGGATCTTTCTCTCTTATGGTGAAGTCATGTGCTTTTTTTTTGGACTGCAAGATTTCCAGAAAACACAACCGTGGAACAAAATGGGGAGATGGACAGAAGGTGGAGGAGATGTTCTCCACATTTTCAGAAGAGTGCTATTTTCCGACTCTTTTTTCCAGTCCTCTTTCTGACCTTTGCTCCCACCGCTAGACCATTTATATCAATATTGAATATTAGTCTACTTTTCTGAAGGCTCAGTATTTTCCACCTCTCCAGTTTCAAAAACCGCTTGTTGTGAGCAGGGTTGCAGTGAACCGGAGCCTATCCCGGAATCATTGGGCGCGGATCTAAGTTGGGGTGCACCCTGGATGAACATCAGTCCACTGCAAGGTTGCTACACAGACAATTTTCCGTCATCCATTCATCTGAACTGTATGTCTTTGGACTGTGGGAGGAAACAGGAGCACCCAGGGGGAACTCACGCAGACATGGGGAGAACAGTCAAACTCCTGCTCTTATTTGCCTGAAAACTCAATTCCAAGTTACTTCCCACAAGAGCGGTGATTATGTTTTGGATCCGACCTGCACTTCCCCAAAAGCCAATATCCTCCGTCTTTGGTGAGATGAAGTCAGATGAATTTCAGCCCAAAGAGCGTACACAAAACAAACAAAAACTAGAAAGAGAAAAACAAATTAAATTCAGGACGTGCCGAAGCGCGAGCGGTTAAAGGCAGACGAGTTTCCGGGAAATCTCGGGCTCTCTTTCCGCCGCACCGCCACAGGCCGTCTTCTTTCTCATAAGGAATGCTGCTTCAGCAAACCTGAGCGTCCAGGTCCTGCAGGAGCTGTTTGAAGTACAAACAGTGGACACCACAGAGAGCACCGCGGTTCACACATCACTAATCCTGCAGTCTGATATCTTTAGGGTGTGTGTGCGCAACAGGTAGGCACTGGGTCACACCTCTGGGGCACTTTGATGTGCTTTATTGTCATTTTAAACTGTTTCCTAATAAATCTGCTCCACTCCAGCATCGCTGCACTGTTATGAAATGAATAGAGCTTTGCTGTATATATTTACCACATAGATAGAGTAAATGTTAGGGTTAAACATGGATGTGTGTAATTGACTGATATTGAGCACAATTTAAATCAGACCAGCCTTACACTAACGAAATGAGACCGCTGGAGCCAAGTTCGGTGTCTCATTGTTCTTCCGGAGCTGGTTGTGCCTTCAAGGCCTTCGCGCAGACGCCGCTCTCCCTCCCGGCACAGTATTAAAATAACAAAGGCAGACGCGTTACACAGTTCACAGACTTTCCACATGACTGACTCTCTAATAAACACTGGAAAAACACGGAGAGAAATGCGTCGGCTCTGCTGTGCAAGTCGACGGTGTAAATGTTTGTCGCCGGCGGGACTTCTTTGGTAAGCAATGTGTTGTGTTGCTGTTAAAAATGTGTCAGTCGTGTCACCCCAGTCGTGCTGACGTGCACTTTCCAGAGGTCTGTTCTTGCATGCCTGGTGGCGTTAAACCTCCCTTGTGCCTCACGGGGCGCCGGCGATCACCGCGGGCTCATCGGCCCAGTTCGACATGAGGGGAGCAACCTTCCTAATTTTACATAAATAAAAAAATACACAACTCCACAGGGCAGATCAATTTCCATGCCAAAGAGAAGAAAATCGAAATTAAAGCAGTACAAAGAAAAGGACAGCTGGTAGCGTAGTGGTTACAGGTGGTGCCTTTGATTCCAGAAGTTGTAGTTATGAAGCCCACCTCCAGCTATAAGAACCTCGCGCAAGGTAGTTACCCTGAAATTGATCCAGTAAAAATAGCCAGCTGTATAAATGGGTAAACAATTGTAAGTTGCTTTGGAGGAAAGTGTCAGCTAAACGAATAAATGTAAGAAGGTATCTCTCTAGACTCAAAGCCTGGAAATCAGATTAAAAGTGTGAGTAGGTGTACTGATAATTCAAAATTGTGTGTTTATTTGTGCAAAATTACTTGTGGATGAAGCAGAACCCAAGTTGGGATCCGTTTGTACCGAAGAGAGTGCAGTCTGATCCGTTGATGTTCTCCATATAAAGGCTTCTCTTGCTGAATGTGAATATATCTTTTCAGAGTTTTCTGATTCATAAACATCATGTATGCCTCACAAAAACTTGCTTTCCTGCAATTCACCAGTTCTCATCTGGGCACAATTGCTTTTTCAGACATGCCACACATATTAATACAAGTATGTTTCTCTTCTTATATCCGTTCACTTGTGCTACATACTTTTACCTATATAATAGAGCCGTCAGGGGCAGAAAAAAGAACACCAAGGTGTATGATTTCTTCGGAGAAATCAACCGGCCTCGATAGCATCAGGGTCTTTATCGACTCTTCTATCACATACTTTAATTTCAGTCCCTTTGAAAGGTAGAACTCTGATAAACAGATCTCCTTTTCCCAGAAAGTCTGAAGTGATTAAAGTTCCTTGAATTTCACAGCAGACCTGTTGTATAACTATATAAGCAGGGGATGAAATACAAAAACAGAAATGATTCGGGGCTGCAAATTCATTTTCTCCCGGATTTATGACAGATACCAGTCGATTAAGATGTATTTAGGTTTCAAAAGCACCATATAAATGAAAGCATGCAGATAGCTATGTGTGGAATTTATTGCACTGGGGTAATGACCATGATAATGGTGTTTGTCGGCCCACAATGTATTTCGGGATGGTGAAAAAAAATGTCGTGATTAACATATAGCTAAACAGTTTTTTTCCTGTTCTCTTCATTGTTATTTTGACATTAAGACAATGTTAATGACGTGTGACTAAACTGAAACAGTAATATGTATAATAATCGTTACAACCATCATAATGTGGTTCAAATTAATCTCTTTAACTCCAAGCACTTTCTGAAGCATGGATGTTGTTTTATCGCTAGTAAATTGCCTCATTTTAGTGGAACCGCCTCAGACTCTGAAGAAGTGACTGAGGATGCCAGCCATAATATTCCTGCATTTCTGAGAAGAGCTACTTGAAGCAGACAACTGTTCAGATGGTTTTTTCTGAAGTTAGTTAGTCTCCTGTTTTCAAAGCCCCTCCCACATTGTTGAGGAAATCTGCTTTTCTGGATTTGTGGGAGTTTTTTATGGCAAACTGAATAACGTAATTTGTAAGGATTTTCGCCAAGTGCATCCTCCCAGACCCTCGAAGAATCTGGTGTAGTGGCACATACAACAATTCCTTGTTGACAAGGAACATTGGTATCTTTGTTTATGGGAAAACTGCTCTGTAGACACTCGGGCCTTTAAGAATCGGGAGAAATGCCCTTTGGCTTGTCAGATGCTCCAGTCACTTTGAAGAGTTATACCTACAGAAAGCCTTCTTGATCAAGTAACAGATTCAGTAATCATTTACACAGACCACCTACTCATGATCCCTTTTGGATCCAATTCATCTAATATCAGAATGCTGAAAAAGAAATTTAGTTTACCCCAGTATAATACGGACATTACAGCTGACAAAAAGTGTTACACATGATGCAGGACATGAAAGAAGCTGTCACAGCCAGGGGCATCTTGGGATTTCACACTGTCCATGTGCTTCCAGCGGTCCCTCCCAGAGAGCAAGAAGGCCAGCTGCTAAGTGGCTTTTAATGCCTCAAGGATCTCTGTTCCTCCCTCTCACCAGCAGGATGTCCTCAACTGACGGGCAGCCTGGGAATGACGAAACTGAAAAAGAAATGTGCGCAATGCTTGAGAGATTAAAAGTTTGGAAGAATTGCCCAGCAAAAAAAATCAAATAATGTTAGAGGAATGATAATGAGTTGAGGATTAGAGGCACTGAAGGGAGAGAACGATCAGGTATTTTGAATAAGTGCTGTAAGCTCAATCCTTTGCTATACATTATTACATTCTGATTTGTTTAATGTCTTAGGATTGAGAGAGCGAGTCCTAGGCAGAGTTGAATTTTTGTTCAGCTTAATCTTACATCCTTCTCTGTACTCACTTGGATGCATTTCACAGAGAAGATTTGAAAATTCATCCCTTGAACACATACCTTTGCAATCAAATCTCTTAGAACAGTTATTTAAAGTTAATTAATCATATTTCTTATAATGGGGTGTGGTGTAGTGTTCTGTAGTCTGCGTTATTGAAGGGTATAATTATTTTCTGAGTGAGATGTGCACCACACCATCAAGAGAAGATATATTGCTAAGATAAAATGTAATCGGTCTTTTGCTATGCAGTGCCGACAGACTCGTCACTCTGCAGCCAAAGTTTCTGGATCATCTGGTCTGCAAACAGGCTGGCCGGCGGGCACACATGAAATTCCAGTGATGAACGAGTTTGACTCGGATGGTCTGTGCCACAGCTATCTCGAGCACCATATGGTCTGCACGACTGAAACCTCCAGTGTCGGATTAATCTTGAATGTGTTAATTTATCCCGTTTGTAACATCTATTTTTTGAGTTATGACTCTGACACCTTCCTTTTCTCACTTTCTGAAATATTCCACAGCATAATGTGCTATTGTATCACGTTGGGCACTTTTAACCCATGAACAGCACACCATATTTCATATAAACATATATGACAAAAATCAGTAAGACCAGAAAACATGTTGCAACCAGAAATATAAAAAAATGAATTTTTTCATCCTAAATTAATTTTGCTGTTGCCGTATCCTAGCAAATGCTTTTTGTCGGTAATTACTTGCAGCAAACCAAATGTACCTTTCAGAATTCAGATTACCCAATGTGCTGAAGGGCTATTAAGAATAAACATGTAAAGTAACGACGGTTTAATTCACTGCACACTTGTTTCCAGCCACTTCTGAAGTAACACTTTCGCAGCACAGCATTTCATTTGACATCTTTTGTTTGGAAGTTGAGTCATGGTCTTCGTTCGAGTGAGATATCGACGGTCATTTTTTTCCACGCTGTCCCCATTGGGAGCAAAGCGATTAGAAGGGAAAACGAGAAGAGTCGTTGCCGGAGATTCTGCTCCCCTGTAAACATATTATCACAGCGTTGAAAGACTAAATTCACGGAATCCTTATAACTTTACAGCGTGAAATCCGTCACTCAAAAGACTTGCGGTTTTTGGGGTTCCACCAAGGACGACTTTGCATCCGGCTTTTAATCCCTCAAGATGCTTTTGGAATTAGTGAAATCTTTGGGCCGAGCCTCTGCGGTTCAGATGCTGCAGGCATTCATCTGTCAGACCACTGATGCTGTCAATCATCAGGTGGCTCTTTAAGCACAAGTTCATATGGTAAAGCGCGAGGTAAAGTACGGAGGTTCTCGGTTCTGGCTCCGTTGTGGTAGAACGACCTTCCCCTCTCGCTCAGAACTGCGGAAACTCCGTCTACCTTCAAGAAGGGTCTGAAACCTCTCCTTTTCCGGACCCATTTCGCCCAAGATCTCTCCAGCTCATGTACGGTGTAAATGTTCATGCACCCTAACTTCATGAGCATCACCAGATAAAGCCTTAATTCAGCCACTACTCCGGCATTGTTTTTGCTTGCGTATCACACACACACACAAACACACACACACACACACACACTTTCAGAACCGCTTGTCCCAGACGGGGTCGCGGGGAACCGGAGCCTACCCGGTAACACAGGGCGCAAGGCCGGAGGGGGAGGGGACACACCCAGGACGGGACGCCCGTCCACCGCAAGGCACCCCAAGTAGGACTCAAACCCCAGACCCACCGAAGAGCAAGACTGCGGTCCAACCCACTGCGCCACCGCACCCCTTGCTTGTGTATCTTATATTATTTAAAAGAAAAAAAAAATTTTGGTAGGAGGCTATCAGGATTTGTCTATCCTCTGTTTTATGCACCTACTTGAGCGATGAACCTCGGTGCAGCAAGCGGTAGGTAAACTAAGTTTACTTGAGAGTCACATGTCTGCAGCTATGTCTGTTTCTCTTAATACACACACACACACACACACATTTTCAGAACCGCTTGTCCCATATGGGGTCACGGGGAACCGGAGCCTACCCGACAACACAGGGCGTAAGGCCAGAGGGGGAGGGGACACACCCAGGACGGGACGCCAGTCCGTCGCAAGGCACCCCAAGCGGGACTTGAACCCCAGACCCACCGGAGAGCAAGACCGTGGTCCAACCCACTGCGCCACCGCACCCCCCTTCTCTTAATATAATGCATAAATTGTACTTTTGCTGAGATGTACGTCGCTTTGGACAAAAGCATCTGCTAAACGAGCAAATGTAAGTGTAAATATGGAATGTGGCAGTATGATCATTAAAAAATGTGCGGGGCGATCCAGAATACGGTATTGTGTGTATACAGTGCGGTGTCTGATGGCCCCCGAACATCATCAGGACAAAGTTGTTCTGCGGTCGTTCTTGGACTCCAGGCTTCGCTGTATAAATCATTTTCTGTTAGAGGGCCACTTGGCTCCAGTACATCAAAGTCATCTTAACTGCACAGCCTTTATTCCAGCTAATCCTGCTTTATGATGCCATTGCTACTTGGAAAACTGTGACCTAAATATGCGTGGCTGTGCACGGGGCTGGGATACGGGGCTTCTCCCCTTGCCCACTTCAGTCAAAATAGCCCCGAAAGTGGCGTGGAAGAGCGAGGGCGGAAGAGTCCGTGCTGACTGGCACGCGGGCCTGGGAAAGAGTATGCCGACGTGGTCCTTCTTAGATGTGATCCTTGTATGACAACATCCTAGGTTCAGGGTTCCTCAACACTTTTTTAAAGGGACTTTTTTCTTTTTCTTTGTTTGCATGGTGGGTCAACAGGACCTTGCACGGCATTTCGGGCAAGGAACGGCACGCAAGGAGCGTTTCACCGCATCGACGGTATGAGGCGATATTTCTGCATCGCCATGTGCCCGTGCATTTCGCATAACTCACATGCGTACGTGTAACCAGTGTGAAGGATTACTGCTTTGATCGTAATCTGTAACTGGGTGCAAATCTATTTAATTTGTCATTATATCCATAAGGGAAACTTTGATGTCGACGACATTCTATGAGAAACATTTATTTTTTGTCCACATTGGAGGTTTAATCAATCTAAAATATTGCTTAATGAGATCATTTAATGAGGCATATTCACATTCATTTGTGTATTTATTTTCATTGCAGATCCATTCATTCATTTCTGCAGCTTCGAGCGGGTAGAGAAACGCCCCGACTCGACCTTTGAAGATAATTTTGCGTTTCGTATCTGGACGTGTTGGAATTGTACATTCAATTGTGGCAGAAATGCCATCTATCATCACTCACGTGTGATTTATTTCATTTGCTGAAGCTGCGTCTGGAAGTGATGCAGAATTTTTCACGCTATAACTGCAAAACTCGTTAGAAATTCAAAATGTGAAGTGCAGCATCTCAGAACCACACTTATTTTGGGATTTAATCCTCTCGACTCTTGCGCATGTATGGATGTTCATGAAACAACGCGATGGAACATATTTGCGGCTCGATGCTTCCAAACGCGTTCCGTTGTGCTGTGTGGGTCTTATTGGCTCTGGATCCTCGCTTTGGGTTGGTCTTTCCTGCTGGAGCCACGCCAGTTGTACATGTTTCGCGCGTCCTGTGGAAGAGCCTTTCCTCGACGCAAGGTATCGAGTGGCCGAGAGGGGCGACGAGCAGCCCCGTAGGAGCTCGACCCGCTGGGCTGGGCGTTCGGAATGCCACCACAGTCAGACCGAGGAGCATTATTAAACGCATGATTATACTGCTTATCTCAGGTGGGGGGGCGGGGTGCTCAAGTGGCTTAAGGATTTTGCAAAAAAGGCCCCGCTTCCCGGTTTCCCTCAACAGATGGCCGGGGAAGGGGGGGAGGGGGAGTCCAAGGCCGAGCATCCCGGCTCCCGGAGCTTAAGTTTTAAACCGGAGAAAGTTCAGCCGCCCTAATCCTGGGGCTGCCAAAAGGTCGCCCACGTATCCGTTTAATGCGTTCGCTGCTCATGCGTCGTGCTGGGAGGAGAAGAAGATTACAAATCAGAGGGTTTAGTGGGTCGCCTGGCTGCTGCCACTCCAGACCCACAGCCATGCTGGACTACTGATGTTTGCTGTTCACCTGGTCCTTCAACCCCACTGGTTGGGCTGTGCCATATGACCTCCATTGTATTGGGCACATGGGGGGTGTGGCGGCGCAGTGGGTTGGCCCGGGTCCTACTCTCCGATGGGTCTGGGGTTCGAGTCCCGCTTGGGGTGCCTTGCGGCGGACTGGCGTCCCGTCCTGGGTGCGTCCCCTCCCCCTCCGGCCTTACGCCCTGTGTTGCCGGGTAGGCTCCGGTTCCCCGTGACCCCGTATGGGACAAGCGGTTCTGAAAATGTGTGTGTGTGTGTTTGTATTGGGCACTTACCTGTGAGTAACGCTGAAGTTATAAGAACAGAAATATATTCATGGTTAAATTGTTCATCTTTTCCATTCTAATGATTATTATTATTATCATTTTTATTATTATTAGAAGGACCAGTGAGTAGCACACTGGTTAAAGCCATTGCCTTCTGCCTGAAGGATTCAAGTTCAGATCCCGTCTCCTGCTATTATACCCTTGATAAAGTTCCTCACCCTGAAACGATACAGTAAAAATTACCCAGCTGTATAAATCATTACAGGTAGCAAAGTGTACAAACCAAGCTTTGCAAGTGGTGAAACCTGTCTGATAGATTAAGAAATAATTATTGTTACACATTAACATTTTTTAATATTTTTTTCTGCTCGTTCTTAGTTTTTAGGCAATAGTTTTGAGAAGATGGAGTTAGAACTGAATGTTTGTACTGGAGCAAACAGGTTCACTGTCTGTGTCTTTCTGTTATTTCCTCTAATAGAACGAAATGAAGAGAAGTTGTCGAACATCCCGAAGATCACCTTAACTCATAATCAAGTCTGAAACAGAACAAATTTGGCACAGTGTGTGCGGCTCGTGCCAAGCGGTGATGCGGCGTTCGCTTCCGGAAGGTTCTGGACAGAACCTCGGGGCAGGGTTCCTAAGTTGATGAAAGGAGTAACGGGAGTGTCGCGCTGTCAGGACAAAGCGATGCCTCAAGGTCTGCAGATTGACAGGTAGAAGGGTGCGGAAGGATGAGGATAAGTGGACGGGGGCAGGACTGCTTCGGCATCACCGCTTCGTGGGGGCGGGACTTCCTGGGCATCACCGCTTTTGGGGGGCGGGACTTCCTGGAGGACAGCGGCGCCACCCACCGGGAGATGATGTGAGGTGTTCGGAGGCCTGAGGTACTGATGGCAGCGGACACGTTTGTGCCAAGCGTGCTTTGGCCTGCATGCCACCGCAGATCGATATGGCGCTTTTAAACGCTCGGGTTTAAGAAGTTCGAGTGGCACCATCCCCTCCGTCGCTCAGCACGCACCGAGCAGGGACGTCGCCTCCAGGACACGCTTTTTCACCGCTTGATTGCGCCGTTATCCTTTTTGGTAGTGGCTGTAGGTGCCGTCTCTGGACTCAGAGGCCCAAGGTTCGAATCCCACCTCCTGCAGCACCAGTACGGTCACAGCAACAGAAAAGAGTGGAAATATCCCAGCTGTTTGAATGAGTAAATCAGCTTTACGTTGTCAGCACCTTTGGAGAAACGTGTCGGATTAGTAAATGAATGTAAATATCAGTGGGACCCGCCGTATCTCAGAAGGTAGTATAGCTGCAGCCCAGTCCAGCGAGAGCACGGTAAAAGATAGCGCGCCTTTTTTCGTAAATGAAGATGTAAAGGTCAGTGTGGAGCCTGTCTTCTGTTGTAGGGCCGCACACATTCGTGTAGCTCCTGGATTTAAGCATTTCTTCACTTTGTTCGTGTAGAAGCTCCCCCCTCCTGCTCGGCGAGGTCGGCGCTGCGCTGGGGGTGCGACCGGACGGAGAGGGAACGGCGCCGGCCTTCTCCTGCTCCCCTGCGTGACCCGGCAAGCCGGAGCGAGACCCAGTGACAGGCGGCCTCGTCACGCACCTGGGGGGCCGGTGGCCGGTCCGGACACGTCCCGCTCTCACCTCAGAGCCGCCGCCTCGTACCCGGGTCCCGCCCTCCGCCCGTCAGTCACGCGTCACATGCCTTGCGAGTGCATGAAGCGGGTGGGTGGAGTTGGGGCTCGTGACTCAAAAAGAGGGAGCGATAGATTTACCCTACAGGGAGTAAAGAGAGGAGGACACCTCTCAGCTCTCATACCGCTTCTGCATTTCAATGATAGAAGATCAAAGCCAGATCACCCCCCCCACGCACACACACACACACGCACGTCTGTGTTGGTAGGGCATGATCAGGGGCTCTGGGTCTTGTAGCAGTGTGTCCGGGCAAAGTCCGCTTGCTGTTGCTCCAGAACATGTCGCGGTCGACCAGGCAGGGTCGCGCCCCAATCTGGACTGGACCGTTGCTGAAGGGTCACAAGGGGTCACATTTACATTCGTTCATTTTCACTGCTCACCAAAGGTACTTCCACTGATTTCCCCATTCATTCTGCAGGGTCATTTTTGCTGTACCAATTCAGGGTAAATACGCCAATCAAGAGGAGCTCAGCAGGAGGTGGGATTGGATTCCAGTCCAGGGCCCTTGAGTCCAGAGGCAGCGCTCTGACCACTGCACCACCCGCAGCCCTCCAAGTGTTGAACTTGTAACCCTTCGACCACGGGTTGGGGTCACAGCACCTGCTGTCAGCCGGCCCTTTATGGGCCTCGAAGTTCAGCGACTCGGCGGAATTCGAACCCGATGCCGTTATTACGGCTCGCATTTCGTTTCTCCTCATTGCTTCTCCAAAGCAGCGGAAGGTTAAACCACGGTGAAGTGGTCACGCAAGGGATTTCTCTCACGCTCGTTAAATCGCCGGGGTGCTTTAGTGCTCCTCGCGTTGATTAAATCCGTAACAGTAATTACTGGCGGACGTCCCGTCTGGATCCCCCCAGCGGTGGCGCGGGGTGAAAAAAGGCAAACGTTTCCCAGCGAAGGACAAGGCCGAACGAGGAGCGAGAAGAGGCAGTGACGTCCGCGGGTTCCGCGGTAATGTTCGACACGGTTCGGCACGCGCCGCATCGCAACCTCGGAGGAGCCGGCGTGCCCTTTTGCAGAGGGTGAGGTCGACGCGGGGTTTTAATTGCCTGCCGTGCGGTGTGCCGGGAGGCGGCTCTCCGACAGCTCGTCGATGGTGCCGCGTGGTCGCGGACGGAACTCACGGAACGCCGCGTTGGCCGGAGCGGCGCCTGTGGAGATGAGCTCCGCCCGGCTAATGGCCCCCCGGGGCTTTGATAGCACCAACACGTGAGGTAACCCGGCGGCTGATGGATTTCCGCAGCGGCAGCACGTTTGCTGCTGGATACCACACTGCCGCCCCTCTAACTTTTGACCCGAAAGGACCCGACCTTGTCCGGGAGGTGTGCGGGTCCGTGTCTCTACGTCCGACAAGCATCACCTCTTTTGTGTGTTCATCCAATTACAGTGATTTACATTTATCAGACACTTCTCTCAAATCGACTTCCGGCGTTGAGCTACTTACAGTTATTTAGCCATTTCTACAGCAGGGTGACTTTACTGGGGTAAGTTACCTTGCTCAAGGGTACTACAGCAGGCAGGGAAACTTGAACTAAGAACCGTGAGGATGAAAGGTTGTGCTCCAAACCACTACACCATCATCTGGCCTACTTTTTGTGCAGCTGGATAATTTTTCTTGTAGCAGTTCAGGCTGAGTGTGTTAAGAGTCCTGCTGCAGGAGGTGGGATTCAAACCCAGGTCCTTCTGGGTCCAATCTCAGTTGTAACTGCTGCGCCACCTGCACCTCGGTTCGGGGAACGTTAGCAGACACAACGCAACACCTTCGATGCTGAGAAGCTCCTTCCAGGTGTTCCCAGTAGCGCCTCCCCAGGTTAATTCACACTTGGCGCTGCTCCGAACCCTCGACCCTCGTGGATCTCGTTAAAGACCGTTCCCTTTAGCTGTCTGTCCACAGCGGAGCCGTCAAAGAGGCGCTCAGGGGCTCACAGGCGGCGTTTGGTCACGTCCCGCTTTTGCTAAGTGTTACAGCGATCTTCGTGCCTACAGTAATGAGTAATTACCACAGCACGGTGGTGTGAGCATCAGGGTACCGCGGTACGGGAAGCTCCGTTCGATTGGCCCTTTAGCCGAGCCACAAAGTCGATGCACAAGGCGGTAAGAGTCAGAAACGCGGTCGAATCTCCGTTACGGGTTCAAAGAATTCAACGGAATTCTGCATGGATGAGGCGCGAGAGCACGGGTTCGATACACGGCTGTATGAGGCGCTGGAGTTGTGCCACACGAGGGACGCGACCCACCGCCTCCTCAAAGGGAGTCCATTCATGTTACTTTTTTGTCTCGAAATCTCTTCCAGTGTGATGAGAGATAGAGACCCTGGAGCACGGCGCCGTCCACATCCCGCTCTTGTTCGTTCGGGTTCGAGCTGTAAGAGCAACATGGTGCTTTTCACAAATGAGTACCGGTGAAAGAAGTAGTAGTTAAGGGCCCAGTCAGATGAAGGTGTTTGGTTTGAGTCCCACGTTGGGCCCTGCTGTTGTACCTGTGAGGAGGACCTGGAAAACACCACCTGCCTCATGGGCAAAGTGTTCATAGAAGGAGGAAAAAAATAATAGTTACAGTAATAACTGCTTGTACAGGACGAGTTGCTAAATTCTGATTATGAGTGAGTTAAAAATACCATCCGCATGTAACCTTGTGTCTTTAGGAGGTCTCTGTTCTTCCAGAAGCACATCTTTATATCCACAGAGCAGCTGGTCAGGGGCCAGCAGGTGGCGCAGCGCTTAAAGACATGACCCTTCCTCCCCCACTGAGTTCCCATCAGGGAACTTACCTTGAATTGATGCAGTAAAAATTACCCTGCTGTATAAATGGGCAAATCAGTGTAAGTACCATAGTGTCTGTCTAAACGTCATATTGTAAGTTGCCCTGGAGAAATGATCAGATAAATGATTGAATAGAATATTAATAATAATAATCTTTATGTATGTTATTGTTGTGCCTTTTTTAGTTTTAAGACTGCAATTTTAACAAATGTAACTAAAGTTATGTTAAAAATACTTTTATAAGAGCGAATAAGTTTGTTGTGGTTTTAAGAAAAGCATCATCAACAACAACGACAACAACAACAACAATAATAATAATAATAATAATAATAATAAAATGACAGTGTAACTGGCTGCACACTCGCAATTCCTATCACAGGCTCCGGAGCCCTGCAGGCTGTCCGAAGGCCACGCCCCCGTTGTGTCTTGGGGACGGCTTCTCCACATCCACTTACCGTGAGCTTTTCCCTAATTGTACCGTGTGACTCGGAGATCAGGGCCGATTGATCGTGAAGAGCAGTCGGAGCCGCTAATTGCATTAAGCAGCGGTCGCTTTGACTTCTGCTCGCTCTGCTCTCCGTTCTTTGGGCAGAGAGTTCATCCGGTGGGGTTGCGGGGCCTCCTGGGGGCGTCTGTCGCCGAGGTCGCGGCGATCGCCTTGGGGAGCAGAGGCGGTCCAACATGCGGTCCAACGTGCGGTCCAACGTGCGCGCAGAGAGAGGCTGAGAGGGCGGCAGGTGCAAAGCACACTAAACAAGCGGATCGGGAGCTCGACGCCGGGCTCAGCCCCGATTAGCAGCCGTAAGCCGCAGGGCGGCGTGTCGTGGTCTGAACGTATAGCGACCGGGGGAGGAGCGGCGAGCGAAGAGGATTGTTCTTTATTGGGTTATGGCTGATTCGGGCTAATCCTTTCACCGGGAGTTAAGATACATTGGCTAATCTCGGGCTCAGATCTGTGCGCCGCCCTGCGCCTGTAGGATCCAACGCGTCCCCGGTGTTCGAACCTACACGCCGCCAGGTGCACCCACCGCCGGCACTGAGAGCCCCCCTCGTACCCTCCGCCGCGGGCAGAAACGCACTGCCACGCTGCCACGCTCCTCCCATCGCGGTGCAGCAGGGGCCTCCTGGGTAGAGCGGCTGCCTTACAGGGGAAGAACCAGGGTTCGAACCCCACCTCCTGCTGCAGCAACCTTTGTCCAGGTCCTCAGCCTGATCTGATTCAGTTGTGCGATTTAGGTTCAGCTGCTCCGTGTTTGTGGAAAATGAAAACAGCAACACGCACGGGGATCTGACCACAGCTTGTGTTTCACAAAGAGCAGCGGTGTTTTTCCCGAGTTCAGACCCCCCGTGGGGCTCGATGGTGTGCTGGGGGGGTCCGGATGCATTCCCTTCCTCTTCACCACGCAGGACTGAGCTCAGAACTCACTCACCGCATTTGGGCAACAACATTTGCAGCAGCACCTGCACCGCCAACCAGGTGTTTGTGGGGTCGGGACCCTGGCTCCCTGTGGAGACACCGCATTCGGTGTGCAGAGCTGCGTGTCAGTCACCGAGGTGCCGTGATCCGCTTCCACTAACGTCCAGATTCCTTCCACCTGCAGGAGACTCATGTCTCACCTCCAAGGGGGGTAATAAATAATAAATGTCAATGTTGTCTGATGATGATCCAGCAGCGGTTCGGGAGTTTGGAGCATTCCGATTGGTGCGTCCAAAACGCGCCCCTCTCCCCACCGCCCGCCCCGCTGGAGAGTACCTGGCACTGCTGCCAGGCTTTCCGGCACTTTCCTTAGCGTGGCGGTGGGCCAGGCCGCGGGCTGGGGGTGGGGTACCAGTGAGGCTGGTGGGGCAAGCAGCTGCCTGACTCTGCTGATGCCTGGGGGCAAAACACAACTCAGGGAGGTGGGTGGGGGCAACAATGCACTCGCTGTTCCCTCCATCTTTCATCTCCCCGTCCGCTGAGAAATGGAAAAGCAAACAAGGGTGTGATTTTTCCTCTCTGAGATATGTATCTTCCACCCCCCCAACCCCCTCACCCTCCGCTCGCTCTCCGTCTCGGTTTGTGTCGAGAAATTAAACCCTAAGTGAAGTCTTCGATTTCATGAAGACAAACTGGGATGAAAATAAGCTCGGCCTTATCTTAACACGTGTGACTGAAATATTGAAAGTTCCCTTTATTCGCAATAATGCACTTTTATGTAGCTCCATGTGTCACTTCCTGTTTTTTTTTTCTCTTACATCAATAAGAATTTCAGTTTAATTTCAATCAAAGTGAACAATAATAATAAGAAAAGGCCCACAGGAGCACCGCTCTGTTCCCTCTACACTGATGAGACAAAGTCCCTTTGCTGTCATTTCAGAGGAATGTACAACAAGGTAAATGTATTTGGTACGATACACCAGATGTGCGGTGCGGTGAACGCAGACCGGCTCGCAGTAACATGGGAAGGTGGGAATTACAGCGGTAAATATGATGCGCCGTCAGAATGGCAGCGAGGTCCCACCTGCGCTTCCTTAATTCAGAGAGCCAGCACGGGACAGTGGAAAGGCCCGGGTCCGAATCTCACCTCTTGCTGGAGTGCCCGTGATCAAGGCATTTACCCTGAACTGATGCGGTAGAAATTACCCCGCAGTATAAATGGGCAAATCAGTGCAACGCTGTAAGTCGCTTTGGAGAAAAAATTCAGATAAATGCTGATAAATGCAGTGAGGTGGTTAAGACTAAACCGCGTGGCAGGAGGATTCTGGGATATCTGCCCCCCCAAGCAGGGTGCTGTATGGTCAGTTTCCAAGTCTAGTGTCCTCCCAAAGGTCCAACAGCAGGTTCGAGAGAACTGGAGCTCACGGGTCCAGCTGTTTACTTGCCGAGCTGTTGCTACGTCTGGGGGGACGGGGGATGGGGGATGGGGGATGGGGGGGTGCCCTGGCCACGCGGAGCTGAAATTAATAAACGGCCCTTTGATTGCCAAACTATAAATCACGGCAAGGCCGACGTCTTTATCGGAGTGAGGCCGACACACACCGGTCGCCCAGCTTTGATTTATTTCTTTCCTGTCATGTCAACAAGGAGCCAAAGTTGTTACAATATTAAATAATAGTGCGCAATATGTGGCCCTTTCAGCGTGTGCCAGGAAATAGATTCAAATTTAATTTTGCTGGAAATTGATCTTATGTTCCGCTCGTGATTTTTTTTCACGTTGCTACAAGCGCTAATAATTGCTTACAAGTTCAGATTCACTGCAGCCATAAAGTTCGGCTTCGTTATTCTGACATTAATTGTGGTAGCGGCTCCGCCGGTGTCCCGCACCGGCGCTTCTTCGTTTCCTTCCTTCACTTAGTTTTACCTGGAAACTGCTGGCATCAGGGCGACGTTAATAGGGCGCCGCTGCTGTTATGAAGGGAACGAGTGACGGCGCTCTGGGAACATGAGCTCCTCTTCCGGAGACTGGAACCAACGGGCTGCAGAGCGGAAGGGGCAGCTTATTCGTCCCACAGCGTCCGGCACCCGCGTTAAACACAAATGACGGAGTGGGGGGGGGGGTGTACGCTGTCAGGTTTGTACACTGAGCTACTTACACCGGTTTACCCTATTTATACAGAAGGGTCATTTTTATTTCACATTAAAGGTAGTGCAGCAGTAGCTGGGATTCGAACCTGTGACCTTCGAGTACAAGCTGCCTGACAAGTTAACCGAAGTACGCAATGTTAGCAGAGTGGCCCCCGGACTGCGACACAGACCCCAAAGGGGCTTGTTTAGATTTTGCAGAACGTTTTATATCTCAGTATCTCAATGTCCATTAATTGATGTAAATGACAGTTTTGGTTTTTCTGATGTTTCCAAACCATTTAAAATAAAGTAAAGTGTGAGTGTGTGGGGTTAGTCTGCTGTAGGATATGGTGACCTCCAACCCTAACCCTAACCCTAACATGGTACCTGTGTACCAGTGGACTGTGGAGCCTGGACACTCTCCGTTGTATTGTTTGTGTGTGTGTGTGTGTGTGTGTGTGTGTGTGTGTGTGTGTGTGTGTGTGTGTGTGTGTGTGTGTGTGTGTGTGTGTGCTTGCGTGCGCTTGCGTGCGCTTCCATCGCTGCAGGGTGTCCATAAACTGTTTCATTCCAGCTCGAGGCCCCATAGATGCTGGATCGTCCGCTCCATGTGCCATTAACTCCAGGTCCATGGTGGCCTTTGCAGCCCCACATTGCATCACAAATGTATTATTTCATATTCCACTTGTTCAAAGGCAAATCAACCATCAATGAGCCTTGCGCTTATATATTGCCGCGCTCATACTCTGCAAAAAACACTGGTGACGAGATACCGTATGTCTTTTGTTTCGGTTCTTACCGTGAGTCACCCTTACGATTCGCTGTGGCCAATTTCGTATTCAGACGCTTTATTATTTATTATTAATCCTCCTTTGAAATCCCAAAGCCGTTCCCTGTTTTTCCCATCGTAGTGTCGTTATGATTATTGGTTTTGTAAATTAAAGCAAGAAGTTTTCAGGGGCATGGGGGGTGCGGTGGTGCAGTGGGTTGGACCGGGTCAGACCGGGTCCTGCTCTCCAGTGGGTCTGGGGTTTGAGTCCCGCTTGGGGTGCCTTGTGACGGACTGGCGTCCCGTCCTGGGTGTGTCCCCCTCCCTCTCCAGCCTTATGCCCTGTGTTGCCAGGTTAGGCTCCGGTTCCCCGC
The DNA here is from genome assembly GCF_900964775.1 of Scleropages formosus. Taxonomy (NCBI): domain Eukaryota; kingdom Metazoa; phylum Chordata; class Actinopteri; order Osteoglossiformes; family Osteoglossidae; genus Scleropages; species Scleropages formosus. The sequence goes on from NC_041821.1 coordinate 2,283,184, forward strand.
GACCCTGTATGGGACAAGCGGTTCAGAAAGTGTGTGTGTGTGTGTGTGTGTTTTCAGGGGCAGGAAGTGATGCAAGTGGCTGGAGTTGTCACCTTGTGCTCGAAGAACTTGGGTTCGAATTCCTCCTGCTGCTGCAGTGCCCTTCGTTAAGGTACTTACCCTGGATGAATACAGTAAAAACAATGCAGCTGCGTAAAAGGGTAAGTTGGTGTAAGTTACACAGCAGTCTGGTGAAACGAAAAGGCTCCGCCCACACCTGAGCCAGGTGCTGCGCCCCGGCAGACCTGTTTGTCATCGTCCGTCGATTACCGGGGCGCTCGGGGCGGCGCGGCACGGCGCAGAGGGAGGGTGGGAGGGAGGCGGCGAATGGGCTCGCTGCGCACGCAGGCCGCTGCGTCCCGTCACAGGTGTTACTCAAACAAAAGCTCCATTGTTTGTGGAACCGATGCAACTGCAAATGAGTTCTTTCATTAAAACATTCCACCTTTGAATAGATAATAAATAGGGGTCTTCGCGATGTCAGCCGAACACAGCGCAATTGTCTCCCAAATATGCGGGATACATATTAATACGGCCGCATTAGCATTGTTAAAATGCATGAGATGCCTGCTCGTGTACTTGCATATTGAATATTAAATATTTAAACACGAGATCAAAATACTCAAGGTAGAATATAACTGTATCCCTGCTTGCATATATGAATACGTTATTGGGAAAGGTTCGGTCCACTTTGTCGGAAATTTGCATGGAGAGAATATGATTCATTTCTCATAATTGTGGCCAGTTTTTGGGAGCGCCAGACTGACAGAAACAGAGTCCGACTGCAACCGACGGGCGCTGAACCCCACCGTCGATAACGTCGAGTTTGGCCGTGACCATTTTGCTTTCCGGTGCTTTCGGCAGACGAAGCAGCACTGCGCGTGGAAATAAATCACTTCCCCCATAATATTACTCCATAATAAATGTACCGCCAGGTCAGCCTTTGTTTAGCTCCAAAGCAGCGGCTTTTTAGCGCACCGACAGAATTAATTACTGTTATTATCATATTTTTGACAGGCAATTGCAAATGCAAATGAACTTTATTGCAATAAGGACTTGATAAGTGCTCTCTTCAGAGATTAAAAAGCAACGTGTTTGTGTGGAAACTGCGATACAGCTGGATTTTTATTAAAGCAATTCAGGGTAAGTGCTTCGCTCGAGGGTACTTGCTCTGGAGCTCAAGAGAACCTTTTGGTTCAGTTCCTTAACCGCTCTGCCACCTGCGGTCCGAACGAGCCAGAGCTCACTGCTGGAGGGCTCCATCTGTCCACTGTAGAGTCCGGCAGCATCGAACGAGCCCTGCGTCTCAGCGATGGTGGAGGACGATGGACGGTGACTCATGGACGGCGGGTGGACCAGATGGTTGCTTTCTGTGTTCTGACAAATCAAATATGTTGAGAGAGCCTGGTCTTTGCACAGCGACACAATGTTGGGGGCCACTGGGGGTTACCGGGGTGACGGGGGGGTTACCAGGGGTTGCGAGAGGTTACCGACCAGGAGGTGCTCCTTTCAGACACATTGGGGTCAGGAGTTCACAGTAAGACACTGAGATAGACCAGAAAAACACAACAGGGACAATAAGATTTAATTCCTTTGCTGTTCTTGGGTTCCATCGACCCTTCATGGTGCATGTGCTTGGATCCTACCAACGCTCCACTTTTCATGGGCTCCGGCACCGCTAGACCTTCATGGTAAAATGCGTTCATTTTAATAAGCTGCTCCTGCTCCTGCTCCTGCTCCTGCTCCTGCTCCTGCTCCTGCTCCTGCTCCTGCTCCTGCTCCTGCTCCTGCTCCTGCTCCTGCTCCTGCCACCAGGCCTTCATTTTGAAGCCCCCTTTTTAATTTACACCATCAGCCTCCTTTGCAGACGTCCAACCGTGTGGAGACGTGCCCCGTGACCGCGGTGTGTGTCCGCGGGGTGCAAAGAGCTAACACAAAAAAACCCCGTTCCTACTCAAAATTGTTTCAGTCTTTCCAGAAGAAATATTAATAAATAAAAGTGAAAATTTAATACTGACAGAGACTTCAAATCCAGGTCTGGCCATCTGGCATTTACTGTGGGGACACCTTGATTGGACTGGAGCCAAAGAGGCCTGGCCAATGGCAGCGTCCGGGGGGCTGACCCCAGCCAATCAGGGCATTCTGGAGGCGGGCTTTCGTTACATGTGATATAAATAGAACAGTCCATCAAGAAGCATTTCGGTGAGCTGTTGGCAATGGCTCTGCGGTGCGTTTCTGAGACACGGGGTTTGTGCGCAGCCCAATGGAGACGGGTAGGGAAACGAGTTTCCTCTTCTGCAGCGGCCGTTTCTTCTTCACGCAAGGCCTCCAAAACAGGCTGATAGGTTAGATTTACATTTATTTATTTTGCAGATGCTTTTCTCCAAAGCGACTTCCAATGAGCTCTATGTAGTGTTTTGAGCCCACACACTTTGTTCACTGCAGTGACTTACACTGCTAGACACACTACTTACACTGGGTCACTCATCCATACATCAGGGTCAACCTGAACAGCATGTCTTTGGAGTGTGGGAGGAAACCAGAGCACCCGGAGGAAATCCAAGCAGGCACGGCGAGAACATGCAAACTCCACACAGACTGTCTTGTCTACAGCGACGTTCATTCGACTGACCCCTGACCTCGAAGTGCGTTGGTCATCGTAGCACCAAGACAAGCACACAAGTTCCCGCCGTGTATCCGGATCACGAGCTCAATGTGAGCATCCAGTGCCGCGCTCCCGCACCTCCGCCTGCCCCCCCCCGACGCAGTCATCTTGGAATTCACATATTAAATTAATATATTTTTAATGTTACAAATCCAATTCTGTCTCCGCCATCTCAGCACGCGCTGAATAATGGATGATTGGTTATGCACAAGTGAGCCCAGAGATAATAGTCTCTCGTTTTTAATTGATCTCTCGCTACGAGGACGTTTTCTAATCAAATTCTGACTCCATTTGAATCTTGTAAATAAATACAGGGAGAGAGAAAAGGATTGTGTAAGAGGTACGGCGAGACGGCGGAATCTCTCTCCTGTTTATCAAACTACAGAAGAACTTGTATTATTGTGTTTAGCGCTCGCCCCGTTCGCGCCAAACATCATTGCGGCCGCATGTTCGGTGCAGCGAAACGGCGTTTCCGCGACCCTTCCAGTGTGCGTTTCCCATCCCGAAGACACCTGGTCGCCGGTGGAAGGTGTCGGAGAGGCCGCACTTAGTGCTCAGGTCATTCGCTGAAGGAAGGAAGGAAGGAAGGAAGGAAGGTGTCTCACTGAAGAGGCACGTCTGGGCCAGCAGGTGGCGCAGCGGTTAGAGACGTCACCTTGCAGTCGGCGGTCATGGATTTTAATTGCTCACCTTACTATGGTTCCGCTGACCACGGGGAACACCTCGAATTGATATACTACGGATTACCCTGCAGTGCAAATGGGTAAATCGGTGTACATGGCTTGGTGCGGTAACTTCACACTGTCAGTTTCCTCAGACAAAAGCGTCAACAAGTGGAATAGAAATACATACGAATAGTGCATCGCAGCATCAGAGAAAAAAAATGGAACTGGGTGTGGTGCTGTTCTTTACATTTTTTCATTGAAATTTTCTTAAGTGCCTTGCAAATCGCTTTGCGGGAAATTGTTCTCACACACTCACACTCACACACACACACACAACGTCTGAAACCGCTTGTCCCAGGCGGGGTCGCGGTGAGCCAGAGCCTAATCCGGCAACACAGGGCACAAGGCTGGAGGGGGAGGGGACGCACCCAGGACGGGACACCAGTCCGCCGCCGCAAGGCACCCCAGGATTCAAACCCCTGACCCACATAATAATAATAATAATAATGTACAGCAGTCCCTCCATGAGTTGCTTTAGCTCTTTACTCTTAGCTTTCCTGTTCATTTCTCTCTCTTGCCCCTTGACAAAAGGGGGGGAGGGGGATGCAGCTGTCCCTCTGGTTTTGCTCCGCCCCCTCGGCGTGCTCCATCTGTCCAGCACCTCTCACCTGACTGCCCAATGCAAGGTCTGAGTCACGCCCCCTCGCACTGTGACCTCCAGGTGCCATAATGGCTCCGGTACCATCTGTCCAAATGCCCCCCCCACCGACATTCCACCCATCCCCCGACGCCCAGCTGTGCCCTTTTGGCTCGAGCCGGAGGGAGCCCCGGGGGCTGGTGCCGGCGTCGGACCCGATGTCCGCTGAATGACGGCGTCGGCGATGAACAGGAAGTGACAGCGTGGATGGGAGGCAGGTTCGCCCCCCCCCTGCTTCGGCCTTCTCACCTCGCCCCCGGGCAACAGCCTGTCGGGCCGTTCTCGAACCCCTTCGCTATAACTCCTCTCTGTGTGACCTCCTTGTCGGCACCCAAACTGCCTCTGCTGGTGCCATACCGGCACCGAGGCCTTCGTCATGGCGACGAAACCTGTCCACTCGCGGTGTCCTCCGGGTCCTCCAGGGATGGGTGGACTCAACACTGAGCTCAGACCATCACTGCACCCCCTTCAGGTCAAAGGTCACTTAGGGTTACAAACCAGTAACCTGTCACTGGCAAAAGAGCAACTTTGGTTTTGGAATAGACGTGTTCCTGGGGGCGGCACAGTGGTGCAGCGGGTAGCGCTGGTGTCTCGCAGTTTCTGGGCTGTGCAACTGGACACGGGTTTGACTCTAGTACAGTTTGTGTGGGTGCTCTGGTTTCCTCCACAATCCAAAGACTTGTAACTCTGCCCAGAGCGCACGTGTGTGTGTGTCTGCACGTGTAAACAGGGTCACCAGGTGGAACACATCATGAGCTCTGCTGTCCACGGACCTGCCCTCATTTCCATCTCCAGCCACTTTATGAAATGCCGCTAATTATAAGCAGAGGGGACACGAGTGCTGGCCTCAGGTTCGTCCTCGCGGCGAGTGTGTCCAGCAGGTGCTGTGACGCCGCTGCGAACCCGCGCGCTCGGGTGTGTTTTCCTGCCCCCGAAGGTGCGCCCGGCGGGGAGGGCCGTTCCTCGCAGCAGGAACCCGTGATGCTCCGCCGCTTTCCCTCGGTTCCCCTGGAGACGCGCCGTTCGCAGTTGCCGCCGCGAATGTCAGAGCGTGAGGTTCGAAACGGTCCTCCTCGCACCCGCAGTCGGGACAACACCGCTATTCCCATGCTCTCGGCGCGACACTGTGTCTGTCTAAAGCTCTTTTGTCTAAGTAATACCCCCTTTTCTCCCCGTTGTCAGCTGAAGCCCGGGGATTTGACAGTGAATCTGTCTGCGGAGGAGCGAACGGAAAGGCCCGGAAGCTTCTGCTCCGGTCGCTAACCTGGGCGATAACGGCAGTCGCGGGCGGTCACTCGGTGGGCCCCGGAAGCCCCTCCCTCTCTGCTGCGATTCCTTCCTCTCCTGGTGCGACGGGAGCCACAGGTAGAACATGCATAATTCACCCCCCCCCCCCCCACCACCACACCTCCATCATCTCCCAAGATTCTTCCTGCGCCGGGGAGGCGGCTGCACCATCTGTCCTGCTTTCAGCGTTGCTTCAGAACCGACACACCTCCGCATCTCTGAGTGGAGTGTGTCGGTGTGTGTGACGTCACGGAGATCCAGGATCCCGCGATTGGCTGCAAAACTGTCACAGACTACTAATAATACTGTTCTGCTTCAGAAGGAACATGATGATAATAATAATAATAAGGAGTAGTAGCGATAACAATAATACTGTAATAATACCAGCAATATTAATAACAATAATACTGTAATAATAGCAATAATAGTAAGAATAATAATTAGCAGCAGTGCTTTTACTGTTACTGCTGAGGAGACACTGCTCCTAATCCCAGAGACTCAACACCACCTGTAAGAACAGCTGAATATGATATAATAATATGATAATACGATAATATGGTATTATGATAATATGCAATAAGGCCAATGTTTGCTGTACAGTTTGAGACGAGCGATTCTGCAGTGGCTGGGTGGAGGGGGGGGTTGCTGGCTGTCTGCAGACAGTCTCACACATCCCTTATGGAATGGACAAACACGGGAACTGTTTCCTTGTGTGTGTGCGTGTGTGTGTGTGTGCGAGCTTGCGCCAAACCAGCACGGTGACGGCAGGGCTCCAAGTCGGCCCTGCATGTGGCCACTATGAAAATCACTGCCCCCCGCTGTCACATGCCCCACTGTGTGTCCTTCTGTGCCCAAGCAAACTGCGCACGCAGAGCTTTCGTGTCCCGTGTCCGGGTCTGGAGCCCCAACGCGTTCGCCAGGTTCTGCACATAGCGTGGTCCGGAGACGTGCCGCAGATTGGCGAGATGCACCCGGACGTCTGTGTGTGTGTGTGTGTGTGTGTGTGTGTGTGTGTGCGTGCGTCTCCGGGTGGGGAGGCCTTGCTTCCGGGCGTCGCTTTGACCAAAGACTTTGACCGAAGGCTCGACCGGATCCCGTTCGCCCGAGTCCGGCGAAGGTGTCGGACCAGCGCAGCTCCTCTCGGTGCATCTGGTCTCCCTCGCAGCCTCAGGGATGGGGTTCGGCACCCGTCTGCAAGGAGGGATGTTCAAGACCGCTGGATGACCGCCCTGGACCGCCGCGGCGCCCATCCAGACGCGCGGCGCCGCGATGGAGACGTTCCTGACGGACTTGACAGCTCTCATACATTAGCAGCTCTAATAAGGATTGCCGAGGACATGATTGGATCCCGGTGATTAAAGACTTGAATTAAATACTTGTTATCGGCGAACAAAAGAAGATGAATCATTTTCGCGAGGCGCCGACTGTCGTAGCTCATCACGCGTCAATTACGCCGTCTGACAATTAGCGCGATTGCAGCGGGACGCCAACGAGCCCCAAACAAAGAGTCGCAAATTGCGCCTCGTAAATGGCCTCGAGCGCAGAGCGCTGCACCCGGCGTCGGTCGGGACCCAACGTACGGCGGACGCGGCGCCATCCGACAGCGGCGTCCGCCTCACGACGTGGCCGTTATCGCCCTGCCCTCGGCCCCCCGCTACCTGGTGACCGCTGCCGGTCGCTCTCCGTTACCGCGATTCACGGTCAAGATGGAGAAACTACGTGTGGCGGGGATTCGAAGCAAAACATTCAGGCACAAGTTGGCTCAGCGGTTCAGGAACTGTGACCAGAACCTTCTACATTTAAATGGCAACAGAACAGCCCTCCTTCACTGCTTTGTCTTTCACTCGTTCATTCTGCTATTTTATTATTCATTCACCTCACACTCCTCTCCAAAGTGACTCTTTAAGCTTCTTTCACTGCTTTACCCATTTATACAGCAGGGTAATTTTTACTGCACCGGTTCAGAGTAAGTACCTTGACCAAGAGCGATGCAGCACGGGTGGGACTCGGACCCACATCCTTTGAGCGCTAGGGGGGAGCTTTAACCGCAGCGCCCCCTTGCTGCCCCAAAGCGTCTTGAGAACAGTGTCGCCCGGAGAATTTGGCTTTACGACGAGTTTAAAAGCCCCGCTTTGTCCACGAGGCGCCTCTTGGCTGCACTAAAAATGAAACCTGCGAGTGAAAAACGGTCCAGCTGGACGAGCGGCGTCCGACAAAACCTTCTGCGGGGCGACGGATGGCGTCACGGTTTTGTCTTTGTGCGTTGGTTGTGCGAGCGAGCGGCGCCGGGGTCCCGACACCAGGCCCTTCCTTCGTTCGTGAGCTCCCCTCACGGGCGCCGCTGCCACGACCCTCAACTCCACGAGCATAAAGCGGGGAGGAGCCGGCGCCGCTTCCTCGGGTCGCCCCGCGCCTCGCGCTCTCCTCCTTCGCCAGGACGTTCGTAGACGCGTTCGATTCGTTATGAGGCGGCCACCCGGTCCGGCCCGCATCGCGGCCTCCGGGAGCCCCGGGTGCGAGATCACGTGCTCCGATCTCTGTCACCGTGGCACCGAGCCCCTCCGCACTCGCATCCGTCAAGGGCCGCGAGCAAACCGTTTCCTACGAGGATGTTGCACCGGTTCCCTCATTTGCATAATGAGCAGGCGCACTTTGTGATCTGTAAATCATCCAATATACCTGTTTATTACGTGCGACTCGCTCCCCTGAATGACAATGACACCGGCGGAGGTGTCGCGCCATTAGCGGGCATCATTGCGGCACCGACTGTTTGGCGCGACGCGTGCGCCGCCTCCGGAATCGCGCGCATGGGTTTGAGAAGAGAGTCGGCGCGCGCTGTTGCTAGGGGGTTCGGAGGGCGAGGCCGGGCTGCTCGTGGGGGGAGGGGGCGGGGGAGCGCGGAAGGGTTCCGAGCGTAGCGCTCGCGCTCGAGCGAGACGCAGGTTTCGCCAGGAGTCGGGAGCAGGCCTGTGCGCTCTGAGATAACGCCGCGGCTCAGCCGACCGTCGGAAACCACGGCAACGAGGTGAGCTGGGAGGTTTACAAGGTGTTGCCATGAAAGTTCGCCTTATCGGCCCTTCGGTGAGAGCCTTGGAAAGAAACAACGATGCGAAATCACATCTCGAGCTAATAGAGAAGGTCGCTATCGGGGTCGTCCACCGCCGCTCCTGGAGAAAATAGTTCTCCCAACGGGCGGCGAACCCAAGTCCAGGGCGTCACTCGACCCTTATCGGCCTCGTACGAGACCCTCGTCATCGGAGGAAGGCGATCGGCTCCTGCTGGCGCACCTGTCCGTTCGCGGTTGTTTCGGTGCAAAACGGGGTATCGCCATGGTAAAACAGTATTTACGGGTGTTCGTGTCACCGGTTTCCCCATTGAAACAGCAGGACCATCTTTACTGCATCAAATCAGGGCGAAAGACTTACAACTGCATGCATTCATGTAGCTGACACCTTTCTCTAAAGTGAGATACAGTCATTTATACAGGAGAAATTCTGAACACCAGTACTTTGCTCAATGGTACAACAGCCAGAAACAGGAATCAAACCTGCAACCTTCAGGGCCGAAGAGAGGAGCTCTAACCGCTACACTACCAGCTGGTGTTACACAAGGGCCACCACAGCAGGAGGTGAGAACGGAACTTTTCTGCTCAGTCATAGTTTTAACCGATACGCCTCCTGCTGGCCCTCGGATGTCACGTATTGTCAGAGAAATCGGGCCGCTGTCACCTGTGACTCCAGAGCTCCTCCCTTCCCCTCTGTGCTCCGCCTCCCTCTCTCTGCCAGTGGGGCGTTTGACTCCCGACCCAGCGTCCACCCGGGGCTAACGATTATGGCGCCCTTGGCCTGGAAAGATGGTGTGCGCGGCCGCTCTTTCCCGAGTCGATGTCGCACCCGCTGAGTTATGCCCTTCGGCAGCGGCGGCGCGTCACGGCTAAGGAGGATGGATGATCACAACAATGCCGTCATTTGGGGGCCGAACATCAATCAGCGGCGCCGCCGATCGGGGAAGGGGACCGTCCTCGCCGTCCATCACTCCTCCCAGGCGTCTCCTCTACCCCCCCCACCCTCCCCACACGCTCCCGGGACCGGAGACGACGGCGCCTCCTGCTGCGAGACAGAGCCGCAGCCACGCAAACCTTAAACTCCGGCCCCGGGGTTGAGAAGAGCGGCCGAGAGCCTATTTTCCGTGGTCACGATGGCCGTGGGGTCGCAGGTCTTCTCGGGAAGCTCCGCCGCAGCGGAGGTAAAAACTGAAACGTTAACAAACACCATTAAACTAGACACAGTTACTCCAACAGTTCACATTAGTTACCATAGTACAACACAACAGCGCAGATTCCTTCATTAATTACTCCATAGTACTGTACGAGTACTCACTGTACACTTTCCTCTGGGTGCTCTGGTTTCCTCTCACAGTCCAAAGGTGTATTTTAGGTGAATTTGTGACTCTAAGTTGCCCTTTGTGTGTGTGTGTGTATATCATGAATGAATCGATGTAAAATTCTCACTTTACTCAATGGTGTGAAATATAAACTTGCCAAGAAACTCCACGTAAAGTCAAATTCTCAGGCGGGTCATCTTCCCAGTGTGCCCAGCATGTTACCAAATTTTTACTGCATGGTCACACCTAAATGGACGCGTGCTCCGTGCTCAGACTTTGAGGAGCGCAGGATGGACGGCAGGAAAGACAGACACGGTTTTAATGGGACCCGGGGCCACATGTCAATAGTGGGGTCCTCGAGCGTGGAGACGAAGGACCAGCCACAGTTCGCTTGCTCACCTCTCACTTCCGGTAAAGACGGGGCCACGCCCTCCAGCCGGCGGAGCCCTGCCTTCCCCGCCGAGAGAGGCGTCGCCCGAGCAGGTGAGTCACGCCGAGGCGGAGCGGATCGCTGCCACACACACGACGCCCCCCCCTTCCGTCCCCACAAGCCCTGAATAAAACATCAAGTTCAGCCGAGTTGTGAGGGAACTGGTGGGCGGCGACGGCACGGCGATACTTTGAGAGAGACTGAGTACTGAATCACGAGGAGGCGCCGCCGACGCCACAGAAACGCCGTCGCCCTCCGATTGGTGGGTTTAAAACACAGACTCTGACTGTGCAAGTTTCTACATTTTACTTACATCCTCAGCTGATGCCTGACAGACCGAGAAAAGCAAGAGACCTTGTTCAGACACATCGTCGCGTGGCGGTTCCAGGTCCGTAGATCAAGCTCCAGCTTGAGACGTCTGAAATCGGATGTGTCTAGCTTCTCTGTTTTGGCCCAAATGTGTTGAAATGAGCTTCCTGTGTCCCTCAGAGCTGCTGAATCCCTCCCACATTGAAGAAGAGTCTCGAACCCATCTCTCTGAGAGCCGCTTCTCTCCTGACCACCTGGCATCTCCATTAATGAGTCCAACACCATCTGCTCTGATTGTCAATATATTTGCTGTTTCAATGTCACTCCTATAGGAGCTACTGGAGGGATGTGAACCAGCAACATGGTGGTGTCAGACACACAAGCTGTGTCCATAATCCATTGCCTGTGCCTAAAGCTCTTTGTCTGTAGCTGATGCGCCCTTTTTCACTCTGAGCTCCACATGACCTGTGACAAATAAATGTAGTAAGAGGCCCGGGACCCCCCCCCCCCCCGTGTCAAAGCCCTGTCCTCTCAGAGGACACCGGTCTCAGGTGAGACCTGCTCTGCTTTCAACTCCAGGTAATTGCTCGGGCCTCCAGGCATCTCTCCGTGCCCTGTCCCTGTCCCTGTCCCTCCCTGTATCTCCCACCGTCCACAGATCCTTCAGCCACTGCACAGGAACAGCAGGTGCCTCAGCAGGGAATCCTGGGAAGAAAGGAGCCCCCCCCCCGCAATCATCTTTGATCTGGTCTTTTTCGCGGTGCAGGATCAAGCAATCAGCACACGTCCCATCTTCTCCTTTTGCATTTTACCCCTGTTCACCCAATTTAATTGTAGCCAGGAACTGAAGTCACGCGCCGCCCCCTCAAAGCTCATCACCCACCTGGACTCGCAGGAGCAGAGAGAGACACACACCTCCTCCGCAGCGCACGCTGCCAGCCGCCCACCTCCGTTGTGTCTGCAGCATGAAACGCAGGTGGAGGTGAGTTCTGTGCCCTTCATCCTCCCACGGCGCGTAGGTGTTGGGATTGCTCTCCTGAGGGGACCACGCGGTGACGCTCGGGGGGCAGCAGGGGACGCAGGGGTTAGCTCCTGCACCTCTGGACTCGAATGATCCAGGTTTGAAAATCACTTTGTGCTGCAGTGCCCTTGAACAAGGCCCTTACCACGCAGGGATAGCGTGAAAATTACCGTGCTGCACAAATGGGTAAATTAGTGTGAGAACCCAGCACCGTAAGAGCGTGTGACGAATAAGTAATAGCGAACACGTGTCCACTTCGATGGCCTCTTTCCTACCCGTCTTGTGCCGCCCCCGGAGCGCCCAGGGATCGCGTCCTCAACCAGAGCCGCGTCAGTAACGGTCCTCCCGGCGGGCCGTTAGCCATCGGGAGGCAGGAGCGCGATCCGGCGCGGGACCCGCGCGTGAGCGCAGCCCCTGGGCTGTCGGCGGAAGCGGGCCATTCTAACGTCCGCAATATTTTGCGCAAGACTCCGTGATAAAAGGTAAAATAAAACACACACAATGAGAGTTAATCATTGCGAAAACAGAGCTGTGACTCTGCAGGGAAACGAGGCGTTTTGTATAATTCATGGCGCAGAACAATATCAATTATTTACGGCTCCTTTTGTAGTGAAAAGGCAAATTCTCACAAGTCAATTATAGCTCCTGAATAATTAAAGTGTCATTTATACACTTAAATTTTTCTGATGTTGTGCTTCGTTTGCATTTCTCTCGCCTCTCGTGCCGAGATCACCGGCGACGTTGAGCAGGAGCTACTTTTTGTGGGGAGGGCGTTGGGTCTTCTGACGTCCTGTTCCTCACCGAGAGCCATTAGCATTCGGAGACCCCCCCCCCCCCACGAAGGGTGGCCAGGCTGGCGATGAGGACTCGTGTCTCCCCGCACCGTCGGCGAGCTTCCTTCCGTCCCGCACGCCCCGGATCCGCGCCGGGGACCGAGCGCATCCCACGCAAGGCCGTGCCGCGGGACACTTTGTCTGCGGTTAACGTCTCACCCGGGAGGACGGCGGCTCCAGGAAGCGCCCGACCTCAGAGGGAGCGCGGTGGACGGAGCGCGTGGGCCGCTTTCACCTTCGGGGGCCCCGGGGAAGGAGAGACCCCTGAGTATGGCAACGAGGCCGAAGCTTCACCTCCTCGATGTTTCGTATGAGAACAAAACTCAACACTTTCAAATCACCTTTATTGTCATCAAATAACAAAAGTCTATTTGTGCGTCTCCACAAGTGTGATGAGGGCAAAAATCCCACATAGGCAGGACCCGGGGGGGCAGAGCCACGGCGTCCAGGAGCGTCACCATTAGAGTAATCGCCACCCTTACTCTAAAATATGAATAATAGCAATAAATTTCAATAAAAATAACTTTTCAGTGGGAAACATGGGGTTTTAGGTCAAAGCTCATCATCAGCTGCCTGAAACTCACAAAATTCAACACGATTAAATTAGAAAAACTGACGAGAAACACAATCTAGTGCAAATAAGACGACGGCCACATAAAAATGAAGAATTTTCTGCTTGAGACGTTTTGTTCTTTCGCACACACGAGGTGAAAAGCCCCTGTCTGGAACCCATACCGCTCCGGCGACCTTCGTGTCACTGCAACACGGGACGTGAAAATCACACACCAAGAAGTGTGTAAGGCAGGTCTCCATTACGAATCAAAACTGAAATTAAATTAAATGTTAATCAAATGGAGCTGCATCAAGTAACGGCTTCATTGTATCAGACAAATAAAGTAAATAGTCTGAATGTATTTATTATATATATTATATTTATGTGTCATTAAAACGTGTTACAGCAGACCTGAGTGCACTTACCCTGGTGAGATACGATAAACACTACCAGGTGTATAAAGTGGTAAATCAGTGTAAGGAGCTCAGCGCTAACCTCACAATACAAGTCACACTGTGTCAGACACATAAAGAATAATCATAATAATAACAGATCATGGCTTCAAAGGAGGGAAACGGATATTGTTTCAAACCCAACCCTGGTGTGCATCTCTGAGGCTGGAAGGAGGACGAGCAGAAAAGTGGATTTCATTCTTTTCTCTGTGCTTGTGTGTTTTTTGTTTCCCCCCCCCCCCGTTCCGAGGTTCTCTTCTCAGCCAGAGAGCGGAAAATTCCCAGGGGGCGTCGGTGCAGGTAGCGCCTGTTGAGCCGGCCGGCAGGAGGAAACCAGAGCGCTGGAAATTATTTCGAAACACTCGGAAACTTGCTGCCTATCAGTATTAGAGAAGAGACCTCGGTGCGGAACATTGTGTGTTTGGTGAAGGGATTATTGTGGCCGTGAAATGAAATGTGGATTAATGTTCCATCCCCCATATTGGCTCGTTGCGGCCGCTCCTGCTTCTCCGATCTTTTCAGTTTAGTCATGCTTTGCGACGTACGCACATCCATTTTCCGCCGAAATGATGTCGGCAACGAGTGGAGGCGCCGCGCGGCGTGCCGGGGCGCGGAAACACACACGGGTCGTCTTTATCAGAAAATTAGACACTTTTCTGATAATAGCCCCAACAGCCCAGCGAGTGGGCCTCTCCACAGCGATCGCATCTGCGTTCTCACCCGGGGCCGTCGCGGGAAGGCTGGAGCGCCGCCGACTTCATTTAGCTACGAGTACCGCTTCTTGCTTCAAAAACTCCCGGATTTATGGAAGCTCTTCTGTTGTTCTCACTTCCTGCAACGAGGGCAGGAGCTGCTGAGGACGGGAAGTCTGACCGCGGTTAGGAGGTCGAACTGTGGTCGACTGCCGCGACGCACCACGTGCACTCATCCCCCCGGGAGACTGTCTGCTGCCCCCTCCCCAACAACGGTGTTTATTTTCCCCCCGTCTGGCAGCGGGGGCTGAGGACGGATCGCCCAGTCGCACCGATAGGAGCAATAGCATAGCATGCTGGGAAACTGGAGAAAAATGTGAAAGAAATGGAAAAGAAAAGAATCAGCTTACCTTAGCCAGCCCCTTTTTACACCGATTTACCCAGTTTAACTAGTGCGGGAAAACCGATCGGCGTCTGTTCTCGATGCCCTACCGTATGGACGCTCCAGGTTGCAGGGTCACGACCCAGGAAGAAGGGAAGGAGCGTTGCCGGGACCTGCTGCGGTCACATCATAAGGGAAGGCGGGGTTCCTTAACGGAGCAGCCTATCAGGAGCCTGGGAGCGTCCGCTGGCCAGCGGCATCGTCCCCTCGTGACCGGCCGTGTGAAAAGGAAACAGCCGGACGTATCTAACAACGTGGAACGATGAAAAAAATTAAAGCGAAGAAGACCGGATTGGAGAGACGCTCTGAGACCCCGGCGGTGCGAATGTTTCTGCGGATGCGTTTCGGTGGCACCAACATGGCAACCGCAGGCGTAATAGGAGATGGTACCTTTCCCCGTCCACCCTACACTTCTTTCTCGCTATCTGACCTTTTGTGATATTTCAGCAAAATGCCATGAGATGGTATTTCACAGCCTCCCCCTGCTCTGACCCAGAGAACCAATATGTCTTAAAGCGGCGCTCAAATGGAACTTTGTATTTAATTAAAACTTTGGTTAAACCCATAATAGGCTGAGCAGCGAATGACAAGCGCCGTCGCTTAGCCGCTTTAACGGGCCAGCGGGCGCGGGACCGCCGGGCCGATCCCCGCGCGGATTCCTCCGCCTCTCCTTCAGCAATGAGACACTGGAGGCGCTTGTTCGGGAGAGCGGGGGGTCGGCGCGCGGCTGGGCTCCTCCTGAGGAAAGGGCCCCCGGCGCGGCCCCGGGTACGAAAGCCACGAAAGAGAAGTGACTCACGTGAACTGAATGCAAAAGAAGCCTCCCTGTTTCCCGCCCTCGTCCCTCCCTGTGCTTTTTCTGCCTTCTTCCTCTCCTCGCAGGTCTGGCCGTGTTTGTTTTACTTAGCCGACCCGCCGGCGGGGAGGGGGTCCGTGCCGAGGGTGGTCCCGGACTCCCATCGCCAGGTAATAAAAGTCGAGGTCGGTCGGACCGCTTAGTTCCAGCTCTTCGCTTACGGGAAAGATTGGAGGCGTCGCATCGGAGGGTCCCGTCGGACCTGGAGAAATGAGCCCTTTTTGGGGAGAGGGATTTGCTCACGGTCCCGGGAATGTCAACAAACACTCGCTCTCCCGGGGTCGGGGGTCTACTGCACGAGGCTTAAAATAATAGCATGATCATTTCATACAGCAACACTTGGGATTTTCTCACAGGAATCCTTCACTTGTGGGTGTTCTTGGGAGGAACGCGGAGCGGGAGCAGGAGCAGGAATGGGGTCGGGAGCAGGAAATATCGAATACATAGATAATCAGAGCAGATGGTGTTGGACTCATTTATGGGGCTTTCAGGAGGTCAGCAGAGAAGCGGCTCTCAAAGAGATGAGTTTGAGCTCCTTCTTGAATGCGGGAGGGATTCAGCAGCTCTGAGGGACACAGGGAGGTCATTCCACCACATTCAGTCCATGATTGTTGTGGAAGGTTGTTAGGGGAGGCTGGAAGAGCTCAAACATTCATAAAACCGTCACCGCGTATCACGAAGAGCACAAGTTCCAGGTGTCATGGTGTCGCTCGCACGGTTGTGTAATGGCCACCCAAGAGAACAAGAGCACCGAAATCTTCGCAAATTCGCGATCAGACATTTCAGTCCACTTTGTTCTCTGTGTTTCTCCTATGATGTCAAACCCGACGCTGTAACAGAGGTGCTGAACAGAACACGACAGAGACACAAAGGTTCCCCTTCGCTTTAAT
The DNA here is from genome assembly GCF_900964775.1 of Scleropages formosus. Classification (NCBI taxonomy): domain Eukaryota; kingdom Metazoa; phylum Chordata; class Actinopteri; order Osteoglossiformes; family Osteoglossidae; genus Scleropages; species Scleropages formosus. Next base: position 2,299,398 of record NC_041821.1, read on the forward strand.
AGGTGAAGCGCAGGACTTTAAAGGAAACGCCAGTAGAAGGAATGGTAGCAGCCACTTGTCAAGGGGGGAAACGGGTGCGAGCGCAGGATGTCTTTGGTTTCTCTACATTGTGACTCAAGCTTTTGATCCCTTCCTATTAGAGCTTCAGAAAGAGATTTGGTGAGTAAACATTTGATAAGTCCTTCATTAATGACTGGTCACAAAGGCCTGCCGTACCGGCAGCGTGCGCATAAATAGCTTTCTTTGAAGGGCGCTTTTAAAAGGCAGCACCCGCTTCAAGGGTGGGTTCCAGAATACGTTATGAAAGACAGATTTTACTTTATGAACATAACATGGTAAACTAGCTTATTAGAACCAATTACAATGTAAATCCACCAATGCCTACGTGCTTTTTCCGAAAGAGTCTTGTTTGCTCGTCATTGTTGCCTAGTCTACAGTTACAGGGAATCGCTCTATATTCATCTGATGCGTTTCTCTGGAACAAAAAGCACTGTAAAGCTATTCAGAATGATATATGGAGCTCGATAATTTTTGCTGCATCAATTCAGGGCAAATACCTCCATAAAGGGTACTACAGGAGGATTGCGAGTTGAACCGGGGCTCTTCCAGTCCAAAGGCAGCCTCTCTGACCTCTGCGTCTATGATGATCGAACCCCTAGTCCTCCTCGAAGTGCTGAATCACGTTGTTTGCTTTTTCGGCGTTGTGTTCGTTCTTTTATTCTGCGGTCCTCTGGGCTCGTTCTCCTCACGGCCGACCTGCGGTCAAAGTGAGGACCCATGCGCCGTCCGTCACGCTACGCCGCTCCTCTGGAACACAGTCTGACGAGTCGTTCGCCAACGCACGCCGGCAGGAGAGACGGAATAAAAAGAAGCAGCACTGCCAGAGGAGTCGCTGTTCGGTCCAGAGAGTGGGCGCTGTGGTTTCCCACACTCCGTGGGGGGCACAGACACAAATCTCCCAGTTCTGATTCGGACTAATGTGTGCCAAGAGAGCATCGTGCCTTCCGTAGGCGAGCAGATGTTCTCGAGGCCTCGCCGCTCAGCTCAGACACTCATCCAGCCCTGCTGAGCTGTGGTCCCATGTGGCACCGCTTGATGGAGTCACAGACGACCCCCTGCAGGGGGTGTCGCTCACACCGATTGTGAGGGATTCTCGTCACTCCATGGTGTTTCGGTGCGATGCCCTTCGGTTTAGTACGTGTCACCGTCACACTTTTTCTCCCCACAGAGCTCGTTGACCTTTGGACAGTGCCCGTACCTTAATTCCAGACGGGTCTTCTTGGGTGGCATTGAAAACGATGACTTTTCAAGGGTTAGAGAACTCCCGAAAAAAAATCTGCGCTGTCCGTCAGCCGGGAAGAGGTCAGAGCGCCAACGAACACCGCGACCAAGTAATGGCAGCAATAAGAGGACCATTACACTGTCATTTTAAAATCTGCGATAAACAAAGCACTCAGGAGGAGAGTCAAACCGCGGAAACGGCCTCGTGCGGCCACGTGATGCACGCCACGTCTCGCCGTTCACGCCTTCGGAGCGCCCCTCACGGTCATGAAGTGGCGCGGGGTGGACTTTGTTCTCGGCCCGAGTGTCTAAGTGCCTCCGCGGGAGGTCAGCGGCAAATTGGTGTAATTTACCAAAATGGGATTCAAGCCAGGCAATTTACAAGGCGGCTTTCAGGGAAAATGCAGCGGTCCTGGGCAATCGCGCCTTCTCTGACTTTGACAGGGGGGCAGCGGCGGCAGCGAGGCGCTGGGGTCTCCAACCCGGTCCGCAGAGGCGCACGAGTGCACCTGTGCCGTCTTTCATTCCAGCTCATTCACCGGGACTAATTGGTCCAATCAGTAGTTAATCATATACGCTGTTATACGTGAGCCAAGTGCCAGAATCACTTAGGTAGAATTTGCACGAAACCACGCCCACATGTCCTCCTGCAGCACGGTGTGGATTTCACAAATTAAATGTAAAGAGCGTGTTAATATTTTTCAAAAGAGCACCGAGAAGTGTTTTTCAAACATTTCACGGTTTTGGTGAGCAGCGGGCTCCCGATCGAGCCCCGTACACCACGCTCGAAGTTTCCGCAGGTGTGCAGAGGGCGCAATGGTGCTCGTGTTTGTGACGACAGCCAGGTGGGCCAGGTTAGCTCCGCTCGGTCCACGGCACTTCTCGGCGACCATCAGCAATCCTCTTTCACGAGATAATCCGTGTTTGCGCTCTGCGCCACGTCACTCCTTCCACCGTTTGCTCCCCAGCTAATGGGATCCGAGCGCTTGGATCGGACCGCGGTAATCTCCCCGGTGTTCGGGAGCAACGTCTGAGCGGTCGCTGGTAAACTGAACTGATTTGTTTAAGGACGAACACGCGGAGTGGGTGTTTATTCCGCTCACATTCAATTATAAACTACAGCCAATTTCGGTGTGGGCAATGTGATGTACAAGTGATAAGCCTGGGACCAATCAGCTTACAGTTTTAATATTTCATGGAGATGATCTACAGTTTAATGATTTAAATCGCGTGTTCCGGGTGTGTTTTTTTTCCCTGCCAAACACACATTGGCGCAGAACCCAGAAGTCCCACACACAGCAATCCAATGCAGCACCCTGTGGCCCGCAGTGAAAGCTTGTTACTGCTCTGGGATTCGGTCCAAGCCCCCCCAACCCCCAGCGTCCAGCCCCCGGCCGCCCCCGTCCATTCACTCCCCGTGCCGGCCACCCGGCACCAGGCAATTTTGAGAAGTTCTTGCGTAGAGGTGTGGAATTAGTGCAGTGAGTGATGGATTCTGGGAGGACTGGGGGTGGAGGCTGAACACAGCGGATCTGAAAGCAACGTTCTGCTCCTGCCGTGGATTGTGAGGAGACCACGGTATCCCGTGAGCGTGTGTGTGCGAGCGTGCGTATGTGTGGGGTGGGGCGTTTGGTGAACAATGTCTCGTTGCCCTAAATTCAACCCCTTTGTGACACTGACCTACGAAGCGCGGATCTCGGGTCCGCTTCCCGTCCGAACGGTGTCCTCTCTGTGGCCACGCCCACTCCACACCAACATTTCTTAGGAGGAAACAAGCACCAGTGCAACCACTTCTGGAGCATCAGGAGACACTTGAAGAGTGAAAGACCAGTCATGAACTTTGACTTTGTATTGGAACTAGTGAGCTCTTGAGTTTTGACCTTTGACCTTTAGAGGGACGAGATTTTGCTGACGTATAAAATTCTGTGGTTTTTGTATATGACGTTTGCATTTTCGGTCATTCATGAACGTCTCTGTTTTCTTAGCTGTTGGGCTGAGAAGCATTTCCGTTTCCTTCGCTGTTTGACTCCGAGCTTTTTTTGTGTTGAGTTTCTATTAAGGGAAAGAAAAATCCTAGACTGCAACTGGGGGTTGTGAGCACAGGTCAGTCTGTGTGGGGTTTGCATGGTTTCCCCTTGTTCATTTACATGTTTAGCTGATGCTTTTCTCCAAACCAACTTACAGTATTAAGGTCGCAATTATTTACCCATTCATGTAGCTGGTAATTTTAGGGTAAGTACCTTGCTCAAGGGGACTACAGCCCTAGGTGGGAATCAAACCTGCAGCTCTAACCACCGCACTACCAGCTGTTCATATGGGTTCCTACCCACAGTCCAAAGATAGAGTTTTCAAGCAGATTGGTGACTCTTCTACACTTCCGGGAATATGTGCGGCTTAATGAGCATGTGATTATTCTGCGAGGTAAATCGCTGGGTACATCAGTGTAAGTACTTTAGTGTAAAAATCTCACGCACTGAACCTGCTCCCGGGTGGACATGGGCTCCAAACCTCCCAGTAAACTGGCCCTTCTGTAGCCAGGCGGAGATGCATGAAGCAGTGTCTTTGTTGCGCAGTTTAGACTTGAAATTGCGGCGAGAAGCCAGATAAGACGCTGATGGATCGAGATGATGGCGGGAGCGTTATCTGGGTAATGGACTTATTTCCCTTTTTTTGTGTTTGCAATAGAGCTTATCAGACGTGGTCTTTTAAACAAGCCCCTTCCTGCTTCCTTCTTTCTCTCTCACACTCACTCACTCACTCACTCACACACACACACACAGAGTTAGGAGAATAACTTTTCAAGGTTCCCTTTTGGTTTATTCTTCCCAGTGATGGATGCATTTGCAGCAGACGTGTGTTCCGGCTCAGGAAGTTAATGAGCAGTATAACTTTTCCATTTAAAGCCTCTTTTGTCCTGCGATTCAGCTTCGAGTTCTGAACAACAGCCGCTCTGGCTCGGAACCAATAATTTCAATTTACAGTTGTTTTTCATTCTATTATGTTTAATAGATACTCCAGTCAGGTGTGTGTAAATGAAAGAGGCAAGGGAAAGGTTTTTTCATTATTACATTTTATATATATATTTATTACACATCTATGTGTGTTGTGTATGAGGGGAACAACGAAAGAAGTGCACGTGATGCACGCCGCTTGGGTTCGAATGCGATGTCTGCGCGGCACTTCAGCGGGGTTTAAAACACACTTATTGGCACAGCTTGCAACACTCTGCTTTCTTATAAGCACCTTTATTACAAGATAGCCGTGAATTAATAATGTGTCCCAGGTTTCATTTCCCTCACTGTGTCCATTTTATGCGTCATCATTTCACAAGGTGCGTGGATGTCGAACATTCAGGCCTTCTTCATGAGCACCAACTGCAGTTATTGATTGTTGTCCCCCCTCCCGTTGCCAGCCTTCTTAATATTTCATACTTCACTGTGGTGGAAGGGGGGGTTATATACTCTACGTAAACCAGGTAATGTCTGTAGCAGCAGGGGACCGTATGGCATTTGAGGAAACGTGACACGGGATTCGCCTTTAAAGCTCACGTCCGAATCCGAACGGCCAGTTTTCCTTAAAAACGAAATTGAAATGTCCAGTTAATGTGTCCTTTGAATGAGAAAATCTTCAAGCGCTTCAGTGACACATTCCCTCTCCTCCCCAGAGGCGTATCAGTACATTGTCATGCAGGGTGTGGAGACAATCTGGGTTCAAGTCCCCGTTGTAGCGCATTAGATGTCCTCGTACGAGACACTTAGCGGCGAAACGTCCCACTGAATGAAATTAAAGCTCCGAACGACACCGACTCCCCGGGGCACCGGTGTCCGAAACGATGAATTCTCGACGCAAAACATGCTAATGAATAGATGTCGCAGGAAAGCGGCATGACTGGCACGAAATCCCCGGCGTCGTTGCTGACGGGCGGCCTGCTTCATGTCCTTCGCCTGCATAATGGCGAGGGATACGCACCGGTGACCTTCCGACCTTCACAGCAGCTGCTCTCTCCCAGCTCCAGGTATTGAGAGCACCTGGTGTCTCCCCCCGGCTCGTGCGGTTGATCCGAGCCAGGCCGTCCCGCGGACAGTTGGCGTTAAGGTTAAATTTAAAATTAAACCTGGGCAGCGGGTGGCGTGGCGGTTCAGCCTGGTGCTTTTGGGCTCAGAGGTCACGGGTTTGAATTTCATCTCTTGCTGCGGTAGCCTTGAGAAAGGTGCTTCTCCGAAAAGTGTTCCTGGGAAAATTACACAGCTGTATAAATGGGTAAATGATTCTCAGTTAATTAATCAATGCTGTAAATACACACACACATTTTCAGAACCGCTTGTCCCATACGGGGTCACGGGGAACCGGAGCCTAACCCGGCAACACAGGGCGTAAGGCCGGAGGGGGAGGGGACACACCCAGGACGGAACGCCAGTCCGTCTCAAGGCACCCCAAGCGGGACTCAAACCCCAGACCCACCGGAGAGCAGGACTGCGGTCCAACCCACTGCACCACCGCACTCCCATGCTATAAATATCGTTATTTATTGTATGAATAAGTGGATGAAAGTGGACCAGGCACATAGTGTCCAGTGTCCATAGGTCATGTCTGGTCAGAGGGCTCCTTGGGCGACTCTTTCTTTCCTCTCTTTTGGAGAGCAGTCGGGCCTGGGGGCTGTTGGTTGTGTGTGTGTGTGTGTGTGTGTGTGTGTGTGTGCGTGCGTGTGTGTGTGTGGTGGGGGGCCTCCACCCCACCCCCACTGGGGTGTTTTTGATGCCACCAGCATGAAAGCAATCAACACTTCCTGGGGCTTGCGCCAGCGGAGCACCAATAAATCACTGGCTACTTCCTTCAGCCGAGGGCCACGGCTCAGGACTCCCCCCCCCCGCTAATCCACTTCCATGAAGGAACTGTGAAAAATGAAATCCTCCCCCCGGGACAAGGTTCGGGGGCGGTGGTGCGAGAGGAAACCCGCGGAGTGTGGTAGCACTGCGAGTACGAGCGACTCGCGATAACAGCCAAAGGTGCTGGGTTCAGCAGATGTTTTCCCCGCGTCCAAATTAGACTGAACCTCTGGGGGGGGAGGGGGGGTGTCACTTGCGAACAACTGAACGAACAATAAACAGAAGTAGACAAAGTACCCAAGGAGCCTCCGACAAGGAGACCTGTCCAGTTGCAGCTCCAGAGCAAGAACAATGGAGGTTTCTGGGGGCTCTTTGTCTAAGAACACAAAGTATCGAACGTAATAAACATTCAGTATTAAAATAAATATTGAGAAGTTTGTCCTGTTTAATTTTTCTCATCGCCGGGATGTTTAAACTCCGCTCCGCTCCCTCTGCTTCCTGTTTCTACGCCGTGCATTCATTTCCATCTCCAGTCCCTCTAGGGCACCTTGAACTGTCTCTCAACATTAGGACCAAACTTCGAGCTCCGACTTCGAGCACCAGGCGTGCCTTTCTGAGGTGGAGGTCGAACGAGGGCACCGCCGCGCGAGGTGGGATCCAAACCCGGGTTCTGCGTTGGCAAGGTGACGATTCCGGTTGCTGCCGCGCCTGCTGCACCCACACGCACGGTCCGGCCTCCAGTGCTGATGGAACCAAGGTTTAAGTGGACCCTGGGAAAAGAGACCCATGTCCTCCTGGGGATGCAACGGCACGAATCAAGTTGTACTGCACCCTACTTCTTCTTTACAAGGGTCACAGTAGAAATGATGCGAAGCTCTAACAGTGTGAAGTGTTCGCACTTATTAAACTACTTTGTATTCCGGATCACCTGATGGCAAGAGAAGAGAAGATGCCATTTTCCAGACAGGCCGTTTATAAAAGGCAGAAATAGGTTCGGGGCCCATTATGTGGTTAGAGCCACAAGTCGGCCATTTTGAAATCCACTCGGGAGCTAGAAGCCGTTCGGCCTCTTAGAGCCAATAAGTGCTCCGGCGAACGAGTTTCTTACCCCGCTAAGTAACGCCCCGCAATTACGCTTTGCGTTTTTTCACTGTGTGAGAAAGGAAAAAGAACGGAGGCATCGGATTTAATGCCTGCCGCTGACAGCGGAGGATTGAGTCTGATGAAAAAGACAGACGCTTCCCCCCCCCCCCCAGCTCTTTCTGACTAAATGGAAAGCGGAGGGAGCGGAGGAGTTGCGTCCGCTAAATGAAACACCGGCGCTAAGTGCCGCCGGCCTCCCCGCTCTCCGCTTCCACCTTCCCCTTCCCTCTCGAGCGCCGGGTAGGAGAACATTGTGCGCGTTTCAGCGCGCCGTTGTCAGTTCTCCATCCTTGGTGGCGCTCTTCATTTCACTGACGCGAGGCGACGCGACGCGCTCCTGCTCCCCCCTACATGGCGGTGGGAAGCGGTTGCCCTTCAGCCAAGCGTTGCCGAAACCCGGCCTCCTTTTCGCGAGCTTTGTTTCGACCCCAATCCGCAACGCGCCGTCTCCCGCCGCCACGTCTCAGGTCATCTTCGAATCGACGACTCTTTTCATTTCAATTTCATTCCCTCCTCTCCTTTCGAAACAAGTCATTGAATATTCATCGATTTTCCCTCCAGAGGTCAAACAGATTTGCCATTGTTTGTTTTCTGTGTGAACTTGAGAATAAAGTTGGAAAACAAATCAAGGCTCGTGTCTACCGACAAACCCGTGAGACGCCGTACGTCGCCACAACTCTGTTTTAATGCGGTACGGCAGGGATCAAACTTCTTCCACGTGGATGTACTGTATTAAACTAGCGGCTCACACATGCACTCAGAGCTGCTCAGATAGAAGCAGTAAAGATGCGAACAGTGGTTCAGCTCACACTTATGGGGTCATTTATGGAAGTCACACATCAGTGCACTTCTGATATGAACTGGAGCAGATGGTATATGTCTACATATCATGTACTGTGTGTATTTAAATATATATATATATATATATATACGTGCCCCAGAGGGGGTGCGGTGGCGCAGTGGGTTGGACCGCAGTCCTGCTCTCCGGTGGGTCTGGGGTTCGAGTCCCGCTTGGGGTGCCTTGTGATGGACTGGCGTCCCGTCCTGGGTATGTCCCCTCCCCCTCCGGCCCTACGCCCTGTGTTGCCGGGTAGGCTCCGGTTCCCCGTGACCCCGTATGGGACAAGCGGTTCTGAAAATGTGTGTGTGTGTGTGTATACGTGCCCCCAGTTTATAATTAGATGAGTTTTTTCACACCTTCTAAAAAAACATACATGTAAAGGATTTGCATTTGAAACACACTTTAAAAGGGTCTCTATGAAATATTGCATATAGCGACTGATTGTCTTTGTAGCGAAGCTCTTATCTTTCAGGTTCGGCCACTGTTTGTAGATCTCAAGGTCCTGCTTTGATGATGTCGGGCGAACCAAGGTCCACTGGCATGTGAAGGCATTCCCATGGCAGCGAGGGACTCTTCACATCCTCCCCCAGCGAGTCATGTTTGACAGGAGGTCCAGGTGAAGAGCTCTGTGTGCACTCACTGTATCTGTAACGGGTCGCCCTTATCTTTCTCTTCCTTTGAGGTGTGAGACATAGTGACTCAAGGTCATCCAAGAGAACCCCTGGGTCTTGATAAAAGTGTAGCCGTTAGGCCTCGGAGACAAGGACCCCAAGAAGAATAGCCGTCCATTGTATGACATGTGACCTGGATGGTCTACACATGGAGTAAGTTAAAACCAAGGAGACATTCTCTGTTTTTCAGATCCGACAGGAGGAACATCTGTGATCTTCTTTGTTACTCATAGCGAAGAGGAGGAAGGTCTCTGCCATTCTCTGTTTTTCAGGCTGAAGAGAAGGAAGAACTGTGATGTTCACTGTTTGTTAAACCCAAGAGACAGAAGGTGCGTGAAGGTCCACAGCATTCTTTGTTTCCAAAACTTGCGTGTGCACAAAACTCCATTTCAGTGAAAAGCTAGAAAAGAGCAGAAGAAGTGAAAGATTAAAAAGATCATCTGTTGTCAACACTCTCCACTGCTCCACTGCAGTTAATATTTCTCCTCATGTCGCGAAGTGTTCGGCTTGGATTCTCCCGTATCTCTTCCCAGACGGCAGGAAGCTGAAAGGCTGTGGAAGGGGTGTTTGGGGTCTCCTACAATTTTGGTGGCTTTGCGGGCACAGCGGACATGGTAGACGTCATGTGGGGAGGGGAGCGGGGTACCAACGATCTTCCCAGCTGTGGTCATTATGGGCTGTATGGTTTTTTTTGGTCGGAGACACTGCAGTCTTTTTTTAATGCCACTGACTGTTTCTGCTGAAACCTCATTTAAATTGATGTCCATACCAAGTGCATTTCTTAAATACATTCTATACCAACCTACATTAGGTCACACTACCGCTCATTTCCACAAACAATTATTGCACAAAAAACCTTACTTTTTTCACTTTCCCCTGTAAAATCTGTTTACATTTCTATTTTTTTTAACTGAACGCTGCACTGCACTTTATCTTGGAGGGAGTGTTTTTAATTTGGTAGCTGGTTATTGTAAATTTTTGTAATAGTGATAGTATACAGTATGTTGTCCTCTGTTTTCACACCGTGGTCCAGGAGAAACGCTGCTTCAGTCCAGAGTATGTCCAAAACATATGGTGGGAATGGCAATAAAGTTGACTTGGACTTTTAAAGCTGCAAGTGATGCTGTTTGGGCTACATTGTGCCCCATATTGACTTCTCTGAAGAACATGTAAAAATTCTATTTGATTCAGCATCATGTCCCTGAAAGTGAATATATGTTATGCTCCTCAACCTCCGGGGAAACTTGGTCACCTTGGTTTTTCTCTCATTTCCTTCATCTTTTCATATTTCACACATTCCTCTATAAAGAAACACATCTTTAGAAGTGTTCAAGCAACAGAATCACATTGTGCCTGAATCTTGTCAAAAAAACAGATTGTGATATTGAGACAGCAGATGGACACCTCTCATCAGGTGTCAGTGATCACATATAATTTCAGTGATTATATTAATTTTGCAAACAAGTGCCTGACATTCACTCTCATATACTGTTATTTATAAATGAATATATACTGTATATATATGTCGCGCCAGGCCGACAGAACCGGGACGGAAAGACCCAAGTGCGGAGTCGTTCGTCTGGAGTCAGAGGATCGGGCAAGTTCTCAGTGTCGGGGACAGGCGGTCAGGGTCGGAGCGGGAATCCATGGGCGAGGTCAGGAGATGAAGCGAAGAGTCGGTCGAACGGCGATCGCAGTTGAAACGAAGATCCGTGGACGTGGTCGAGAAACAAAGCTAGGGGTCAAAATCGGAGAACGTGAACTAAGAACTGGAGATGTGTGTGAGTGAGGAGTCACAAGGAAGGGCGGTTGTCCCTGACGAGATTCCGCAAAGGTATGGGAGCTGAGGAGGGTCTTTTAAAGGGTGTGCGGTTAATCAGGTGCTGGAGCACAGTCAGGTGTTGTCGGTTGAGTTGTGGGCGTGGACGTGACAATATATCCTTTATTCCTCTCTCCACTTTGATAGAGACCTTCTGTGTTTCATTTTCTTGCATCAGAAATGTCAAAACCATCATGCAACAGTTAGCATGTTAGCAACCATGAGAAGGGATGACCTCATGCTCTAAATGTTTTATTCCTGGAATTCATTATTCAGGCTCTCAAACTGTAATTAGTGTCTGAAAACTATTCATAGTGATTCTTGGGCTGCTGCTTTTAAGAAAAATATAAATTTCCACAGACCAGTTTCTTAATGTTTCTTTAAAGTGTTGATTGTTTTGTGGCTAAACTCCTCTCAATGGGCCTTGTTTTCCTTGATTGCCATTCTGAAAGGAAAATCCATCGTCATTTTTCTCTTTTAATGTCAAATAAAATATTGCATTTTCCACGGTTGTTTATTTCACTGAGCACAAGTATGTCAATTAACATTTAATAACAGGCCCAGTTTTTCTTGTTGATGAATCAATAACAGATTGATGCGAAAGTTATTCTTGATGAGCTATCGAACGCTACAATTGGCGAGTTCTATGTTTTTCAAAATGGCATTATCAAAGAATAGCTGAATAAATCATACAGTATCTACTCCTGCCAATCTGTGACTTGTATCATTTCACCATGATTGCTTTGGACACAAAGAAACCAGTGTTTTGTGCCCGCTGCGCTACGAAGTAAACGAATAAATCTCTGAATTGTCCGACAACATCCGTCTCCAAGACGCCATCATCAAGTTCCCTCTAAACCCTATTTACACTCAATATGAGAAACATTCTTTTTGTTAGCATCTAATAGGGAAGAATGTGCCACATTCAGGTAGAGTCATTTGCCTTTTTTACCGTATTTGGCCCCTAATATCAAGGCGTCATTTGTAGCACGTTTGTACGTTTCTATAATCGCCTGTTATAACTGGAAAAGATGCATGTAGTTTATTATTCATTGTGTCCAATTTCAAATGTGTTTCTAAAGCGGCTGTCGGGGAGAGATAAGAGGCACTGTGCCGTATGTGCAGGGAGGTGACGTAACGACGGTTTTATATATTTATCAAAAAAGCGCAATGTGCTGCAGTTCATAGTCTTTATAAGCTGTCAGTCACTAAACTCGTTTGCTTTTCAGTGTCTTCCGCAACTGACATGAAAAAGAAAAACGGCACAAAAAATATCTGCAGGCCTGTGGATTCGCAGTACTGTGTGCTGCCTCCTGTGTTTGAGCTCCTACTCAGACACGGTGCCTTTGTTAATTCTGCTCCTTTGAGTGTCTACGGCAGGAGAAACTCTGCGCGGTCGCGCCATCGACAAACGAGCGAAACGGCCAGCGGTTACGGTCGGCGAACCCGGTCAGAACACCTGGCCACCCTGCCAAGAAATCAAAATTAATTTATAGGACCCCGTACGCTGCCTGTTGTCTGTTGACGGCGTGTGCTGTCTGCACGGTCCCGTTCGAGCCCGAACTGCCAGCCAATTCATCCCGTAGACGTGCGCAACGTTCCTCGTCTTGCCACTGATCGCCAGCGCTCGGGAACACCGGACAACTGCTGTAAACACTGTGGAAGTGAGTTGAAGTAAGGCGGAGCCACACATAGCAGGTAAGCACGGCTTCTGTTTGCCCTGCTGTGGGCAGAAATCTTGGAAAACATCTTTGAAAATTGTCAGCTTCACAACACAAGGAACCAGCGGCGCAGTTGTTTGTAAGCCTTGATGACGAACGCGCGATTACAAACACAAACTGGGAAAGGTGTGGGGGGAAAGAATTTTCCTGCTGGTTGCCTTTCCGACATGGGATTACATTTACATTTACAGTTACATTCACTTAACGGACGCTTTTCTCCGAAGCGGCTTACAATGGAACGGGATCTGCCTGGAACATTTTCAGAAAGCAAATGACTTGGACCGACTACGAGAGAAAACACTTTTGGCGTCTTTATTGGTATAAAGGTTATGTACTGACACCTGCCTTGCCTTGTACCTCTCCACAGGATCTCCTTTGATTTATCTGTAACTGAAGGGAAGGGCATGCGGTGCCCTTCATGAAGTCCCGGAAAATGAGATGAGATGGGATACTTTTTTCTCATTGAATGCAATGCAGTGTAACGAAATGTTGTGTGGTAGCCCTCAGGACAACAACAGCAGAAAGAAAGAACACTTAAAATAAGTAAGTAAATAAACACACATTGTCTGAAACCACTTTTCCCAAGTGGGGTTGCGGTGAACCGGAACCTAACCAGGCGACACAGGGCGCAAGGCTGGGGCGGGGGGGACGCACCCAGGACGGGACGCCAGTCCATCGCAAGGCGACCCGAGCAGGACTCGAATCCCAGACCCACCAGAGAGCAGGACCCGGCCAAACCCGCTGCGCCACTGCGCACCCCGGTAAGTAAGTCAGTAAGTTAGTAAATAAATAAATAAATAAGGTGGAATTAAATTGAAACTTTGAAGTCCTTTCATGCAGCTTTTGTAATGCTAATGTAGCCTCGGCTTGTGGGGGAATGTATAGTGTACCCTACTGCACCAACTGCTGTTCACATAGATGCGCAGTCCTCCTCCTCTGCTCTTCCTAAAGACCCTTGTTGGATTTGCTTCTCATCTCATCCATCTTGTTGGTAAAGACCTGGGGGTGTCAAGGAAGAGGCTCGGAAGCGTTGGTCTATACGGGTTAGCCTGTAGCTGAGCACGTGGCCCGGGTTGGCTTCCCCGCTTCCGTTTCCTCTCCCTCCGGCGCCTGCACTGCCTTGCTGGTGGGATGGCAATTCCGACGGGCTCCGTGGGGCGTAGGATCTCCGAGAGGATGAAAGCGGTGTCGTATCTAGCGCTGGAGTTGGTAAGGAACGGGCTCGGAAGCGCTGGTCCGTACGGGTTAGCCTGCAGCCGAGCACAAGCACAAACAAACGTGTAGGAATGCGTCGTGAGGAATGACCACTGCGAGGGATTTTTTTCTTCCCAGGATGAATGTTGACTTCTTGTCTCCTGAGGTGATCCACTTTCGAACCAATTACTTAAACGTCATTACAGGTTTTCCTGCCTGCATTCCTTCGTGGTGAAGAACACCGGCAACAAGGACTCTGATTGTTTTCCTCGGCAACTTACCCAGTATTTTAAGTAAGAGTCGGATGGGGGGGAGGAAGACTTAAAAGCAGCCTGAACTCTTCAGAGTGCATTCTAAAACCATAATTAGTATTTTTAATATATATTGTTCCTTGGAACTAAGTGCCAGAGGAAACCACTGCTTTGTATGTAGGATATGTAGGTGCGAAGCATGACCCACATGCAGGATTAGAAAACATCTGGGCTTCCTTCTCCCACCTTAGTCCTTAGCAGCTGAAGGAAGGTAATGATGGACGTCTACAGCTTAAAAATATCGAGGCTCGCACCCAAACGTAGAAGATTGAGGAGCACTCCTCCACATGGGTGAGCAGAACCCATCGGCTGTTGGCAGTGCGTTTGCATACCTGTGGCATGTCTCACAATCCCGTTCCATCAGGAGCTCTGCGTTGAGGCCAAGGTGGCCTTAACTCGGGGAGACGGAGACACGGACGAGCAAGGTCCAATTTTATGAGGAAACATCTTTGCTGGCGTGGAAATGGACCGAAAATAGGCTGTGCCACAGGCGTGCCAAATTCCTTCCCACAGTTTGACTTTTCTTCCAGACAGTAACTGTTCCACTTAGAGGACCCTGTGACCACAGATGCTGCCGGTTTACACCAGATTTTACTTTTCGAGGGCATGTGTGGGCTTCTGAGAGGAGTCTAAATCTGTCCGAAGGCAAGGATCAGACAGGCTCGTCGGAGAGCGCGTTGCGCGCTCAGCCGTCAGCGGGTCGTCGACCGCGACACCGCCGTGCAACGGGAATTTACAAGGCTTTGCACGTCCGTTGCCTAAGAAGACAACGCATCGTTTTGCGCTGCGAACCCTCGCTGTCGGTGTCAGCTGTGACAGCTGAAATGACCAGCACGAGGGAGCCACGGAGGTGCTCCTGAGGAAGAGACGAGCAGAAAGGACCCGACGCGGTCGCTCCTCGCGCTTTCGGAAGACCGTTTCCGCTAGACGGCTTGCAGCCCGAAAGCGTAAAGCAGACGCGGGCATGACCAAGATGTTGGTGAATCATCCATGTGGCAGCGTCAGCGGGCAGCGCCGCAGGGAAAGGATACATTTTCGGAGGGGAAAGAGGATACTCGCCTAAGTAAATGAAACATAGGATCCTGCTGTTTGGCAATGTAATTATCTCTCTGCGATAATGAGTGACTGGGTTTCGGGACTCTCCTAAAGAGCACCTTTAATTCTCGTCTACCTCGCACACCGCTCCTCATCAGAATGCCATCAGCTTTTGTCTCGAGATCTTTGTCTGGAGACGTTCGTCTGGAGGCCCCGCTGAGCGAGACCTGCACGGCGGAAGAAACGCTACGTGACGAGATGACGGGGCTCCGTGGACACGGCCGCAGCCTGGATGTGGAGGAGCTGGACGGCGCCGAGATCGGCCGGTCCGAACGGCAGCGCCGCCCTCCGGCCGACAAGCCGGACCGCTGAAGCGCATGCCGGGAACCGCACGGTCACACGTCACGGGGCCGATAGGACTCGCCGCGAGTTCGGCTTTGGCGACACGTCTCGCACGTCTCGCACGTACCTCCTCGTCCCCTCCTCGCTACACGCGTACATCCTGGCATCACTCATCCTCACTCTCCTGCGCACATATATGCTGTGCGCTTATGAATCGATGGCTAATTTTTCATCATTTTCAGGCTGCGTTCTTGGACAAATGCACAAACAAGGGGCTTTTGTAATTCTCGGCGATCCGTCCCGAAGCAGACGAACTCTTCGCCAAATGACACTCCCGCCGGATTCATCATTTCATCGACTCCAGCAGAGGCCTTGATCTTAATTTCCTAAATATGTGCAGCATTACAGCCTTAGCTGGATTTAGCAGGCAGTCAGTAAGCAAGATTATCCCTTTAACTCATTTTCTGTCTCATGATTGAAAAAAGCAGAAAACAAGGAAAAAAAACATTTTCTGATGCAGATTTGCTGCTTTATTCAATAACCTGTAAGTCATAGTATCACTCAAGGTTTCGATGTTGCTGCACAATAGTAGACTATCTCATCTGGAGCTCTTAAACACTATTTAAATGGATTCCTGCCTTTTCTAACTGAGTAAATTAATATGATTCTTCTGTGAGCAAAGGTCAGACTGAGTTTGAATCCAAAAAAAAATAAATAAATTTCCGCCTATTCATTTAAACGGGAACAAACTTGTCCGACTCGGCAGTTCGTACCATCCATCCGCGGGGTTCCGGGTTTCAATCTACTTGTCTTTCTAGATTTTGTATGTTTCCCCACATTCGCATGATGCACTTCCAGACACACTAGCTTCCTCTTGTACTTCCAGCTTCGCTCTTGGTGCGTGACTAGGACCGATTGCCAGTCTAGCGTCCCCTCCAGTGTGTATATGAGAACCACCTGGGACTCGTACCAACAACCTTCTGGTTATAAACACATGTCTTTCATATTGTATTGTTCTGAATGTGTGTGTAAATGTCTGTGCTTATTTCTCTGTGTGTGTCTGTGGCATGCGTGCGTGTATGTGCGTATGTGTGTGTGTGTGTGTGTGTGTGTGTGTGTGTGTGTGTGTGTGTGTGTGTGTGTGCGCGCGTGGGCACATGTGCCTTGTCTTCTCCGTCTAACACTACTCTGCGGGTGTTACCGGGGCTCTGTGATGTACCTCTGCTGCGCGTTACTCACAGCACGCTGTGATCCCAGATCATGCCGTCTGCCACAAAACCAACGACCCACAATGCACCGCCGGCAGGGCCGGTTAATGTCACAGCGTTAGGGTGGAACTGAAGGCAGCAGCCCGTCCACGACTAAAAATAAAGGTCTGCGAGTCGTGGTGCAGCTTTGAATCACGCTTTCAGGGACATGGAAGGAGTCTGGCTGCGAGCCGCTGGGTATCTGAGCTCCGAGAGCCTAGCAGGGGGTGCGCACACACTCACAGCAGAGCTCAAACACAAATACAGAACCAGGAGATACACAAATTCAAATGAAAGATTTCACTGTTCAAAGGCAAACGTGTGCGCTACTGTTTAAATGAGTGCGTTTACCAGTGTAAATTCAAAATGAGGTGAAGAGATGGGCTGGCAGTGGCTTCGGGACCCACCCCGATGGGGTCCGCATGGAGGTGTCTCCTGTCCTGCGCAGCCCTTCCCGGCAGTCGGCACTCGCTCTTCGGGCTCTTGTGCAGCGAGGGCTCCGATGTGATGGTTAGGTGACGCTAATAAAGAAGGCGAACGAGCCGGTGCACTAGCAACCTGACAGCAAGGAACCTCCCCCACCCCCCCTCCTCCGCACAGTTTGGGTCTTTACAGCGAAATGGGCTCACAAAAGAGCAAGAAGCTCAACCAGCCTAAAGAAACAGCAGCTGTTCTGCAGAAGAGAGGTGGCGCTTTGTGGGGGGGCGGGGGGGTTGGAACAACCTCTCTCTGGATCTGCAGGCCTAGTCAGCTGATCCCTGGTCTGGGTGACTGGCAGGCAGCAGGACGGGGGGGCTTCTGAGCAACAGGTAGCCCAGCGTTTGGGGAACTTGGTTTAAAGCCTAACATTCTTGGTTCGAGTCCCAGTGGGAGCCTGTGGTTGGACCAGCCGGAACGGAGCTTTGCTCCTTGCTGAAAACGTCCAGCTGTTTCAAATGGTACCACTGAGAGCTGTGAGAGTCACTTTGGCTAAAGGCATCTGCTGAGCATCTGACTAATGTCACGTAATGCAGTGTAATGTAATGTAATGTAAGGTAATGGACCCTGGCTCTGAAACATCCACTGAAACCCTGGCCAGGACCCTTCTGTGTGGGAGGCCCAAAATCCTGGCTTTCACGCCTCACTTCCAGCCCCATTTACACCAGGAGAAGAGAGAGCTCGCACAAAAGGGCAGAAAAATATTACAATAAGAATTACCATTTTGAATGCCAGGCGGACGGCCCAGCTCTGCAGCTCGGCTCAGGATGAACCTCCATCTCTTCACTCTTCGCTGCTTTCCTTTCCCCCCTGCGGTTCCAGCAATGTGTCCGTTAAGGTCAGCCTGGCCTAAATAAATGCTTCTTCTGAATGACAATGTTGCAAAAGGACTGACAGGTTAAGTGCGGTAGCAGTAGGTGGCTTTCCATGCAGATTCCCTGCGCCAAAGGTAGCGGCGCAGCACCAGCTGACCGCCTCGCTCCGGCTGTGTTGGCAGCAGCAGCTGTGATCCGTGACATAATGAGCTGGACAAGGCAGCGCGGCGGGTGGCCGCTCGCTGTGTCCAAACACGGCCGCCCATCATCCTGGTCTCCCACCGCTCCGCTCGGCCAAGAGCCCAACATGGTTTCGCCAACGTGCCTCCTCTGCTTTTTCTGGAGGGCTCGTCCTGTCCTCGCACCAGGCCTGCAAGACGGCCGCTCACCCTGGACCGCATCCATTTGTTGATAAAGCTGTAGCGGAGCAATCAGAGGTGACGTCTGCCCAGGGGAACGAGTACCATCAGTGGGAACTGACTCACTACTTTATTAGTTGACTGCTTGGGTTGTCTATTTGTTGAGTGGTTGGTTGGTTGGTTGGTTGGTTGGATGGATGGATTGTGGACTGAAACCAACTTTATGAATGGAGAGTTTGCTGGGTAACTGGCTGGTTGGTTGCTTGGCAAGTTTCCAGGTTGGTTGGTTGGTGGTTTAATTGTTCACTGAGTGGTTGGTTTATTGGTTGACCGAATGGTTAGTTGGCTGATTATTTGGTTTGCTAATTGGTTGGTGCTTGGTTGCTTGGTTTACAGATGACCGGATGGTAGATTTGTGAACTGACTGGATGGTGGGTTTGCTGAGTAACTGGCTAATTGGTTGGTGAATTTCAAGGTGGGTTGGTGGATTGGTTGGTTCATTTTTTCACTGACTGGTTGATTTACTGGCTGACGCTCACTTGGTTGGTTGTTTGGTTGGTAAAGAGGGTGACTGGATTGGCGGATTCACTGCTTGATTGTTTCAACAATGTGTTTCAATGAAGAAGATACCAGAATTCATTGCAAAGTAAGATGTTGAAGAAAAGTGACCGTACTATAAACCAGCTTGTAGATTTACTGGATCACTGGTTGGTCCCTTTCTTGGTTTACTGGTTGACAGGCTAACTGGTTTGTTGATTCACTGTTGAATTTACTGTTTACTGTCGGTATCTCGGTGAAGAAAGTGCTGGAACTGGTTCATGAGCGAGATGCTGATGGAGAGTGAGCTCATTATGACACCGAGCAGTGATTCATGGGCCAAGTGCTGGTTCGGTATGACGGTCCCTCACTTCTGTGACCATGGGGCCTTTCTAAACGTCCTCTTCTTGACGCCCATGCCTGCACCTCTTCCTCTCTAGTTCCCACACTCATGGTAATGTCCACTGAGATGATCTTTGTCTGCGTTACACCGGTGTATGTGTGTGCGTGTGTCTCTATGTGTGCGTTCGGGCACGCCGCCAGCCCCGCCAAAGCAGGGTTTGGCAGAGAGCTCCGAGCTGTTGACGTGTCTCTGGCATGCAACATCGGACCATGTTCAGATGTTATTAGCTCTTGATCTGTCCCCCCGGACCCCCGCGCTGAGTGGGAGTTTACCTGAGCACAGCACCTGTAACTAAAGCCCTACCCGGTTGACGGCTTCCTGGGAAATGTGTCCAAAGACGGCTGAAGCACTGATGAACATTACGCAGTAATAAACAGCGCGTGTGTGTGTTATACATAAATCATTCTCCTGTTGCCGAACGACAAAGGTGGCTGGTTACATGATGAAATAAACAAGCGGGCGCCCGTCCTTCAGCCGAGTGCTGTTCAAACACTCAGCTGCAAAGTGGCTCCAATTTTGTGTGTAAAAAGTCCACCCCCTCGCCCCCACCAATAAAAGCTGTCAGAGGAGTTTTCCTGCCCTAAATCATCCATCATCTCAAGCGGCCTCATTTCCCATTCCTGCCGCTCTCCCCCTGTCATCGTCACTTTCTTTCTCTTTTAATTTCTCCTCTCATTTAATTTGAAAGGGGCCTTGGAACGGGCGCTCTATTGACAGTTCCGGATCAGGGGTGCGAGCGGAGGTGGATTTTAGCACCGAAAGCCTCCCGTGTAGCAGTGGTGCAGTTCGGTGGAGCCGCTGGCCTGATCGGAGCCAAGAACCCTCTTTACGGAGGGTGGAGCGTTACGTTTACGTCTATGCACCTTTATACATATGTTTACTTTTAGGGGTTTAGCCACAGCTGTCCTCCAAAATGATGTATACAACTCAAAGTAATCAACACGGACAAGGAGCTTTAGACACAAGTAGAGGATTATGGACACACAGCAGTGTATCTGACGCCACCATGTTGCTGGTTCACATCCCTCCAGTAATTCCTACAGGAGTGACATTCAAGTAGCAAATACAGAGATAATCATAGCAGATGGTGTTGGATTCATTTATGGAGCTGTCAGGAGATCAGGAGAGAAGTGGCTCTCAGAGTGATGGCTTTGAGACCCTTGTTCAGTGTGGGAGGGATTCAGCAGCTCTGAGAGACACACTGTTCATGGGGACAAAACCAGGAAGCCATAAGAAGGAAAACGGTGTCGCGCTGCTCAGGAGCCTGTAGCGCAAGGGTGGGAAGCAGAGTTTAGAGCTATGGAAACATCAAAAAAATAGAAAACATTTATTATTTGTAACGGGTGCGGTGGCGCAGTGGGTTGGACCGGGTCCTGCTCTCCGGTGGGTCCGGGGTTTGAGTCCCGCTTGGGGTGTCTTGTGCCGAACTGGCGTCCCGTCCTGGGTGCATCCCCTTCCCCTCCGGCCTTACGCCCTGTGTTGCCGGGTTTGGCTCCGGCTCCCCGCGACCCCGTATGGGACAAGCGGTTCAGACTGTGTGTGTGTATATTGTCTGGAAAATTTTACACTCTGCCATTTTCTTGCTTCTTTGGGATGTGAGTTGGATCCAGAGACAAATTAAGATCAGCAACACAAGTGACCTCCTGGTTCTCACAATATTTCCCTCCACGGACATTTATCCGCGTTTACTTCCATCCTGTATCACGTAAGGCCTCCACTCAGATCTGTATGCATAATAGACGCCCCAGGCAGCAAAATCAATTGGACTTTCAGGATTTGAGCTTTTTGGGGAGGAATCGAGAGTAATCAATTTCTAAATGGCATTAATCATTTATAGCTCGAACGAGGGCCAGCCTCACCGAAGCCACTGCGATGTGCAGAGTTATTTTTCCAGAAACGCTCGCTTTTTCATCTCAGGAAATGTGATCTGGTTACGGGAAGGGAGCCCAATCAAAGTATTATTCAATAATAAAAAAAAATCAGCCGCAGAGCCCATGTCACTGAAACAAAATGTGGCCGAATAATATTATCTCCAGATGCGTGACGTGAGTATAATCCAGGAAGCTGGATGCGAGAGCCAGACGGGAGTTAGCAGGGGACGATTGTCACCGGAGAAAGAGGTCAGCGCTCGGTGCCGGGGCAGTTGGTTCGAGGGCTCTGACGTAGCGCCTGCCCATACAGCGGGGGATTAGCGGTGCCCGAGCTGCGACACGCTGCCTAGCGCAGGCCTGTAATCCGCCGCCCTCCTGTGCGGGGACACCGAGCGTGTGTTACCAGCTGCGGGTTACGACCCCGGAAGGTCTTTGCTCCTGCCGTCCCTCCGTTTCGGTCCCTGTGCCCAGAAGGAGGGGTTACCGAGCAGAGTTAGTTCATTGGGCACTCGGCATGCCTTTCGCAGCAGCGTGGATGAATTCCACCGCAACGCATTCCACATCGGGAACTAGACGCAACGTGCATGTCCCATCCCGTTGCTTCCGGTTGGTTCCGTATTTATTTGAACCTGTATTCAGCCGGGATGTCGAGATCCTGTGTGTTTGGTAGCACAGAGATCACCGCTGCTTTCCTTCTGCCAAAACCAGGGGCAGCTGACAGGACAGCGGTTAGAACTGGTGCTTTTGGACCCAAATGTTGTAGGTCTGAATCTCGCCTGTTGCTCTAGTACCCCTGAGCAAGGTACTTACCCTAAATTTCTCCCGAAAATGACCCAGCTCTATAAATGGGTAAATTAACATTACATACTTTTCTCCAAAGTGACTTCCAACAAATTCTACGTAGTGTTACCAGCCCCTACACCTTATTCACCACGGTGACTTACACCGCTAGATACACTATTTACACTGGGTCACTCATCCATACATCCGTGGAACGCACACACTCTCTGTCACTCACACACTATGGGGGAACCTGAACAGCATGTTTTTGGACAGTGGGAGGCAACCAGAGCACCCAAGGAAATCCACACAGAGAGAACATGCAAACTCCACATATACTGAGTGGGGGCTTGAACCCACAGCCTTTCACACCCCAGAGGTGCTACTCACTGTGCCACCATGTCACCCGTCATATCTAAGTCACTTTGAAGGAAAATTTCAGTTAAATTAATGGATCTGTCACTCAGGTGTGTGTGTGTGTGCGTGTGTGTCTCAGATACCCATGGCACACTGTTTATAAATCCTCCTCAAGCTGTGAATTTCGACTTTCCTTCTGATGGAAGTGCAGATATGAAGCAGAGTGGAGACCCCCGGCCTTCAGGCGGCTCTCTGCGGTGCATTCTGGGCAACGCACGTGCAGGTCGCTGCGGGGATTAAGCGGAAGGTGCCGCGACCCGAAGATCTCGCATTCCCGGGAAGGGTCCCGCTTCATTTCTCTTGAGTCGGACGCCTCGCCCACCGTTCTGCTCTATAAGCTGCGTAAATGAGTGAGATTTTCTTGGGATAAAAATGCCGGCAGGATTTAAATTCCAGCGAAGCAGGAATTAAATGTTTGCCACACAACCAAATTCTTGATGTAAATAGGATCCTGGCCCGGATATCATTCATTACTGTTGGAGAAGTTGCGGAGTCTAAATGAAAGTGGAACTGCGGTTTGCAGTCTACCTCCGGGTTTGCTTCTGAGGGATAAAAACCTCATCTCTTTCTTTCACGAAATGAAAGTGCTCAATTTCTGGTTTCTCATCAAGTGTTTCTTTAAGATTTCGATCTGGGCTCTGCCCGGTAGGGAACACTGATAGCTTGTTTTTTCACGCCAGAAATAAAGCTTCGGGGAAATGGTGATAAACCTTGATCTGTTAAGAAGCTCCTTTAAAAAAAGGGAGAAATAATCTCTTTCCGGGTTTCCACTGAAAGGCCGACGCAGTGACGCTCTATCTATGATCGGAGTGGGATCGGCGGGCTAATGGGCCTTCCTGTATTGCCATTTGTTTGTTTGTCAACACGCTATTACGCCTCCGATGAGTTACGGACTCCACCCGCATTTTAAGTCGTGTGTTTCACCCCACCTGTGTCTTCCATGGCGTCACCAATGGGCCCGGGGGGGGCGGACGGATGGCTCGGGCAGAAGGTCACCAGGAGGTCCGACTGAAGCTTCTTCCAAAATTACATTTGCGAAAACTGTTTTTTTTTTTCCTACCGGTGGCCAACGATAACAAAGACGGATACTTTGGTCGACGTGAGTTGAAACAGGGCTCGTTTTGCAGAAATAACATGTTAATTAAAGTCTCCTCCGGATGGACTTCTAAGAGTCTCCTAACGGCTCCTCGAGATGCTGCAGAAAAAACACGGTGGTGTGGAAGTCCTTTAATGCACTATTGAACGTGCTCTTCCCCGCTGTTTGTCTTCTCGGACAGCAGAAGAAGCAACAGTCCGTGTATTGAACAGCAATTCCTAATTTCCCAGGAGTCTGATAGTAACACTGGGCTCATAACAATGGGGTTCGAGCAAAGCGGATCGTTTTTTAAAACTTCGGCGGAGCCGTGCGTGTCTGTGTCTGTGTGTGTGTGTGTGTGTGTGTGCGCGCGTGTGTCGGGGAGGCGACGTCCTGGGAGAGGACACCCGATTGGCTCGTTAACCAGTAGTTATGCAAATACTGTTAAATACATGCGCTTTCAATATATTGATGTTTTTAAAGTCGCTTGACATCACGCTTAAGCATGTGTCCAATTCAGGGTCTTTGCGATCCAGAGTCTATCCCGGAAGCACGGGGTTCAAGGTGGGGCGCTCATGGGGCTGGACGTCAGCCCATTGCGGGTATTTATTATTCCGAGCCTTGAATAATGTTTTTAAATATATGGCAGCGTACTTTGGCTCCACAGGACACCATTAATCAGCCGCAGGTGCTCTCTGGGGTAAGAGTGGCAGGAAAACCACCTCTGCGGCTGATCTGCCTCCCCGTCTGGACAAAGAGGCACAACACAGGATTAGACAGATCCCCCTCGGATGATGTGTCACGCTGATTGATATCTCACCTTGGGAAACTCTCTGTTTATAAGCCAGCAACAGCTCCGCCTTGCCGTTTTGCTTGGGATGTTTTTTCCTCTTTTTCCCACATGTGGTACCCAGAGAAAAATGCAAAATGCAGAAAGCCACCATGACAAGGTGTATCGTCGCTGTTGCTCTTTACTGGGGGAAGCACTGACCTCTCACAGGGATCGTCGTGAGGAATCTGCATTTTAGTGCCGTGTCTGGGAAATTAGGCGGCTTTTGAAGACGTCGCCGCGATGACGGCGGCTCGCCGGCTCCCACCGGATTTCTCGAGCGCGGGAATCCAATCCAGGCGTATCGTCGTGCCGAGCGGAGATCAGACCGCGGCGGCGCGACGGCTCTATTCATAGGCCGCCACGGCAAACTGACAGCACCTTAGCACCTCCTGGGCCCGGGGTGGGGTGCGAGAGCTAGGTGCGGAGCCCGCCGAAGGGTTCCCCAGATGCACCCGACGCCTAAATGTTACGCACCGGGGGAACGTGGCAAAAGTTGTGACGGAAAACAAGCGAATGGCAGCCGAGAGCGCTCCGAAT
Source organism: Scleropages formosus (assembly GCF_900964775.1). Taxonomy (NCBI): domain Eukaryota; kingdom Metazoa; phylum Chordata; class Actinopteri; order Osteoglossiformes; family Osteoglossidae; genus Scleropages; species Scleropages formosus. The sequence continues at coordinate 2,323,932 of NC_041821.1, forward strand.
CCTGAAGGGGGAGGGAGATGGAGATAAAATGTGGCCCCGTGGGACTCGATTCGCTTTGCGTTTTGTTCTGGGAAACGTCTCACCAACGGCGGTGTGAAAAAAAAGGCGCTTCTTGCCCAAGGGTGCTCTCGGCACGTGCTGCAGATGTGCTGCGCGGCCATGGGGGTCCTCGCTCATCACGAGACAAGGACCGGGTGGTCCGCTTTTTGGACAAATGATGGACGCCGAAAGATGGGGCGCAGACTGGACCGGTGGCGTGGAGTGTCCCTGGCTGTGGTCGAACCCCACATCCCTCAGGTTCCTCTTTGCCAATCGGCTCCGCAAGCGCAAATGCACAGATCTCCACGGTTGGACAAAGCAGGAAGCGAACAAGAAGCAGAGAGCGAGAGACAGTCAATTAGCGGGGGGGGGGGGTGGTAGGTAGACAGAGAGCGGGAGGAGGGAGAGCGCGAGGGCAATAATTAGACAATTATTCAGGCGCGAGCAGGAGCCGATCCCTCTCGGTGACACCCCCAGTCAGATAAGGAGAGCAGAGATGTTAGGGAGACAAAGCAGATCGCATCTAAAGGGGTCCAGCAATTAGAGCAAGCGCTCGGCTCCAGACCTCGGCCACCGCGGGGTACATACATCACGCTCCACCCCGGCCCCGAGCGCCTCTCGCCCACCCGGACCCCCGCCGGTGGCCTGCGCCGACACCCCGGGGGACAGCTGGTAGTGTAGCGGTTAGAGCCGTTCCCTGTGGACCCAAAGGTCGCAGGTTCGATCGCTGGCTATGGTAACCCTGAGCAAGGTGCAAGGCTGCAAAGTGCTCCAGCTGTATAAACAGGTGAATAATTGTAGGTAGACTAACACCGTAAGTCTCATGTAACCCCATGCAGCCTCCTGTCTTTCGGAGAGGGATTTCTGCAATTTGGCCATAAATGTTCAGAGTCTTCTGGAAAAAGAAAAATGCATTTAAATACAGGAATAAAGAAGAAAAACTACAGAGGCTGACTGTCTCAGCGAGCAGGAGCAGGAGGGAGGGAAGTGCACCGTCATGCAGTCTCATCTCTGTAGGAGTAAATTGGATTTGTTTTCATAATCAAGACAGAAGCTTTTGATGGGTATGCATGAGTCGGTAGCCGCCCACCTCGAGCTCGGAGCGGGAAGTTATGTCCCGCGTGACCCCCCCCCGGAGGGGTCGCGGTCCACGAAGCGGGGGATTTCGCGGCGTCGATCGAGCCGAGGCCCGCGGGGCCCCGCGGGAGAGCGATCGTTCCAGCGAGATCTAAACGGAGGCCTCTCCGGGCGCGGCTCGCAAGGATCGCGCGCGGCTCCCGGCCAAAAATCCCTCCTTTTTCCACAAGTTAAGGAGAATGCGTCACGTTCCTCCGGAGCCCTGGCGCAGCACGTGGAATTTTACAAGGACACGGCAAAACAAACGTCCCACGAGTCAGATTGGTTGGATGTACCTTCTGTGCAAATCAGACTCGGCTTGGTAATATGAGCATAAAGGCACATAATTAGCGTCCGGAAACAATACGGTAAAGTGCAGCGCGGTGCGAGGGGCTGCTTCCCCGTCGGTGCGGCGAATTAATGTAAAATGAATGACACTGGATGGCTAGAAACAAACAAACACAGAAAAGCTTTTTACTTCGTATGATTTGTCTGGGTTCATCAGCGTTACGGTCACGGCACAGCGAAATAGACCTGGGAATAAAATAAATCGGAGCCCGGTGCCGAACGTCACTCTTCGTTTGGGACATTCGTAATGACTTCTGTGTTTTCCTTTTGAATAATGGCACCGGAAAGGAGCAGCACGCAATTACGGCGGCGGCCCTGCCCGCGGAAGCTGCCGGGAGCGTGTTTGGCTCCGCTGCCGTGGCGTCCCACCGCGGCCGACGAATATTACAGCCTGCCACGACTGCAGATCTGGACACGGGAGTACGGAAATGGCTCCGAGGCAGAGCGGGGAAGGGCCCCTAAAAATAGCGGGGCCTTTGGGAGAAGGGGAGCCGGCCTTTGCTGTGATTTATTCTGAGAAGCGGATGTTTTTTTTCCCTCTCCGAACACATGTCACAGTACGGCGCCGGCGTGCTCGCTAACGAGGAGCCGCCGCCGACGAGGCCGTGACGGGCCCCCGGCGCTCATCCTATTCATCATTCATGAACTCCCCACACAAACACTTCTACGGCTACGCCGCTCTACCTGCCATCTCTTCCCGTGTGTGCGTGTATGCACGTGCGCGCACGTGTTTCTCTTCTCTCCTACGGTGCTTCCGCAGCCAGGGGAACTAAGTAGCCCACCGACATCCACCCTCCCCACCCGGTCCGATACACCGTGGGCTTCAGCGTGTGGCGCTCCGGCTGCCGAACACGTCCTCTCTTCCACGGCAGCCCGTTCAGCTCATCGTCGTACGCCTTCGTCCGCATCTCAGATCAGCCGGTAGCGCAGCGGTCGGAGCTTCTGCCTTCAGATCCGAAAGCTGCCGGTTAAAATCTCGCCTCCTGCTGTAGTACCCTTGAGCGGGGTACTTACCCTACAATAGCTCCGCTAATGTGACCCAACTGCTCCAGCGAGCGAGTCGCTTTGGACAAAAGCATCAGCTAAACGAGTAAAGGGGAAAGACTTCGGGTTAATTGTTTCGCTCCGCTTTCCTCTGCGTGGACTGAGCCGGGGACCTTCTGCAGGGGAGTCCAGGTCGCGGTCAAACGGAGGCACCGCCGTCGATTTGAGCACATCCAGGGAACGCAGAGCGCTCGAACCGGAGGCACGTTTGCCGAAAAGGTGATGCTGCCGACAACCAGCGGGCCGCTGGCACCGAGTCCAGGAAGTGACTCATTATCTCAACAGCGTTTCAGTGGCGCAGAGTGTCAGCATGCTGAAGACTTTATGAATCATCCACCTCTGCTCCTCTGTGGAAACTTGTCTGATCATCAAACGGCAGCAAAAAAAGCAGCGCAACCCGAGGCAGCGTTTATTAGCGGTGTTTACATATCCCTGAGACCTGGGGTTTCTGGCACCTTCTGTGTGGTGAGGGTGTGGCGTGCCCTGAAACCGTGGCGCATTCCTCAGGTGTGGAGCAGCCGTGGGTGTTGCTCCCCCCGGCTCCATTGACCTCGGAGCTTCTGACGAGCCTTGGAGACGTCTTCCGAGGAACACCCCACATAATGTAGAACATTCATCTATGTTTTATAGCACCGAAGTCATAATTTATGGGTTCGCCACTAATCCGAAGCAGTGTTGACTTTGGACTTAACCGCACACTGTCACCAGGAGGACGACTCCAAACGTGTTTTAGTCCTGCATTAGGACAGCCTTTGATGTACACGCTGGGAGTATATTTAATTCAAAGCAGAGAGCATAGTGACACTTGTCTTCCATAAATCAGATTTTATTTAATACGATGGGGCCTCGACTTCACGGCAACATCCCAATTGAAGATCCCTTTGAACACAAAGGCTGTCATCTCTAGCGCCTTTGCCAACCCCCATCGAAATCTTCTCGAGCTTTGAAAATGCAAAAGCCATCCCACTTGAACCAGAAGAGTCTTCAGAATCGTCTTATGCGCTCGACCAAGACAAACAGAGCGTCGCCAAGATGTGAAGAACAGAGACATGTGTGTCTGCGAGACGATCCCTGAGCCCTGCGAGAGAAAAAAAAAAAAAGAAAAAACCCTGCTTGTCTGCATTCGATAAGCCCATGAATTCATAGAATTACAATGCACACGACATGGACCACTCGCATGTCTCTCCCCTGGAGGATGCGGAAAAAAATATCGGAGAGGTGGGAAAATAGCGGGATTGCAGACACGTGTCTCGATCCCAGGCCCGACTCCACAAGGAAGTGAGTGGGACCACCGGATAAGATGCCCGCTGCGTGGACTTGGCTGTCGGAGCGGCGGCAGCATGACGCCAGAGGCAGGACCTTCGGGCCATTGTGTCTGTTTCGGTCTGATAGAGAAATCAGAGCTGAACCGGAAGCAGGCACTCCAAAAACGTGCAGACGGAAGAACCGCGCGGCCTATCTGCGGGGGGGATCGGCATGGCCCCGCCCCCTCCCGCCAAACAAGGCTCCGTTACAAGGCTTCGATAATCCGGACTCGCAAATCCTCGCCCGCAATCTCCCCTTTACGGATCGCTCCGGCACGGCCTGCGGGCGACTTAAATCGATGAGCTGCAGGTTCGCTCTGCGGACGGCCCCTCAAATTAAATCACGCGTCTCATCCGCGAAATGGCAAAACTACACAAGAAGAGGCGATTTGCGCGACTCTTCGGCGGAACGGCAGAAGAATAACCCATTGTGCGGGACCGAACGAGAAGGATTGCACGTGTTTTCTTCTTCTTTACATAATCCGTTATCTATGCGGCCACATGTCTGCCGCTGATATGAAGATTAGGACTTGTCTTCCTCCTTATGACAGCCTTTTACTTGTCGAGATCTTTGTATGTACCAGATTAGGGTGTGTTATCGTGCGCCCGTGCCACCGTATGCCATTGCTCCCTGCGACGAGCGCCAGGGTTCGGCTCACGGAGGGCTCCAGCTTGATCTGGGGTCGATATTAGGAGCGCCAGGATAGGCCGAGGTGAGCCTGTAAGAAGACGGGGAAGGAGATCTCCAGCACATGAATCGCACTTTAGGTGACCATGCAGGCCCGACCCAAGAGGTTCGTAGATGTTCGAAGACATCCCGACCTCGGCGGTCAAAGGCCACAGGGCACTTCTCCATTCCTCTCGACAGTCGGCGCGCTCCGGAGCGCATTTCAACTCGTGCGGCATCGCTGCCGCTGCAACTCCCGCCCCGCACGCTTTCCGAAGTGCTGAACCGCAGTGGATTCAAGGAACGACTCCGATGCCACTTTCTAGCGCCACGGTGCTTAGCTGTAGATGAGAAGCTCGCGGGCCGTCTGTTTCTCCTCCGCAGGAAAGCACAAACAAACAATTGAAGGGATGTACCAAAGTGTGTAAATCTAATACCAACAACTGGTTTGCATTCTCCATCCAACTCATTCCTGCACTTGGCTTTAGTTAAGCGCCGTGTAAGAAAAAAGCATAACTTCTCCGGGTGCCTTTGAACGCGGTAGGGATCCGCCGCAAACCCCCAGAGAGCCGCCCAACGTCGATGTGCGGAGAAACGGTTCTGTCGACCCTGCATTATTCAACAATCGTTTCAATATCCGTTTTCTCCAGCGCTTTTCGCAAAACCTCCTTTGCTTTGTCTTTTTAGGAACATTTGCGGCGCCGATTTCCAGTAAGTGCCTCATTTGTGTGCCCCCCCCCCCCAGCAGCATGCAAAGACACACACGTGCTTTTTGTTCGTCTGATCGTTCGCGCCCTCGCTTTTGTTCCCAGCCCCTTCCCCTCTCTCCACACAAACCCTGTCTCCTTGTGAGACATTCGACTCCTGTTTACTGCTTGCAGACAAACAGCGCACGCTGGCCGAAAATTGACTTTGTTCTCCGCGGTAACGAGGTTACAACTGCCTCTTTATTACAGCAGTGCTTTGAATCTCAATGGCCCATCCAGATTACCTGGGCAGGAAGGACCTCGCTGTCAGCAACGCAGCAGCACCACCTCGTTATTTACCGGTGCGAAGAAGCGGTCGAACGCAACCGAGACGCTGAGATTTCCGGGACCCTTTGCTTTCACACGCGGGCGGCCTTGGTGGCTTTATCGAAGAGGGAGCGACGATTTCGTCACGCTCGCGTCCTTCGCGTCGCACCGAACGGCAGCAACAAAACAATGTGAGTCCAGAAGTGGCTCGGAATAACCCTACCCAGGGCAAACACTTGTGAAACGGGCACAGGGGTGAGTCTGAAACTTTAAAACGGGCTTCGTCGGCAGAACCCTCACAATCACACCAGTGTTCAATACCGCATTTTAAACGGCATACTTAAATAGGGTTTTTCTTCTCCTGCGATTCTGCTCGAACGGATCGCAGATGAAAAGGAGTGTGTTTCTGTCTGTCAGCTGCTACCGGTAACTATGACAGACTGATTTATTGCTAGTCTAATACGACATTTACAAGGGTGTGTTCTCCCGAGCCAGAGAGATACCCTTCTGGCAAGCGGCAGAACAATGGGGTGCTTGTAAGCGGGCTTACTGACAGAAGACATGTTTGTGTGTACTCCTCAATCGCCCCGTCTTTCCGGAACAATCCGGAACAAAAAAACCTCTCCTGCTTGTTGAACGGCAAAGCTTTGCCGAGGTCTCCGCTTCTCTGCTACGTGAATCACAGAGGGTTTGGAACATCTTCCTTCTGGTGCTGTGACCCGATCTACCAGGTGATGGCGGCCCGAAGTGTGAATTTAAAGGGAGCCAAATCTCCGCGCCGCAACCCAAACTCACCTCTTGTCAGGCTTCAGTTCTGAAACAACGCGTTAACTCACAGATAATGTGAGTCTTCAGTCATCGTCTGCTCACTCTCTGTGCCAGTTAAAGAAACGCGCTTGTAGCCAAAAGGCGGCGGGTTCAAGTCCCAACAGGGGAACTTGGGTTTGTACATCAAACTAAATTGCTTCAGTCAAATATCCATCTTTATAATCAGAGTAAAATTTTAAGAGAAAGACAACACATATAGACAATGTAAATTCAAGGTAAAAAATATATATATATATCCTTAACAAGCTTCCTAAGGTTTCCAGAGAAGATATTTTTATTCCTTCACTTTTTAGTGTTTACTGTGTCTTGTTGATTTTGTCCTGAGGAGACAGAGTCTCATCAAACAGCCGACTTTAATGTTTCATGAAAGTACCCTCGGATCCCAATCAGAGCAATGAGTCCTTTGCTGGTTCTCCATCTCTGATCTAAATAGAGGAATATAACCACGTCACGTGACTGCGATGCGAGAACAGCATCCTGTGGCGGGCTCTAAATAAGGATCGGACCGCAAACCCATTGAAAGCATCTTTCTCAGAGAAGCAACTGGGAAACGGGCGTCTTAGATTATGTGAACACGACGAATAACGCGGGCGTGCACTTTGTGAACGCACACTGACTTTTTGGGTCAGGGCTATTTTTGACCAAATCTGTACACCGGACTCATAGGAAGCTAACAGACAAATCTGCTCCGGTGGGAAACGCGTGAGCACCATGTCATTCCCCGAGGTCCTACTGTTTTTCCTCTGGAGCCTTGATGGGTGGTTTGGAAATCAAGGTGAGGGAGGGTCATCTAATAAGGCGACCAAGCAACAAAAGGAGCACATTCCCAAACGCTGTATAACTGTAAATTACACTGGAGTTCATGCAAATGAGCACATTAATGAGAATGCGCTTTAAAAGCAAGAAAGAATAGAGCACGCTCTCCCTAAAACCCAGATAATCCCACATTCATCCATTAGATGTAGCAGCTGTTCCAGACAGGGCCACGGTGATCAGGAGGCTTTCCTGGCAAGTTCAGGGTACGAGGTGGGTAACAACATGGCCGTGACCCCTTCCGTGACACGTGCCGACGACTCACCAGGCGCACTTAAAAGCACATCTTTAGAGTGCGGGAAGGTAGTGGAGCAGCCGGGGGAAACCCGTTGCGAAGGAATGGAAAATACATGGGCTCCTTAGAGACAGAGCTGGGAGGTGAAAGAGCGAACCAATAACACTGCGGCAGTACGTGGCGAACATCCCTCGTATTCCAGTGGTGGAGACGGGGGCTCGTTGCCTTTCAACGACAGCTGAATGGAAGACTTTAAACGGAAAATGAAAGGGCAGATGGACACGGAGCCGGAGAAAGAAGAGCTTATTCTAAAAAACCAGTGAACCGCTGCAGAAACGGAGGAGGAATCGTTGCCCCTGGCGAAACCGAAAACCCCGTACACCCAGAATCCAGAACCGGAACCCAGATCTTGCAGTGAGGAGGCCACCTTTCTTCCTCCCTAATGCAAATATGAATCATTTGGATAAACGAGATGGGCACGTAGAAAGGGCATTGTTGAAAAGCGCATTGCGTTGTTGCAAAAGCCAGAGCTGTGTAACGCTGTGGCCGGATGAGCCGGAGCTGGAGTCCGGCAAAGGAACGCCGAAGGAACAGCAAAGTCCCAGCAGGATCCAGGAGTCACGACCACACGAGCGGAACCCGGTGAAACGTTTATGAACAACCCCAATCAAATGCTCACTGTGCTGGATCGGGCCCTTCCACAGGCTAAAATAAAGGAGCATCCCACCTTCCACGTAACACCTTACGGCGGAAATAATTTTAATAAGTAACCTATAAACGAGAAGCAGACAGAGCATCACACTACCCCATTATGGGAATATTCTTTTAATTTCTTTTTAATTCTGCTGTGCATAATATATGCATGTGCGCATACATGAATACAGATCACAGCCTGTCGTTATTTCAGGAATATTTTGCACCTTTAAGCTTGTGGATATCCTACACTTGATTACATCCTGCTCTACATATTGCTACTGTATATAACCTACAGCATATATCTTACATTATATATCCTTTATGTCCTACTCTACACATCATATAGTGTTTATCCTATACTCCCTATCTAACACCGCAGGATCTGTGTTATACATTGTGATCTGTACATCGAGCCCTATATATTCTGACTGTGGGTTACACTGTATCATTTCCGATAGGATTTATAGAGCCCACGGAAGCAATCTGTTAAGTTTTGTTACAGTCGGTGATCAATGTTTATATATATGAAGCTACATCGAGACACATCAATGCAGGGAAGATTAGCTGAAACAAAATTAGATAAAAATACACCCTGCGAGGGGTGATGAGTCGTAAACTGACAGAGCTCCCTCGCGCTGCGTCGTGGTTCAGGGTATCACAGTGGTGGGGGTGGGGGTGGGGGGGCAGATGGAGCTGGACAGCGATGACGTCGCAGCCCCCGAAGCCCAGGCATCCCGGCGAAGGCGAGAGCGCAGCGTAGAGAGAGCGCGCGCACGGCGCAGCCGCTGGATTCCCACGCGCCGCCGCCGCCGATCGCTACGATGTGGCCGAAGCGCGACTCCGGCGCCTGGATTCCACCCTCTCTGCGACTTCTCTCTCGGAATTTGTACTTTTCTTAAATTATTATTATTTATTTATTGATATAGCTCCGTCGGGGGACGCTACTATATACATATTATATATATATATCTTTACCAGTGGCGCGAGATGCTGGCGCGCGCGACGTGCCAGCGCTGTCGTGGACACGCGTGAACTGCTCCAACTTGTCTGCAGCCCGCGTGGTGAGTGGGGAGTTGGAGGTGCGTGGACTTCCAGGGAGCGGGGAGCGCGTGGCGTGTGGCGCGTGTGCGGTGGGTTGGCACGAGACGAGCTGCGGACGAACACACGTTAAAACTGTCAAACGCGCGTTTCTCGTGTGTGCAGCCGTGTGCGGCGGCCAGAGTTTGAACGGCAGCAGCGGCGATGAAGTGCCGCGTGCGCACATTTATGGAAACGGTTATTTAAATGGGGGGTGTCTCTGTCTCGCGCTGGTGGGTTCCGATCCCTGCGTGTACCGGAGCGCTTCGCGAGCAGAGTGCGCGTTTCCTAATTAAATTCGCGAGTGGAGATTCAGGAGTGTTTCGGAAGGCGAGACGAGGAGCCGCGGAAAAGCCGGGGAGACAGCGCCACCTGGGCACGGGACTGGCCGCACCGCCGGAACGTGGGAAAGCGCAGCGGCAACTCGCGTGGTCGCAGCGTGTTTGTTTCAATATACTCTTTCTCTGCTGTACTGTACTGCACTGCACTGTACTGTATTGTAGTGCCGGACCGTGCGCGTGAAGGAGGCGCGCGCACTGCGGGCTGCTGTGCGGAGGGAGCTGCGGGAAGTTCGGGAGCGGCGCCACCGAATCACCCCCTACTAGGCTACGGGCATCACGCGCTCTGCTCCAGGTGTCGATGCCCCGCAACGGGGGAAACTAAGAAAGGCTGCGGGAACCGCGGACAGGCGGTACCGGCTCGTGGGTCAAAGTGACTGTGCTCCCGCAGCACCGTGGACACGGTGTGGATGACAAATATGTGTATGACACGAGGCGACGAGCACGTTTTTTAAAGGGTCCGAAATCCTCTCCGCATCATCAGTTTGGGGAACATCTGTTTTCTCTCTTCTTTCCTTTCCTGTGGACAGATCTCAGCAAAAGGTGGCCGCGCGGATTTTTGTCAGAGGAAAAAAAAAATGCTCACTGCTCACCTGCTAATAAAGGTTTATTATTTCATGGATTATAGGGACGATCTGTTCATATCCTAGATGTGCCGACTGAGTCCTGGACTAAGTTGCGAGAGTGTGACTCCAGAGGTAACGCCGGTGCGTGTTAAAACTCTGTGCACACTGTCACCATATGGTATATTTGGGATTTAATTGCAAGCAAGGAACAAAACAACACTGTATCAGTGTAACAAAAAGGACTAGGAGAAATCAGGTAATATTTACTGCTGCTTCCACGGCTGTCAGCAAGAAATACACCATTTTAACTCATGTTACGGTCCTGACGCCTTAATCCCAAGCGACTGACTGGTGTTTGACGGTTTCGTGCAGCTGGGCATTTTTTTTACTGGCGCATTTAGGGGTGTATACCTCGAACAAAGGTACCGCAGCAGAACCGGGACTCGAACCAACAAACTTCCGGTTACAGGTTCACATCGTTACTGCTGCCAAGGGGGTATGAATATTTGACAATAATTTTGCTGCTTTAGTTTTGTTCTACGAATTCAGCGTGCCTCGGAGCACTCTAAGTGCGGACCTGAAAGAGAGCGACAGAAAGCACGAGAGAGAATGATGAGAAGGAGGGAGAAGCGAAGGCTCTGTAAGTAGGTCCGGCCGAGCGGAGCGCGGAGGGATACGAGGGGGCGCTCCACGGGGAGCTGGACGGTGGAGACGTAGCACGACGCAGGAGGAGACGGGGAGAGTGCTGTTCCGAGTGACCATGCCGCGTCGGGAGCGGTCGCGACTTGATGAAAACGGCGCAAATCTGGCACTTTAGGCGGAAAACGGTATGTAAACCTGCAGGAAAACGTAGCGGTTTTCGCGTTTAAGATACAGAGACGTTTTCCAGTCCTTTGATAGATTTTCCTCCAGAGAGAGTAGTAAAGTTTTCTTTTTGTCCAGGATCATGCATTGCCGTTGAGCTTTTGTAGTTTCCCCTGTGGGGGGGGGAAGTCCCGGGACGAAGTTGGCCAAGTTGTGGGCAAAGTGCGGCGACTCCGTGGTCTTACTGGGGCTTTTGCGATCCCAGCGGGGGCACATTCCAGCCGGTTGCGTTTGTCGGGTTTAGTTCTTGTTGTTTTGGGCAGTTTTTACATCCTTTTCATCTGACAGAAGCGAGCGAGTACGTGAGGCGAATGGAGAGCGGCGCGAGGGGGGGCTCTCTCTCTCTGGCGCGCGCGCACAGCACACGCACCGCCACACATTCACATTGCACCGAAAAGCGCCTTTTTTCCACATAAAACAACACTTTTACGACGGTCTCGATGCGAAGTCAAGTTTGAAAGACGCACTTTTCCCTCAGCTTTTCGTTTTCATACCTGCTAAGTTTGCGCGTTACGTACTAGTATTCCAATCGGTGGAAAAACGGAACAGTTTCTGGACACTTCTGTGTCTGTTTTTTTTTTTTTTAACCGCGCTATCAAACCATTTTTTCCTGTACTGAATTCCTGCCCTAAGGTGACAAATACCTCACAGTAACAGTATGTGTTTGCATAAGAAAAGGTTTTTTTTTTTTTTTGTTCTGCTGGAAGGCACAATGACTGTGAATGATGCAGAGTTACGAGTTTTATTGTCTTTTAACTTTTGTTCGTTTAAGTTTTGTTGTTGTCATGATCATGTGTTTAGTTTGCAAGCCTAAAAACAATTTTGTTATTTTTATTTTCCGGAAAAAAAATTAGTCGTATCCACATCCAGTCAGTCTCAGTATTTTGCGTGTTTTTGTAACTTTAACGTTTTTGTAGCAATTATTACATTAACGAACGCTTAAAATAATAAACATTTACTGGACGCAGAAAGGGGACGTGTACAATTATTACAACAACACATTCAAAGCTTTCGAACGAATGTCTACTGTTAAACGAATAGCCCGTTTCTTTGACATCTCGGAAAAAAAGTCGATATTTGGAAAAATTAATTATTGCTTCATCTGCAAATTCCGCAGCACTGAATTATTAAAATTGTAATTATTTATTATTCTGACACTTTTCTCGGAAGAGAACTACAGTCTTAGTTTTGTACACTAAGCTACTTGGATTCTAAGTATGATTTTTAATATTCTAATAATGATTTTTCTGTTTGTACAGCTGGGCAATTTTTACTGTATTGATTTATGGTAAGTACCTTGATCAGTAGTAGTAGAGCAGGAGGTCGGATTTGAACCTGGATCCATGTGTCTGTAACCGCTAGGCCTCTGCCTTCAAAACATTTGGTCTTGGAGTTTGAGCATCACTCTTTATTCACTTGTTAATTCATCTCACAGTGGTTGGAAGAGTTTTGTGCTTGCTGGAGTTGAGTAAACTGGGCTGTTGATGTATTTCGCAAACATGCTTGTGGGTCCGCTCTCTGTTTTGGAAAAAGTCTCGCAGTCATGGCCTTCCATTACTCAAGCTCCCGGGTGGAAATTCGGCAGCGAGCTCCGATTCCTGCATGCCACAGAATTTACCCCAATTAAATAAAGATACTGTCTGAGTGGCTGAAAAAAAGCAGTGTCTCCAGCCTCACAGATTCTCACGCCTTGCATCGCATTGTGAGTCACTCGTAAGGACTGGAAGACTGGCGTCCTATCGTCCGGTCTTTACAAGCCTTACCTTTGCTCTAATGTCTGCTCAGGCAGTTTGCATAATGCATAGCAGATCAAAGAATGTAGGAGATATGTAATTTAAGTGTGATAAAAGGGATTTATAAATCTGTGCATCTTTACTTTGAAGTGTCTTTTCCTTGACCCTTGGATGAACATGAAGCAGTTTTTAAGTTTCTCTGCCTTTCAGGTATATTCCTTAAATCCCTAAGCCTAATACTTTTTTCTCTGCTCTGGAAATGTAAGATTTTTCTTTGGGTGGAGGAGTTGTGAGTTGTTCTTCATAAACATTTGCATAGTTCTTGTTTGCAATTTTTTTTCTTGCTGGGACATAGAAACAGAAGCAGTGTCCAAGTGTGGTGTCGTCTTTCTGCCGGTTGCGCTTGCTCCAGTCAGTTCACAGTGTTCAGCCTCACTTTTCATGTGCGCTCTGAAGAACGAGCTCAGTGAAACTTGGCGTAAATAAGAAATTGTGTCCAACCCCCTTCACCGTCAATGAAATCTGCCACCTATTCGATGAACTGTCCATGGCTCAGTTGTTAAGTCTGGTCCACTTTTTTGTTGTTCCACATACATGTGTTAGGTGGAAAATGCTGATTACTGAAAATTTCCTGATGTCAGTAATGCATGTCTTCAAAGTTTACTTTAATTTTTTTTAATTTACAAAAAAGGGGAAAATACCAAAAATTTCAGATTGAGACTTTCAGTTGAGATTTATTTACGTGGGTATGTTTATCATCAGGCTCTTTCTCTGTCCTTTGCACTAACACATTTTCTCTCCTCTCTTTTGCTGTGGTGTAGGTGTTTCATTGAAGCGCATCGTGCCGCCATGGGGAATCGCCTGACGTCGCTGCTCTTGGCTCTGCTGCTGTTTGTCTCCAGCTGTGTGCGGAGCCATGAGGAGGCGGAACGGACACAAACCATGCGATTCACACATTCAACCTACAATGCCACCATATATGAGAACTCCGCTGCCAAGACTTACCTGGAAAGCCCGGTGAAAATGGGCATTTATGTCTTGGACCCAGCTTGGGAAGTGCGGTACAAGATAGCATCCGGTGACACAGAGAACCTCTTTAAAGCCGAGGACCATGTAGTGGGAGACTTCAGCTTCTTGCGCATCAGGACCAAAGGAGGCAGCACAGCTATTTTAAACAGGGAAGTAAAAGACCACTACCTTCTAACGGTCAAGGCGTTTGAACGGACCACTAATGCTGAAGTCCGCACGAGAGTTAGAGTTCAGGTGCTGGACACCAATGATCTCAGGCCCCTGTTCTCGCCCACCTCGTACAGCGTGTCCCTGCCAGAGAATACTGCCATAAGGTCCAGTGTGGCCAGGGTTACTGCGACAGATGCCGATGTGGGCACTAATGGCGAATACTACTACAGCTTCAGGGAGTGGACGGACATGTTTGCGGTGCATCCTACCAGTGGAGTGGTGACGCTCACGGGTCGCTTGGACCACTCAGAGACCCGGCTGTACGAGCTAGAGGTGTTGGCAGTAGACCGTGGCATGAAGCTCTATGGGAGTAGCGGTTTCAGCAGCACCGCGCGGCTCACTGTGCGAGTGGAGCCGGCCAATGAGCATGCTCCTGTCATCACCGCTGTCACTCTCACCCCCTCAGACAGTGATGGGGACCCCACATACGCCATGGTAACAGTGGAAGACGATGACCAGGGACCAAATGGGGAAATTGCATCACTGAGTGTTGTGGCAGGTGACCCACTTCAGCAGTTCAAGGCTATGAGGACCAGTCCTGGCAGCAAGGAGTATAGGATAAAAGCAGTAAAGGATGTGGACTGGGACAGCCAGCCTTATGGATACAACCTTACATTGCAGGCTAAAGATAAAGGAAACCCTCCTTTATTCTCTGCTGTTAAAGTGGTTCATGTCACATCTCCAAAGTTTAAAGCTGGTCCCCCTAAATTTGAGAAGAGTGTTTACAAAGTGAGCCTTAGTGAATTTGCCCCAGTCCACACACCTGTAATAATGGTGAAAGCTGTCCCAAGCTACCCCCAGCTGAAGTATGTATTCAAATATAAGATGGAGAAAAACCGGTTTGCCTTAAATCCAGATACGGGACTAATTACCACCACTGGGCCAATTCACGCAGACTATGCCCCTAAATATGAACTGGAAGTCGTTACCAGCGACAGTAAAGCAGCCGCTAAGGTTGTGATTGATGTGATTGACATGAATAACAATTCCCCTGACTTTCAGCAAACCTCGTATGAGGCCAGCGTTGATGAGCACATGCCAGTAGGATCCAGTGTGCTAACAGTGAGTGCCAGTGACCTCGATGATGGGGAAAATGGCTACGTCACTTACAGCATTGCCAATGTGAACCCACAACCTTTTGCCATAGACTACTTCACTGGTGTCATTAGTACTTCAGAAGACTTGGATTATGAGTTGATGCCCAGGATTTACAATTTAAGAGTTAGGGCATCGGACTGGGGGTCTCCATTCCGCCGCGAAGTTGAGATTCCGGTCACAATCACGCTGAACAACCTGAACGACAACAAGCCCCTGTTTGAAAATATAGACTGCCAGGTTACTGTGCCAAGGGACCATGCTGTTGGTGCGCAGATAACGACGGTGTCTGCCATTGATGCAGATGAATTACAGTTGGTTCGATATGAAATAAAAGCTGGGAACAACCTGGGCCTTTTTGACCTAAATCCAAATTCAGGAGTGCTGTCATTGAAGCAGTCATTAAACGAGGGCGAAGGGGCGAAAGTGTCCTTTTATAGTTTACAGATCACTGCGACTGATGGTGAACATGTTACTGCACCCATGACTGTGAACATCAGTGTGGTAACAGCCCATAAGCCCATCCAGCTGAAATGCATAGACACAGGGGTTGCTGCCATGTTGGCAGAGAAGCTTCTCCAGGGCACTAAGATCCACAGTCACGTGGAGCCAGAGGATAACTTTGTGGATATTCATACGATTAACCGCTACGCACCACAGTTCTCTGAGTCGTTTCCCACATTTATTGAGGTCAGGGAAGACCTCCCTGTAGGGGCCAGAGTTGCACTCCTCACTGCCTCAGATGCAGATAGTGGCTTCAATGGAAAACTTGTGTATGTGATTTCTGGAGGGAATGCTGAGAGCCGGTTTATTGTTGACATGGATACAGGTTGGCTTCAGGTATACTCTCCACTAGACAGAGAAGCAGCAGATCATTACACGCTAAATGTAACAGTTTATGATCTCGGGATACCTCAGAAGTCCTCATCACGTCTCCTGGATGTCAACATCTTGGACGCAAATGACAACAGCCCACTATTCTTGCAGGGCAGTTACTCTGCAGAAATAAGTGAAAACACAGTGATTGGTACAGAGATTATTCAAGTTGAGGCTACAGATAAAGATCTCGGTGTCAATGGGGAAGTCCGATACTCACTGGTGGCCGATACCAGTCAGTTTGCTATTCATGAGAGGACTGGCGTAGTGACAGTGAAAAGTCCTCTGGACCGTGAGGTGCATCCTGTTTATATTTTGAAAGTAGCTGCCCAAGATCAAGCCACCAATGAACCACAGTTGATATCTACAGTGATCCTGAAAGTAGTTCTGGAGGATGTCAATGACAACCCTCCAAAGTTCATTCCGTCGAGTTACCAGGTGAAAGTACGGGAAGATCTCCCAATCGGTACTGTGGTGCTGTGGCTAGAAGCCTATGACCCCGATGTGGGCCAGTCCGGCCAGCTGCGCTACAGTCTGGTTGACAGCGGAGACGGAAACTTTGAAGTGGACAAATTGAGTGGAGCAGTGCGCATTGTGAAAAACCTGGATTATGAGAAGAAGCAGGTGTACAACCTCACAGCACGAGCTAAGGACAAAGGAAAGCCTGTGTCCCTGTCCTCTACGTGCCACATTGAGGTTGACATAGTAGACGTCAACGAGAACCTGCATCGCCCCTCGTTCCCCTCCTTCGTGGATAAGGGCACCGTCAAGGAAGATGCTGCTATTGGCACCTCAGTTATGAAAGTGACAGCACAAGATGAAGACAAGGGGAGAGATGGGGAAATCAGATACTCCATTCGTGATGGATCAGGCCTTGGAGTGTTCATCATTGATGAAGGCACTGGTAAGTCCAAAGCTATCCTATCAGATGTATCACAATAAGGACTGTTATGTATAATTAAAAATGTATGTATGGTTGTGTACATGTGTATGGATTTACATCTTTGCTGGTATGACCAAGCAAAAGGGTGGAAGCCAGTACTACTGTCCCACTGTTTAACGTCTTTGAACTGTAGGACTCAGAGTTGAGTCCTCTGCTTTTCTGGAGAGGAAGACTATTGATAGCTGTGGCAGATGGGCCAGCTCTCTTTGAGACTCAAGACATTCCAGATGGGTTGCTTAGGAAGCCAGAGGAATATGGGGTGATGGGATTTTTTTTTTTGCCTGTTCTCGATATCTAATTATTATGATTAATTCACTGTGAGGCAGATTATTGTTTTTTGTTACTTGAGGTGTTAAGATATTTTGCATATTTATCCTTTTATCCCCCAGTTTGAAACATTCTGTTGAGTTGGCATGAAAAGTCTGGAGCCACATCACTGATAGAAGTAGATGTTTCTAGATGCTTTTCTGTTGTTTAGATCCACTGGGCCACCTGTGCCACGTGCTGACAATAAGTAATGTTATTCAGATGGTTTTGGATCCACAGAGTATTTTGGTCTTTTTGTCAGGAATGTGACAGCCTCATTCTTGACTTTCTGTGGCCCAGGGAACAGTGTCAGCTTTCTGCTTCTATATACAAAATGCACTGTCCACACATGTCAGGGAGACTGGGAAAGCATAAAGTGTTAGCACTTCACATGTACACATTTTGTGGAAGCCCAAATTGTCAGTGCCTTCAGTTCAGACTCCAGTAACTTTAAATAAATAAAAATAAATAAATATGGGCTACATCTGTATTTTTTTAAAATTGAATGCAGTCACTTTCTTTTGGTGAATGTGAAAGTTGTTTCAGTTGGTAAGACGTGTAAATGAGTGGGTTGGGGAGTGCAACAGCGGGTCAGGAAATCTCCCTATTCTGTGCTGGTAAACGTACCGTGACGCAGACTCTTCGTCTCCCAGCGCTCTCCTTTCCACCCATCTGTTGGTTATTGTGCAAATCCAGGCCTACAGCCATTGCGTTTAATGCCTTATTAGAGTGGTGTTTGACTATTGATTCCTCTTTCTTTTGTTCAAAAATGGAAGAAAATGTAAACTACTGTGCCCTAGGAGTGGTATTAAAGAACTGACAGTTTTTATTTCAGCTTTAACTAGGTTTTCAGCTTGAACCTGAGACTACTTCTGAACTTGCTTTGGGTGTAAAAGAGTCTCTTAGGTTGATGCGAAAACTGGCTGATTGATGTTTGTAATTGCTTCCAGTTATGAAAAACATTTGCTGTGGACATCAGATGTGAAGTGCACGTTGCATGAATTCCTATTACTGTGTGATCTGTGGAAGTGCCCATGTTAAAGTGAGCATACAAAAGAACATCTTATACAAGGGGTTGCTGAAATGATGTCCTTAATGTTGATGTTTCTAGCTGCTCTTCCTTTGCCTATCCTCATCCCACCTGTCCAGCTCCTGTGCTGCTTATTTATCTCAACAGAGCCTGATAGGATTGTCTTGCATGGGGAGCCTATTGTTCTGAGCACAGCCGGAGCTGGTAGCAAACCATATATGCCCAAGGCGGTGTCTCCCCTGGGAGTACGGTGGGGGTGGGGCTGTATGAGGGTGTATGTTGCATTGGAAGGAGGGCTGATGCTGTGGGGAGGTGTGAGGTTACCACATGTGGCTGCAAGATTGGCTTCTTCTTTGCAAGGCAGTTTGGGGAGAAAGAAGTAGTTGGCACACCCATGTTCAGTGCCTGTTGCAGGCAAGAGCACATGGGGGAGATAAGTATGGGTTTTAAATGTGGAGGGTTGTACATTTATTCATGTCTCTGTGTGACCCACCATTGAAAGGAAGACTCTACACAGCTGCAGGGGTTTTGGTTTCCCTGCGCTCTGTCTCCGCCGCTTTCCGCATGTGCCCTTTTTATTTATAAACTTTTATTTTCTCCCTCCAGCCCTTTAGAGGCCTCTAAAGTAGGGGGGTGGCGGTGAGGAATGTGAGATTGAGATTGGCTGCATACTTTGAAGCCAGTCCTGCCTCTTGGTTTAGGAAGAAAGGAAAAGCAGGGTCCCCCTGTTGATTTGCCTTTTTTTCTTGCAACAAACGCATCACATGTGTTCAGTGTGTCCATGTGTTTTGATTGTTTTAAATGTCAATTAATACCTATAATATAGTTTTCCACTAAAAGTTTTAAGAGAGAAATTGCAGTCATTTGTTGCTTTGAAATTGGATAGCTGTGGTTTCCTTCATAGCTTTTTTCCTCCATCAACAAGATCTGATTGTCTGAGCTGGACGGTCTGTAAAGCACATAGAGATGTTCGAGTTGCCTTTGTCTGCAGATCACAGATGTGTTAAGGGATAGAAGGGCATATGGAGACCTGGTGAGATTTTATTTGCAAGCCACAAAGAACTCAGGCCATGTAGTGTTCCATCATGATGTCTTTGGGCGAATTTTGACCATGAGAGCATGCGGAAGTGGCAAGGTATGCTGCTATCTTGATGGATACAGCTGGAGCAGTTTGCAGAATTCGGTTGTTAGCAGCAGAGCTGTAGCAGAATGGGCGCAGTGCATGAAAATTTGATTATACAGTGTGGGGAAAAATTAGGTAATTAATTAGGGCTGCATTTGCTCAAAGAGCACTAGCTTTTACCTTCTGGGTGAGGGCTATTGTGTGATTTCTTCTGTGTTCAATTAAAGCCGTCTTCTGTTTGAACTGCACCTCGTTTTCCCTTGCAATTCATTTAAGAAGCTGGCTTAGTCAGCGCCTCGTATGAGTGTCTTAGAGGACCAATTCTGTCCATGCTCCATCCCTCGTCTTTAATTAAAGTCAGTATTTTCATTGTGTATTAAAACTAAAATGAAAGTAATTGAAACTCGTCCCCAGGACATTATTGTATTACAGTATTTATTTTAGCACTCGTCCTTATCTGCTGCACTTCTGCATGTTTTACAGTGTAATGTTGTGCCTTTTTTGTGCAGTCGGGTATTTACTGAAGGAAAGTCGCTTGTGTATGTACAACCAAGGATACTGTGAGTAGCAATCAGCCTGGCATCTGAACCCTTAACCAACCAGTACTCTGGGAAGCAGAACCTAATACTTTTGATCATGGTATGTTTAAGTGAGTTTCTCTTGAAGTTTCAGTTCATCAACCTTGGATTTCCTGAATGATCTTAGCCAAGTGCTAGGTGAACTGTGTGTGATGCCTTTGTGCAGCTGGTTTTTGGTAACCCATATCTCAAAAGTGGCATTTTTGGAAGGTGGACAGAAGAAACAACATCAAGGACTTGGAGATGTTCTCCTCTTTAGAGGCCTCAGTCTGCTCTTCCTGTTTTCTAGCCACGTCAGATAGCTGAAGAATGCTCCCAGTGGATTGTTTTACCAGGTTTGGCTGACTACAGATCCGGCATATCTATGCCAGATCCCTTAGAGATTAATGTGAACTAAGTACCCCCTGTCCACCCACCCACCCTCCTGTCACACTTTACTTCTATACAACAGGCTTGGGCCAGAAGTGCGACTTCAACACACTCAAAGAACGCACAGCTCTAAATAGTGTTTGCCTGAGCACGGTTGCCTGGGTGACCCAGGCCAGGAATGTGGAGAGAGTCGAAGCTGATTGCAGGGTGCTAAATGAAAACGTATGCCTTACCCAGTTAAAACTGGTTACTTGCCCTGCTACCAAGTAATTTCGGAATTACAGAACTCCTCAAACAGCCGTCTGCCTGTCCCTCTAGTCTCTGTCCATTGTGTTGAATGTTTGCTAGTAGGTCTTACTTCAAATTGGGGAATTTGGAAGCCTCAACGCCAGGCCCTCTAAACACTTTGAGAATAACCTGGTCATAGTAAGGGGTTGAACTCATAAATGGTTCTTGAACAAGTAAAATCTTGTAAACCAATTTAGGTGCTATAACTTACGGTTTCAATACCCCAATCATGACCGCTGAATGTATTCACCCAAAAAAGAGCAATGATAATTCCATAACTTTTTCAGAAATAATAATGACCAGGAATAACTTCTCCTCCTGTATATTTGCTGACTGAATGGTTAAAAGCTGACTCTCAACATCCTGGTGTTCTTGTGGTCACACTCTACTAATGCTGGCAGGACTCTGTTTGCTCCCAGAGCTCAGAGCTCATTCAGCCTTGTCTGAACCTTCAGAGAGGAGATGTGGAACAAAGCCCTTGAGGTGAACATTATAAAATGCAGTTTGTGTTAAAACAGTCGGGTTAGAAACTTACTTTAAAAAAAACATTCATACAGAAGTACTGAACGGTAAAACTGCACTTGGGGACTAGCAGAGGTCACACCGAGGACAGCACCAGCATTCTTCCTCAAAGACGGTGGTCAGTGTTTCTGCTGCATCTGCTGTTTGACCCCTGATCGCTGTCAAATTGCTGGGGAGCCAATCCAAAGGCCTTAGCACAAAAAAGCAGACTTTGTCGCCTGCCATTAACCTGTGACAGATAACACATTGTCATTGGTTGCAAGCTTGTTACTGGTTAGAAAGAATTGTTTTCTGTAAAGTAACTTAAAATTTGTCCTTTTATACAAATGGGTGTATTTGAGCATTTTGTGGGAGTAAGTACCTGGGTCAAGGGTACCGCAGAAAGAGGTGGGATTCGAGCCTGGGTGACTGTGAGAGGTGATTGCTAGATGAATCCCAGACTGTGTGAAAGGAGTATTTGGTTTCCACAGTTTGAGGAAACTTGGTGTAACTTGAGGGGTTCTGTGTTCTGATATTGGGAGATGGCACACTGTTGTCATGTCATCCGGTTTGGTGGGCTTGTGGAAGCCCCAAGGGCCAGTGGATTCTGGCACAGAGATGGGATGCTGGACACCGAACTCCTGAAATAACATCCTGTTACGGGACAATGGCAATGGTCCACACTTGCCCCAATGGCTCTTTTGGACTGGAAGTAATGGGCTACGTCCCATCACTTTCAATCCTCCTTCAGCACCCCATCATTCATTGAATTTTTTTAATGAATACTTTCATTCATTAGTGTTTTTTTTCCTCTCCAACTGAAATATTTTTGGAGCTACTTCAAGCATTTTGCATCTGTCTTTCTTTCCTGATCCATATTGATTTAATACCACTGTAATGCTGCTTCAGTCACAAGTTTTTTTTTTTTTTTTTTTTTTTTTATAAATAAGGATCTGATTGCAGTATGAATTCAGTGACAGGGCAGTGTGTCACTAAGCCATTAAAGTGGTACTTTGGACCTGATGTAGTCATGTCTGTGCCAACTTGAAGGTAGCTCAGTTTCTTTTGATGGTATCAGTGTACAAAACATACGGTCAAAGTGGACTTTCTTTTTGTCTGTTGCCAGACTGGATGACTCGCAAAGTTGTAGCTGCTAGCCTGTGACACTTGTTAGATAACACTTTTTAAAAACTTATCTTGTTTGCTAAATTGCCATGCAGTAATTTGAAGATAGTGTCCAGGATTTATATTTGTGTACTGATAAAGCTGGTGTTTCAAAACCCTTACTGTACCCAGGGTGTGACAGGATATGAACATTTTACAACTCGATTATATTCCTTATATGGAAAGGCAGTTATCTCGCCTGAGGACCCAATTCTGTGAGCACAAATTCCAGCTGTATTCAAGAAGCCACAATTTGATTTCCATGTGTGCCTTGAATTTTTACAATTACATTTAATGGTGATGCTAACTTAATGTAGGCAGGGGGAAATATGTGGAAATATTGTATCTGTTAGTGTAGCCTCAGACCCTATCCAGTGCCTTCAGAATTGAAGCTGAACTAATGTTCAGAGGAAAGAGTTGAAGAGCAGAAGTGCTTTAGCTTGGGGGTCATTGTGGGGAAACTAAGCTGTACAATGAGAACGCTGAGCTCCAGGAGCTAAATTTGCTGCGTTCTCTGCCATGGTGGAATTCGGAGCATTTCAGCGGCTGGATTTGGGGGTGATGGTGGGGGGGGGGTTGATGAGAAAGTTTATATAAGTGCAAAGCAGGAGGCTGGGGAAGGCCACGGAATGTGGAGACTGTTGAAACAAATTAGCGGGACTGGTTCAAAGCAAACAGACTGCTCGCTCGGCCAGGCGCCTGTGAGCAGCCCAGTGAGCAGCCAGAGCAGGCTTGTGTGGCCTCTTCTCTGCTCCTCTGAACAGGCTGTAAATTAACCCACAAAGGGTACAACTGTCCGGCAACCCCTGTCACCCCAGCCCAATCAAGTGGTTGCCCCTTTTAAAGCACGTTTCACAGAGATGAGGTTCTTACTCCACCCATTTGAAGCTTGTGTTTGCTAGCAAGACTGTTTGCGTTAGTTTTGATGTTTTACTTTCTGTTGTCTGTTTGTGTGCAGATGGAGAAGTTGTAGCAATTGTAATCCTCTTCTGACAAGCACTAGTCTTTTTTGAAATCATAATTTGTTTGCGGCTTTAATCTGCATTCAGCAAGAACTATGTTTGAAGGGCATTGTGCTTTGAATGTTGAATACATTTTCTTACTCTTACATAGTGAATCACATATTTGTCAGAAATGTCAATACTTGTGCTAATTTTCCATCCTTCATGCTGTCATTAACCTCAGTATGATTCAATAGGAGTCAGTGTGCTGAGGAGAAATGGCTGCATTTTCCACACTTGTTTTGGAAGTTTTTTTTTTCTTTTCTTTTTTTTCTTCTTTGCTTCGCTTGTTGTGTTGAAGTGTGAGAATATATATCACTGTGCTTGGGTTTAGTAATGAAAAGGACCAGAAATAAGCTTATCTAATAGGTTGTGTGTGCCCTCCAGTTAGAAGCACAACTTTCCACTTGTTCTATAACACACATTGAGGGACTGGAAGCCAGCTTGTGTATGTTTAAGCCCAAGTTTAACTGTTTAATCAAATCAAGCTGCTTTTTGAGTTCACTTCAGCAGACCCTGAACCAACTGGCTAAATAAGTCACCATACAAGGTTGATGGTCTTTATTTGACACCATCAGGTGGTGTTTTGTTTGATGCACAGTATGAGGACACCTGTCCTTATTGTGTTGGCATTGGCACCCTGAAACACAAAGGTGCAGAAGTATGATTACTATCAAAGTTTCCACATATCACAGTGATAGTGCTCCTCCCATATTAAACATTCTTACAGAGCCTGGGTTATGGTTTGTTGAAAGCCATAGGTCTCAGTTTAACCCTAGATGTCCTGGTCATATGTCTGGCCCTGATCCAAACCCAAGGTCACCAGTTCCCATGTTTAGCTGGCCAGTGGTTAATCAGTTGTACATCATCCTTGTCTTTGCTGCAGACTGCTAGTGGGTGCAAATGTAGTCCATACCCAGACCTTAGGTTTCCCATGGGCAGGAAAGACATTCTCTTCTGTTCTTGTATGCAGCTGATACTGATACTTTAGTAACAATTAAGCTGAGCCAAGGAACCTGTGAAGGCTATATTATACCCATCTGAGAATACTTAAGGTCTGTAGGAAATGTCAGTCTTTATATTTTTGCGATATTTGATACTTCTTGCTTAGCCTTACCAAGAGCATATGAAGAGTAATGATCAGTTGAGATAGAAGTCGGAAGAAAACAAAAAGCAAGAATATGAGGAGTTGGAGACGGATCGAGTGAATGACCCCTTGGGGGGAGGCAGCCAACCAGATACGTGAGTCGCAGTCTTGGAGGAAGCACAAAGGCAGAGGCTCATGTAGGAAAGGCAATGCGAGGACACTCTCAAAAGCCCTGTTTGACAGGGGATGGGGTTTTCCACCTCCACCATGTGTGGTGCTCACTAAAAAACAGCTCTTCTCAGACGTAATACATCCACAATTTACCACCTTCATGAGCAAAGTAATCAGTTTGATGAGACCAGTTCTTTATGGTCAGACTTGTGATTTGGAGGTTGACTTGTTTAGCAAATAACGAAATGGTATTTTACTGTATTGATTTATACTCCGCAGCACTTTCCCTCTAAAATGTTTTAGTTGTTCTTTTTGTTTATGAGTGACACAGTGGCACAGCATGCTGACCTGTGGTTTCTGATCTGGGGTCAAATCCATCTGAGTACGTGTGGAGTTTTCAAGTTCTCTCCATGTTCGGTTTCATCCTACAGTCTAAAGATGTGCTGAAGAATGCAGTGATAAGCCACTTTCATACCTTCCTCAACCTTAAAAACCACATGGTTGCGAAGAGATGACTGTGGCTTAGTGGTACTTACCATACCCTACTGTTGGGCTATGGTTACTGTTGAGTGGCAGACATTTGCTGTCTTAGGTTCCAAGAGCCTTCATCTCTATCAGGTGATGTAATGCAAAGAGAAGTGGAAATGAGCAACCCTGATTATGTCTCTCTGTCTCACTTTCACAGGTGTCATCCGAACACAGGAGCTTCTTGATCATGAAACCACCCCCCACTACTGGCTGACAATCTATGCCACAGACCAGGGTGTGGTGCCACTCTCTTCCTTCATAGAAGTCTACATCCAGGTGCAGGATGTGAATGACAATGCCCCACAGACCGCTGAGCCTGTGTATTACCCCACTGTCTTGGAGAACTCTCCCAAGGATGTGTCCATCATCCGTGTGGAGGCCTGGGACCCTGACGCTGCCTCCCGTGACAAGCTCTCATACAAGATAACTAGCGGGAACCCTCAGGGTTTTTTCACCATTGACTCCAAGACAGGTGAGATGCCCCTGTGAGAGTATTCTTTAAGATTTTAGATACTTTAACCTTTAAATTTCTACCACACACCTCTCTTTTTTTGCTTTTTAATACACATGGTCAGGACACATGGTAAACTTCCAGTACTTGGAGAGTCTCTATACATGGTAGCCTTAAAACTGTTACCCTGAATTTTTAGTGGAACTCTTGCTTTGTAGAGTTTAGTGGAAGCAACTCAAGTTAAAATGGAGTACATTTTTCTCTGAAAAATCAAAGATGCTTTGCTTCCCAGATGATTTGAGTTGTGATGAAACGATGAGAAGATTGACTATGGAATACCACTGTCAAGATACCCCCAGGATGTGCTTTGTTCGCGTTTGGGCCAAAAGCCTGTAGATCTGTGTCTGTCCTTTTGCTGCAATGTCCTTGTGTGGGACTGCAGAATGCGCGTTTCAAAGCATCAACAAAATGCTGGCAGTCTCTGGTGGCATGAGACAATGTTCGTTTTCAGACCAAGTAACAGTCCCTTCTCCACCATGCGTTGATCTCCAGAGTGGTGCTGGCAGCAGTCCAATGAAAATTTAAAAAAAAAAAAACAGAACTAGGACAGGAAGCATTCTTCCCCACTGGCAGCATTAAGCACTAACTCAATCTGCAGACACACTCCTTAATGAAGCTTAGTCTTTGTGGCCCCTGTTGGCGTGGGCATGCAGAGGGGGATCTGCATCTCTTCCCATGAATATTGGAATACCCCTGTGGGAGGGTGCATGACGTTAGCAGAGGATCCTCCTCAGATCTGTGGGTGTGTACTGTGGGTTGCCCAATGACTTCATGGCCCCATTCATGGTGATATTGATGTATGCAATATTGTTTGCTTTTTTTCTTGCTCAATTCAGGATAACTGTTTGCTTAAGATGGGAAAGGTGAGCATCTTTTTTTTGCTGTTTGGTGTTAGTGAGAGGAGACTTTCATCAGTGCTCACCTATTGAAAACTTCAGAAGCTCAGTCTGAATGCTCCCACCTAACAGTCGAGGCCTGCTTTGTGGTGTGGTCCCGGGTCTGTTCTGTGCCTAACCCTGTGATGAAAGGCTCGTTTGTTTCTGCTGAGCAAACACGGCTGTTAGATCAGCCATTGGTGTCTAACTCAACTGGAAGCCAGCCCCCTGGTTCTCTTTTCTATACACAGGTCCCCATAGATGCAGACTTGTCATGTGATCCCAATTACAGTTTGATTTATTTGGTAATTTTTTGAAAACTATGCTATATTGAATGAAGTGGATGTGAATATGACTCAGTCTGTGTGGACTTTTGCATGTTTGAGCTCCTGTGCTGTGGATTTAGAAGAGGATTATACTAAGTACAGTACAGCAAGGTGCCATAGTTTGTAGCACAGTGTGTCTCAGTTCTTGGGTTGTGGACTTGGAGGTGGGTTCGAATTCAGCTCAGTCTTTGTGGAGTTTATATGTGTAACTCTGTGAGGGCGATTCCTCTGAGTGTTCCAGTTTCCAGTTTTACAGCTGAATTGGTGGCTCTTAATTTCCTTTCTGTAGTCTTGGCCAGTTGGCGGAAGACCAGACACTTTTCAGGACAACTATCCATAGAGTCCCCGTGAGTCGACACCAGCTCGATGGCACCTAACAACAACAAGAATTGATTTTCATGTGTTTGAGTGTGTGACAGAGAGAAAGACCACTCTGTGATGAACTGGTTTCCCTTCTAGGGTGTACTCTGCTATACACCCAAAGCTTCTGGGACAGTCAACCGCAACTCTTCACGAAACATGCACTTGTTGATGATGGGAGGTTAATCTTATTAGGACTGGATAGGGCTCATTTGCAAGCCTCTGTGCTGATGATGATGATAATTATGACCCTAATGACTCGTCCAACTCGTATTTGGAACTTTTCCAGTGCTTAAAGCCACACTGCATCTGAATAGTTCACATGGTTAAATTTAGTGAGCTACAGCAGACCTTAGGAAAGGGCCATCATTGGATAGTTTCTAAAGATAGCCAAAGATCAGCAATATTCCGTGTGAATTATAACTGAAATTAAGAATGAGTTCATTAACTCTTCATTTTGAAGTGTGTCTGTGTTTTAGACTTTCACATTCTGACAAGGGACTTTTCCAAATCTCTTGTTACCTTCTGTAAGTTTTTTCCTTTTTTTTGATTATGTTCCAGTTGGATCTCAACATATAATAAATTTCTCATTGAGAGATATGTACCTTTTGTTATGGGATATGCCAATCACATCCACTCTTATATTCACTACTGCAATCACCATGTGGTTTGCTATGCAAAAATAAAACTGCACTGTAGCTTGGGGTTATTAGCAAGCAGGCTTCAAACTGTGGCTGAAATTTAAAGGAAAGGCAAACTTGGGTGATTTTATGGACTGAAATGATTGAATCCCACCCCCATCACCCTTTCCCCTTCCTTTGCCTCTTATGCTGCCAGGGGCAGAGAGGTAATCATTGTGGTAAATTGAAAAGGAGTATGTGGGTAATTCTAGAGGCTATGGATTCCTCTGTCAAGTTCACATGCACGGTTAATCCCCAGACTTGCATAAAAAGCCAGAAAACACCCGCAGGCAGCAGGGCAGAGCAGCGAATCGTCCACATGGCCCTATCGGTTTCCAACAACACCCGCTCAGTTCAAAACGATGTCGGCAGCTTTTCTTTTCAAAAGGAAGGCTAGATAGGAAATGGATACTACCTTCAACAACTTCCTGCCGTTTCCTGTGAGCATGGAGCGGCCAGTTTCGGATGTGAAAGGGCACATAGGGAGGGGAAAAATTCCTCCACTGCTCAGTTTAGGGAATACTTTAAAGTGTTTGCAGTGTGGCAATATTTATCTGTCTTTGTCCTTACACACCTGCTGTGTTGGAAACCTGCACAGTGTGATGGCACAGGAACTCAGATAATTTTTCTTTTCTCCCAAAAGCAATTTAAAATTCTTTATGCCATTGCTTATTGTTGCTAAAACATTCCACAGAACGTTTTTTTTTGTATTTTCCTTTAATTTCAGAATATGTTGGATTGGTGTCCTCCCCCAAGTGTTCATTTGTCCTTCAGTTAATGGACTGGGGTTGGAATGAGTTGTGATTTTAACAGCAGTAGTCCAAAAGTGGTGCAAAGAGTGCATCTTTTTGCAGGTGGAAGTTCATTTTTGTGCTGGTTATGTTGCTTTACAACTAACTAAATGACAGGAAATCAGACCAGCATTTCTTCCAGAGAAATGTGTATTTCAACCCATTTAACATTCTTCAGTAGGGATTGTGTGTGTCTATGGAGAAAACAATATGGAATGTAAGCAGGACTTTGCTCTTTGAGTAACAAGTAGGCTCTCACCCTCCTAGTTCAGACGGAAGCAGTAAGAAGGGGGGTGCTGCTGGCACTGTAGATGTGAGCTGCGGTGCATGTGACGTGTGGCGCACCATGCACAATTCCCACAAGGTTTTCCCTGGAGGAACCTGCCTTTTAAGTCTTTTCATGTTGCTCCTGGTTGGGCTGCCTTTACTCGTTATCCTGGGGTTTGGGCAAGGAAATATCTGTACAATTCAGATGAAGGCAGCTGTGAGTAAATGCTCATCATTATGAGATAATTGTGGCCTCAGGGTGTTTCCTTGAAAAGCGATGGAAAAGGAGGGGGGAATGTATTCTAGGTGGAATTGAAATAAGAGAATCCATAGGCTAAGTTCATTTGGCTGTTGGCAAGTAGGCAAGGTTATCCAACCTATCTTCCCCCGACCTTTGCTGCATCTGCATACCACTGCAGCACCCCTGTGGCCAGCTGGACTCTGTCACTGGTTAAACAACATCCATGTAAGTTCTGGAAATTTCTGGTACTGTTGGTTGTGCAATACCCACTGGTGATTTTAAAAAATTTTTTCTTAGTAATTACCTCTATATATTTCAATCCACCATCCCCAACAACAGGATTTTTGAAGGATGTTGCTGCAACTATAGGATTTTTCTGAAACTTTGTGTCCTGAAGTTGTTTTAGAGAACCCATCTGTTTCCAGTTTGAGTACTTTAATAATATTTAATAAAAACATGACTTAATGATTTACTGATTCTAGAAGTTTTAGCAATGCATATTTCATTAAAACAATTCCAGTTGCGTAGTTTTCTCAAGTGTACAAGCAGACTCCTCTTCTGCACTTCTAAAGGCGCTTGTCCCGTAGTGACTGAACCCTCTAGTGGCTCACATTAATTAAATGTGGGTTCTATTTGTTGTCCCACCTGCAACACGGTTCTAATGCTGAGGGTGGGAAGCATGCCGAGAAGCACTTTTTAAAAACAAACACTACTGCAAGTTTAGCACTACACCAAGAGGCTGACCCATTCAACCTTCAGCAGAGCTGTCCTCACCTTTAGCTCGTTGTTTAACCCTTCATGCTTCTGCCTCTCCAGTTTAGTTTGTTGAAAGTGCTGAGATAGGACGAGAGTGACCTCTTCAAAGGGCTGTGCACTCTGAGTCAGACCATGACTAAACAGGGTGAGGATGTGTCTGGATCTGGAGATGAACGGGTGGCTTTGACTTTATCTAAAATGTTTGCTGTCCCGCAGTAATGTTGATACACGTAGAGAATGGAGGGTGTTCTTGGAACAGATCATTTTCATTTATTGCTCACCAAACACAGTGCATCCTTCCTATGCATAGGTTCAATGCTTCTTTTGTCTTCCTAAGCTGTAGCAGGAAATCTGTCCATATACCTTTGCGTAGCTTTTAAAAACAGCACATGAAGCTTAGCAAGCAGCAGCCCTTCCCTCGTACCAGGGCCAGCAGCTGCACTATTTTTGCAGTTCTGTAAGTTGTGGTTGGCTATTCCTGTCCTGGGCATGTGTGCCATGGATGGGATTGGGTTTCGGAAATCCCTTTTTATGCTAATCAGACGCCGCGCAGTCGTTAAGCGTCCCTTGCGCGGTTTACCCTGGAGTGCTTGTTCCGCCCTGCTCTGCCATTAAACTGGGAGTGAGAATACAGGCCTGCTTTTAAATTTACACTTATAATTAAATTCGGTTGCAGCTTGTTTGGATAGTGTTTTTGTTCTTTCTTGTTTTTGTTCCCTGTTGTTGAGTTTGATTCTAGTTTGATTTGGGCTTGGCTCCAGGCTGCTGGGATATTTTTGTGTAAGCGTCATGACTTGATTTGCGCTGTTGGCAAGATGAGGGGAAGAGGTTCTGCTCTTGGATTATGCTGCTTCCAGGGCCTACCTGCCAGGTGGGCCCAAATGGATTGAGGTGAGCCTGGTGGGACTGCTTGCTTTGGGACCAGGTATAGCTGTGCCCCCCCCCCCCCATTTTGCCACTCACAGAATCCTCTCATGCAAATAGATAAAGGTGCAAATGGAGAGGTCTTCAAAGGGTGGAATCAAGGACCTGCTTCTGCATTAAAATGAATAAACTTGGCTTGACACCCCACATATTATAGCTTTTGCTGTAGCATTTTTTGCATGGTTTATGCTAATCTTTATTTTAAACTGTATTTAATAAGCTGCTTCAAATCACTGCCTTACATCTTAACTGTATAAATTGCTATGGAGAGCTAGTGCTTTTCCAAATGGAATTTGGCCAAAAATAGATTAAGTTCTTTGGGAGAGATTTTAATTTTTTAAAATTTCCCTGTCAGGTCTGGTCACCACAACATCAAGAAAACTGGACCGAGAACAGCAGGATGAGCACATTCTGGAGGTAAGCATGAAATTAAAAATAAATACTTGTGTTATGGGGTTTTCACCAGCAGTGCACCAACTGAGCTTCAGCTGATCATGTAAACATCCAAACCCAAGTGCAGAATGTTGTTCATGCAGAGTTGCTTTAAAATGGCAGGCAGCAATGCCTCGGTGTGGAAACTGCTGCTTTTTCTGTCCACTCCTGTCCTGCTGGAGGAGGCAGGTCTCAGTCTGATGTTTTGCCACTGCCGGAGTACAAAATGGCCAGTGGCAGCTCAGTGGTGCCTTATAATTACACAGTTGCAGGTCTGTTGAATTGTGGTTAATACTGCAGTATTAGTGCAAGCCGCCTGTATTTGTTGTTAATACTTTTTTTGTGCACTTTGCTTGATTGAGTTTAATCTCATCCACAAACTGTGATAGTCAAAAGGGGATTGGTGCTTGTGCTGCCTGGCAAAGGAAAGGATCTTCATGGTGATTTTCACAGTTTATAAATGATTTCTTTCCATTCCAATTTATTTTGTGTCTGCTTCAAAAACAGTTGACATGAGAGACACTGGGAGAATTTTTGTCCACCCTGGGGACAAAAGGGGTTTAAAAAAAGTACAGATCGGTCAGGTGCTGGCAGTCAGACACCTAGATCCTGAAATGAGTAACTCGGCATCGTCACAGGATTATGAGGAAGCCAACACCTTTAATCATGGAGAGGAGCAACTGTGAGTGATAAGGGTGTGAAACTGTTCTGTGAACAGTGCAACGACAGGTGGTTTCAGGAGTCACACCCAAAAAGAGTTCAAAGTTCATAAAAACATGTTTTAAAAAAAAAAAAGCTGCTAGATCAGAACAGAATTGCAGCATGGGAAACGTATCCAATTTTAAGTGGTTGGGTTCCTACTCCATCTGAGTCAAGCATAAGTTTCTGGCTGTTAATTGTGAGCTGGTGACTTTTGCCCCAGTTTCCTACCCACATGGGGTAGAAGTGGATTTCTGTTATGGTTACTATGGAGATTGTAGTACTCTGAAACACTGGTGAGTGCAGGGCAGAGTCCAGCTGGGAGCTTTCTATTGACCAAGGCTCCCCTGGGGCAGGAACCCTTGCGCAGGGGCAGTGCTGTGGGTTTCTAAGGGCAGGCAGCCCCTGATGGAGGACTCCTGCTGGTAGGTGGGAGGGGTTGCCCATGGACCTGTTAAGAAGGCATGTTGAGGGGTGGTTCTCTCTTGGTTGTCATTGGTCAAAATGGCAGGATGGAGGTCAATGATGTTGAAGGCTCTCAGCGGAGGAAACGCAAAAGAACCCTTCAGCCCTAGCTGACAAGGCTATTTAACCACTCTGTCTGAACTTACTGATACATTGTGAAGTTCTTACGATGAAGTTGGGTTTCAGGCTGTTCTCCCCTTACTTTGCTTTCCTCTGACCTCCAATCCAGTCTGAATATCAGATTGCCAGCCTGCTCAGTATATCTTGCATTTACTTGCAGTTAATGTGGTGTTTTTTGGACTGTTTGACATGTGCCTGTGCAGACTGCTGCAGTGTGAAGGTTGTAGTGCAGGACTTGACATTGGTCCCTAAGAGTTTGCAGAGACAGACTGTCCTAACAACCTTGGAGATGTGAAAACAAGCTACACTAAATTAAGAGCCAGCACCAGATCGAATACAGTTGTCTAACTGCTTTCAGAACATCTGCACTTTAATTTGAATAACTCCCATGTGCTTATTAATGGTCTATACAATTAAGCAACATTTACCATATTAAAAAAAAAAAAAACATACTGAAGGGAGGCTGTTGATTTTCATCCGTTTTACTTTAGCAAAACATTTACAGGGTTTCAAAAAAATTCTCTTCGGTTTACTTTTATGAGTGTTTTCAGTGTTCAGGAACTAGTACCTCATTGTGGTTTAAAGAAATGCAAGGCGTGTACAAGCCTCCCTTTCCCTAGATTGTCACTAATGCTTGTTCTGTGTAGGTATCAGAATTTTTACCAAGTACTGAGAGTATTCCCTCTTGATTATCATGAGGGGCAGGAAAATTAAAATTCCATGAAGAGCTGTTAGTAAATATGCATTTTTTTTTACATTCACATTATTAATTTAGATGACGCTTTCCTCCAAAACGACTTAAAATATAAAGCTACCTATCAATTTAGGGTAAGTAACTTGCTCAAGATTAGTATAGCTGGAGGTTGGATTCAAACCTGCAACCTTTAAGTCCAAAGCCGCTCTAACCACTATGTTATCTGCTGCTGTGGTTCCCAAAAGCACAGCAGGACATTCAGAATTCAAGATTCAAGAGTTTGTCATGTGTACAGTAAACCGTTTGTTACACCATACAATGAAATTCTTACTCTGTGAATCCTCTCAGCAGCCTATGACATAAATTCTAAGGACATAAGGAAAGAAAAACACAAGGTGTAAATCACAAATTTACAAAAATTACTATTAGTGCAAAAATGCAAGATACGAGGGGGCGCGGTGGCGCAGTGGGTTGGACCGGGTCCTGCTCTCTGGGAGTTCGAGTCCCGCTTGGGGTTCCTTGCGACGGACTGGCGTCCCATCCTGGGTGTGTCCCCTCCCCCTCCGGCCTTACACCCTGAGTTGCCGGGTTAGGCTCCGGCTCCCCGCGACCCCGTATGGGACTAGCGGTTCAGAAAGTGTGTGTGCGCGTGTGTGTGCAAGATACAAAGTTATATACGTATATAAAGCGTGCAGTGTGCAATGTAAACATGGAAGTTGTACATGTGCAAAGTCCTGCAGCGGTAGATTGGGTCTATTTCCAGCTGAAAGGGGATGTGTATTTGTGTGTGCAAGGTATGCGGAGGTAGTCTGTGGTCTCTGATGTTGTTGGCGTTGTGGATGTGTATGTGTGTAGGAAGGATGGGGGGTAGTTGACACCTCTCAGGCTCAGAGGGTAATCTGTGTCTACCGTGATGGGTGGAGAGGCAGTGGATGGGTGTCGTTCACAAGCCTGATGGCCTGTGGGTAAAAACTGTTTTTCAGCCTTGAAGTTCTGGCTTTAACACTCCTGTAGCGTCTGCCTGATGGTAAGGGTGTGAAGAGACTGTGCTGGGGATGACTGTTGTCCTTGATGATGTTAATGGCGCTCTTGATGGTTCTGACTTGATATAGGCTCTCTAGTGATGGTAACATAGCTGCATAAGGCAATGCCTTCAGTTTCACTCGCTGATTGACTGACTGACAGCTATACTGGGGAGCTACCAAGTGAAAGGGGAATTACATATGGATATGGAGTCAGCCATCATCTCTAAAATAGCTTTTTTTTAGTTTGTCTAACCATATATGTGTTTAAAATAGTTTAATTATTTGTATAACAAATGTCTAGTTGTACATCTATGCCCAGAAATTCATTTTCTTTTAAAGAAAACCTTTAAAAAAATTTCAAGTTTGACTTAAGTTGTTAATTTTCACCCCAAAGGTCACAGTGACCGACCACGGGACTCCCGCCAGGTCCACAGTGGTCCGGGTCATTGTGCACGTGTTGGACGAGAACGACAACCGGCCACAGTTCCTGGAGAAGATCTATAAGATCAAGCTTCCGGAGCGGGAGAAGCCGGAACGGGAGCGGACTTCTCGCCGTGAGCCTGTCTACAGGGTTGTGGCTTCAGATCGGGATGAGGGTCCCAATGCAGAGATCTCCTACAGCATTGAGGAAGGGGACGAGCATGGAAAGTTCTTCATCGAGCCAAAGACTGGATTGGTGTCTTCTAAAAAGTACTCGTCAGCTGGAGAGTATGACATTCTCACTGTGAGTATGCTTTCTTACTTTAAGCATTTGCTTAGCGGCAAGTTTTGTCCACAGCTTAAGGGCAAGTTATTTGTCATCATCTGCAGATCAAAGCGGTGGACAATGGACGCCCCCAGAAGTGGTCCACCTGTCGGCTGCACCTTGAATGGATTCCCAAACCCAAACCGTCCGCCCAGCCGCTAGCCTTTGATGAGCCATCCTTCTCCTTCTCTGTTATGGAGAGTGATCCCGTGGCCCACATGGTGGGAGTCATCACGACCGAACCCGTAGACACACCTGTCTGGTTCGAGATCACAGGTATCCTTGCTGCAGATTTGCCCATCCCTTCCTTTGTACCCACTGCTTGCTGAGAGTAGAGGGAAGCAGGACCTTACCACTTTCTGCAAAGTGTTGTGTTTTTAATTGGCTTACTTCATTAGATTCACACATTGTGTGGCTTAGCACACAATTGTACCTGATCTGAAGTGTGAGCCTGTGAACGGCTAAAACCTTCTGTGTTGCTGCTAATCTGTCTCCCTGCATGGCATGTGACTCAATGAGTTTTCCTTGTACTCAGTGCTTTTCTCCTCCTTGTAACCTGCCTTCCTTGACTGACAGCTCTCTCTCTCTTTCTCTCCTGTGTTTTTGTGCTTTTTGCCTCTTTTTTTTTTTTTTTTTTTTTTTTTTTTTCTGGAACATTTTTTTTATTCTGTTTTTGTTTCATTTAATTGGATTGGCAAGGAGACACTCAGGCTAAAGAAGTGTTCTCCATCGTTCAGATGGCTTGTGACCTGAACTGTACAGCAGAAGGTATCTTCTGTGATCTCAGAATCTGCTGCTCTTGTGTTCTAAGAGACCTGTTTGAACGGTTGTGATCATGTGACCTTGTGTGGTGCCTGTGAAATGTAGTGGCTGCATCAGTGTGACTAAACTGGTGGTCCCTCCACTACTTCCTAAACTTTGGGTTTTCAGAACCTCTCTTTTTACTTATCTTAACATTTATATAGCAGCTGTACACATATCATGTTGGTATTGATGTGCCCTTCGTGTCATGCTATTTTTTACTGCATAGTTGAATTTGTTTGCCACTGTCAGCCATAAGCTCTCAGATATGTAGTCATGTGCGTATTTCCCAAAAAGTGCACAACACTCACTTGGTGTCCTTTTCCCCCTTCCTATATGGGGAAACCAGGAGGTAACCACGACAGCCGTTTTGACGTGGGCAAGGGCAGTGGAACGATCATCGTGGCCAGGCCACTGGATGCCGAGCAGCGGTCCAGTTATAACCTGACTGTGGAAGCCACAGACGGAACCAGATCTGTTAGCACCCAGGTAATTCGCTCACCGATGAAATGTGCAGGGAAGGTGAATTTGTTCCAGATCTTTCTTTGATCACCCA
Source organism: Scleropages formosus (assembly GCF_900964775.1). Taxonomy (NCBI): domain Eukaryota; kingdom Metazoa; phylum Chordata; class Actinopteri; order Osteoglossiformes; family Osteoglossidae; genus Scleropages; species Scleropages formosus. Next base: position 2,360,180 of record NC_041821.1, read on the forward strand.
TGTTATGTAATGAGGCCAACTGATTACAGCTAACTGCAGGGAAAAAAATAACCAGTTAAAGGTGTTTTTGTCTTTTTGTATTTGTTTGTCTTGCGACTTGCTCTTAGTCCATGGAGTGTTTCTCGGTTTACATGTTGCAGCTGCCCTTCTATCAAGTTTACAAGACTAGATTTCTTCAAACAAGCTAATGGGAAAAATAAGTGCCTTCCAAGTTAATGGACACCCTTGCTTCATGTTCTTTTAGTATTTCTTAGTGATTCATCAGATTATTTAGCATGAGTCATTGTTGGCTTCTTGCATCGTTTCACCTTTTGTGCCTACCTTCATCGTAGCTTGAATTCTTCAGGTCCTTCATAACAAAGACAGACATTCCCAGAAGCCCTTGCTGCAGGGCAGCTTGCTGGCAGTGTGTGTAGGGGTTAGGTGAGCATGGCACAATTAGTCACACTGTTCCTTAAGCAAACTCCAGAGTAAAAATTGTAGAATTTATTCAAGTTCTTGTTTTAATTTCCAGTCCTCCCCAGGCAGCAAGTGATGTGCAAATTTTTTGGCATTTCTCAGGTCCAGTGCCACCTTTCCAGCTTCAACGTGATTCTACATTGAAATTTTGGGTTATGAAATGTAACTTTTCATTTTTTCCTTTTCTGCAGCAAAAACTGAGAAGTAAATACCAGACAGATTGAGTGAACGAAAGCTCTTTTTTATAACAAACCAGTTTAGCAGCATAACTTAATCCAAATGAGTGTTTCTGTAACAGTGAGAACATTTTGGATTGTGTCCCCTTGTTCACTTTTTTTTCCTTCAAATCCACATTTCATATCCTTGTGATCTTTGTTTAGCTGTGTTCTTGGCTTCAGACTTCTCATTTTCCTCATCTGCAAATGTAATGGTCTTTATCACACACACACACACACACACACACACACACACATTTTCAGAACTGCTTGTCCCTTACGGGGTCACAGGGAACCGGAGCCTACCCAGCAACACAGGGCGTAAGGCCAGAGGGGGAAGGGGACACACCCAGGACGGGACGCCAGTCCGCCACAAGGCACCCCAAGCGGGACTTGAACCCCAGACCCACCAGAGAGCAGGACTGCGGTCCAACCCACTGCGCCACCGCACCCCCATTTGGTCTTTATCAACTCCTCAAAAATGTTATGTAAAATTTATATGGAACTTCATGGCTGAGAAGAAGAATAGCAGGCTGGGAGTTGTGAACCTGCATTCCATGGCTCATGTATGGTCTCTTTGAGTTATTACCCTCTTGGTGTCCCTTCTTGTGAGCATAACGTGGCATATTTGTATCAGGATGAGGTGACTGCTGGCAGCAGACCAGTGATCATGTGTAGTCTGCTGGTAAGCTACTCCACCATGGTTTCTTTGTAGGCAGGAATCCAAGGAACCAGGTCCACCTTTACTGTGATGCAGAGTGCCTGTTTCTGTGGTACATTGCTCCCACCATTACTCCAGTGCTGTCCTGAAACAGAGGCGGGTCCCTCAACTCCCCCATGCCACTGCAGAACTGGCACTGCCACAGCTAACATACCACACACCCTTTTCAGTGTCAGGTACCCATTAGTGAGGAGCAAAGCCTTATTGTGTTGCCCAGTGTTCATTCATTAGAGATTATCCACACTCCAGGATGGAGAATGCAGAAAATGGCTAATGGGGAGTGTCGCCCCCTGGTGTCTGCTGAGGGTTTGGTGCTACAAGAGCAAAACAAGTTTGAGAAGGAATGTGTGTCTCTGTCTTCTAGGCATGTAAAACCAGGAGGCTCAGTAAATTCACACATTTATGGGTACCTTTTTTATGAAGCTGTAAAAATGGCAGGCTGTGGTTGCAGTGTTTTTGTACTCTGCCTTTTGGGCTTTTGTTTAGTAATATTGTTTGTTGTCTTTACATTTACTTATTTAGGAGATGCTTTTCTCCAAAGCAACTTCCAATGAGCTCTGTGTAGTGTTATCAGCCCACACACCTTATTCACCAAGGTGACTTACACTGCTAGATACACTACTTACAATGGGTCACTCATCCATGCATCAACAGAACACACACACTCTCTCTATCACTCACACACTATGGGTGAACCTGAACAGCATGTGTTTGGACTGTGGGAGGAAACCAGAGCAACTGGAGAAAACCTGCACAGACACAGGGAGAACATGTATACTCCACACAGGCCGAGCAGGGATTGAACCCACGTCCCCTCGCACCAGCCAGGCGCTATGAGACAGCAGCGCTACTCACTGTGCCAACATGCCACCCTTAAAAATTACAGGTTCAGCTCTTGCCCTCTGTAAATATCAATTTCTCAAACAGTTGATATGAAGAGAATAAGCCAGTTTGTGTGTTGGCTTATAAGTTGTGTCTTGGTAAATTGAAAGTTCTTTTAACCTTTTATTACAGCTTGACCAGTCTGTACTTTTTTTTTTTTAAATCTTAGATGGATCGTAAATGTCATATTGAACAGAATTGAAGAGACAAACATTGGGGAAAAGGCTTCGAGAGAAAACATTTTCCCCACCACCTGTATAATTTAGTTGTGTGACAGTCTGTTTTTTTTTTTTTTTTTTAACTTGTTTCTTGAGAATTGCTAATACTGATAATATGGTTTCTTTTCTTGAACAGTATGTATTCTTGTGAGGCCAAGTCACATAGAATCAAAGCTAAAACAGTTGATTTAGCAAGGCAGAATTTTGCCAGCCTTCAGTCAGTGCTGGAGCTGTGATGGAACGCTCACAGCGGCTCTCTCTGCAATAGGTCTCCATCCGCATCATCGACACCAACAACCACCGGCCCCAATTCTCCCAGCCCAAGTATGAGATCAGCGTCCCTGAGGACACGGCACCCGAGACTGCGGTCCTACGGGTCAGCGCTACCGACCGAGATGAGAAGAACAAGCTGACATACACACTACTGAGCAGCACTGACCCGTTCAGTCTGAGGAAATTCCGTCTGGAGCCTGGGACGGGTGTTCTCTACACCACTGAGCACCTAGATCATGAGACCATGCGACGACACATCCTGACTGTGATGGTATGTTCTTTAAACACCATCTCTCGAAAACACATCTTCTGTTTGTTGTCATACCCTGAATGTTCCATTCTGTGCCCTTTATACTCGCTGGCTATGGACTTGTTCAAGAAATGGAAAAAACAAAATCACTGTGTAGGCAAACAGGCATTTATGCAAGTCATTTTTTAACTTACAGGTGCGTGACCAGGACATTCCAGTGAAGAGGAACCTTGTGAGAGTAATCATAAATGTGGAGGATGCCAATGACAACGCACCATGGTTCACAAGTTCTGCCTATTTGGGCCGTGTGTTTGAGTCCGCCTCTGTGGGTTCTGCTGTACTGCAGGTCACTGCTCGCGACAAAGACACAGGCCGCAATGCCGAGATCATCTACAGCATAGAGTCAGGTACACCTCTCTGTGGTCCCCTCAAGGGGATAGATGCTGTGTATAGGGATAATGACATTGACTGGAGCCTAGAAAACTGCAGTATGCAGTTGCATCAGTTTGCTGGTGATTAGTCAGTCCCCTGTATTTAGTAGTGTTAAAAAAGCTGTTAATTACTTCCGTCACTTATCACATCTTAAATACAGAAGTCTGCTGTTTACATGATCCCTGGCCAGAATTATGCTAATGGGAGCTGGTGGTCTCAGCTTTGTTCGTTCTTAATATCCTAATGGTTTAATTTAATTTGTCTCAAGAGGATGAAATTACACTGATTTTAATTGCATAGATCCCCGTTTCCCTGTAGAATGAAAATCAATACTTGAACTAATGTGGTAATCCATCTTTTGTTTTTTGTTTTTTCCTTCTTTTTCAACAGGAAATGTTGCGAATTCATTTGCTATTGACCCTGTCCTTGGCACGATAATGGTCGCGAAGGAGCTTGATCGCAGCAGCAAGAACCAATTTGATCTGGTTGTGAAGGCTACTGATAAAGGACTTCCTCCACTGAGTGCAGTGACAACCATCCAGATTATGGTAACAGTATCTGATAATGCCGTACCTAGATTCACCAGTAAGGAGTTCTCTGCTGAGGTCAGTGAAACAGCTCTGCCTGGAACATTTGTAAGTTTAGCCACAGCGTCCAGCCAGTCTTCCGTCTTCTACCAGATAAAAGGTGGAAACGTGGACAGTGCTTTCGATATTAATCCCAACTCTGGTGTGGTGGTCACTCAGAAGATTTTGGACTTTGAGACATTGCCTTCATACAGGCTGGTAGTGCAGGGGACCAGCATGGCTGGCCTGGCCAGTAACACAACGCTCTTAATACACCTGAAGGACGAAAATGACAACGCTCCGGTCTTCATGGAGCGTGAATTCAAAGGTGTGGTCAGTGAGTCAGCCCCAGTAAACACCATGGTTCTCACAGGAGACAACTCTCCATTGGTGATCCGGGCCACAGATGCAGACAGAGACTCCAATGCAATGTTGGTCTATCAGATTGTGGAGCCATTTGCCCACAACTACTTTGCCATTGACTCCAGCACAGGAGCTATAAGGACCATCGCTGTGCTAGACTATGAAGACAGGAGCTTGTTTCGCTTCACCGTGCAGGTTCACGACATGGGAATGCCACGTTTATTTGCTGAGACAGCAGCCAATGTGACAGTCCTAGTCAGAGACATCAATGACTGCTCTCCACAATTCAGCCAACCCCTGTATGAGGCTTCTGTCATCTTGCCAACTTACAAAGGTGTCCAAGTGATTGCGATAAATGCCACCGATGCGGACTCTGGGCCAAATTCCAAGCTTTTCTTCTCCATTTCGGGCGGCAACATTGGCGATAAATTCAGGATGGATCCGAACACAGGTATAATTTCCATTCAGAATGTCACCCAGCTCAGAAGCAGATACGAGTTGCGAGTAAGGGTTTCTGATGGAAGGTTTGCCAACATGACCTCAGTAAAAATAAATGTGGGGGAGAACAAGGAGAGCAGCCTGAAGTTTACTCAGGAGTTATACACAGCCTCTGTTCGTGAAAACTCAGCAGAGAACAAGACTGTTGCTATCATTGCTGCTGTGGGGAACCGTGTGAATGAGCCAATGTTTTATGCTATACTGAATCCTGACAGGAGGTTTAAGATTGGCCATACGTCTGGGGTGCTCTCCACTACAGGCATACCATTTGACCGCGAAGAGCAGAACTCATTTGATATTGTTGTGCAGGTGACAAAGGAAGACAGATCATCTGGGGTGGCCCACGTTCTTGTAAAGGTGACCATTGAAGATGAGAATGACAATGAGCCAGCGTTTGTCAATTTGCCGTACCACGCTCTAGTGCAGATGGAGGCAGAAGTGGGTCAGGTCATCAGGCAGGTGACTGCAGTGGACAGAGATGTTGGCAGGAATGCTGAGATCCATTACCACCTCACCGAACATCACAAGCATTTCCAGATAAGTCCATCAGGTGAAATTTCTTTAAAGAGGAGGTTGGAAAAGGATGCTCTCAACACAGAGTTTGTAATTTCTGTCATGGCCAAAGATGGAGGGGATCCAGCCCTTTCATCAGTGGTCGAGGTGTCCATAAGAGTTGTGGACAGAGCTGTTCCCATGTTTGAAAAGCCCTTTTACAGCATAGAAATTCCAGAGAACATACCACTACGTGCTCCAGTAGTCCACGTCCAGGCCAGTGACTCTGAGGGACCCCGAGTTGTGTACACCATAGAAGAAGGAGATCCACTCAGCCAGTTTTCCATCAGCTTCAACACTGGGGTCATACATGTATTCAAACCACTAGATTTTGAAATGCACCCTGCCTATAAGTTAAGTGTGAGAGCAACAGACTCTCTGACTGGGGCACATGCTGAGGTTTTTGTGGACATTATTCTGGAAGATGTCAATGATAATAACCCAGTGTTTCAGTCAAACCAGTACAACGTAAGCCTCTCGGAGGCCTCTACCCCTGGCACATCTGTGTTGCAGGTGACCGCTACAGACTTGGACTCGGGCAACAACAAATTAATTTCATATCAGCTAGTTGAAGATGCAGGAAAGAATACCAGTTATTTCACCATTGATTGGGACAGCGGTATTATCTGGACAGCCCACATGTTGGACTTCGAGGAGGCATCTCGACATGAGTTGATTGTGAGGGCTGTGGATGCTGGAGTCCCTGCTCTTTCCAGCGAAGTGACTGTGACAATTTACTTGACAGATGTCAATGACAATGCTCCTGTCTTCACCCAGCAGTTATACAATGCTACTGTCAGTGAACTTGCTTCTCGTGGGCATTTTGTCACACAAGTGCAGGCTTCTGATCCGGATCGTTCTGATGTGGGAAAACTGGAGTTCTCCATCGTCACTGGAAACGAGGACCAAAACTTTGCCATTGACCGGGAAACTGGTGCAATTTTTATTTCAAATCATCGCAAGGTGCAAATGGAATCGAGTTATGATCTGGAAGTGTCTGTGTCTGACGGAGTGTTCAGAAGCTCAGTTGTGGTCACGATTGTAGTCACTGGTGCCAACTTTCACAGCCCTTCTTTTACTCAGATGGAATATGTGGTAGAACTTGTGGAGAATTCCCCAGTTGGCACACTGATTGCAGAAACCAAAGCCATTGACCCCGACTCGGGCACCTATGGACAGGTGTCATACTACATTGTGAATGACTTTGCCAGAGACAAATTTTCTGTTAACGACAACGGAGAGGTTTATGCTCTTGAGGTCCTAGACCGCGAGAACCTAAAAGAGAAGGTTATCTCTGTAAGTTTGATGGCTAAAGATGGGGGTGGAAAGGTGGGATTTTGCATTGTTAATGTCGTCCTAACTGACATCAACGATAATGCCCCACAATTTAGGGCAGCAGAATACAGAGCAAACGTTGCATCAGATGTTCTAAGGGGAACCACAGTGTTGAGGGTCGCAGCATCTGACATGGATGAAGGCAGCAATGCTGACATTACCTACACCATTGAGGCCGAGGTAGAAAATGTAGTGGAAAACTTTGAGATCCATCCCTACAGCGGTGCCATTGTAACGAGGGAAAGCCTCATTGGACTTGAAAATGACCTTTACACATTCTATGTCAGGGCGAAGGATGCAGGGAATCCACCAAAACAGTCTGTTGTACCTGTGTACATCCAAATACTGGCTCCTGAAGTTCCTGTGCCAAAGTTTGTTGAACCTCACTATAGGTTTGCATTAGCTGAAGACCTGTCAGTGGGGTCAGAGATTGATGTTATTCAAGCAGAGAGTGAACAACCTGTTGTGTATAGCCTTGTCAGAGGAAACACTCCTGAGAGCAATCAGGATGAGGTTTTTGTTGTTGACCGAGACACTGGCAGTCTGAAACTGGAGAAGAACCTTGACCATGAAACGACCAAGTGGTACCAGCTCACATTGCTGGCACAAAGCATCCACGAAGGCATTGAAACTGTGTCCTCTGTGGACATTAGCATTCAGGTGAAGGACATCAATGACAATACCCCCTTCTTTGAGTCCAACCCTTACAAGGCAATTGTGGTGGAGAACCTGCCAGGGGGCACCCCAGTGATCCAGGTGAAGGCCAACGATCGGGACTCTGGTACAAACGGACAAGTTGTTTACAGCCTGGACCAGAAACAGGAGACTGAAGAAATCGCAGAGCTGTTTGCCATTAATGGCGAGAATGGCTGGCTGACCACCCTGAAAGAGCTGGACCGGGAGAGGCGGAGCACATACACCGTGGCCCTAATAGCCACCGACAGAGGAGAGAAGAGACAGCTGATTGCCAGCACCAAAGTGGAGGTGACTGTGGCTGACGTTAATGACAACCCACCGCGTTTTACAGCCAAGGTCTATAAAGGTACCGTGAGTGAAGATGATCCCCCACCCAGCGGAGTCATTGCCATTCTCAGCACCACTGATGACGATACAGAGGACATGAACAAGCAAGTTAGTTACTTTATAACAGGTCAGTGCACTGTCTTCCTTTTGGAAGTCACAATGTTGATATGTGTTCTCTACATGCCTCATAAACAGTAATTTACATTACATTTACATTTAATTAATTTAGCAGACGCTTTTCTCCAGAGCGACGTACATCTCATAGAAAACACAATATGTGCATTACCTTAGGAGAAAGACATAGTTGCAGATGTGTGATTAAGCACGGTTAGTTCCTTTCACCATGTGCACCAATGTTCATCACACAAGTAGCTGCATAAAACTTTACCAGAATATCAACGATTTCTAATCACCTTCCTAGATGTTTTTTTGAAATGCATGTACAGTAAACATTTGTTACGTTGCAGGAGTAGCTGTGTAAGGGATTGATCCAGGCATTACCTTAAAGTTATAGTGCATGAACATTTATACCTTGCATGAACTTAAGAGATCATGGGTGAAGTGAGTCTAGAGGAGGTGAGTGTTAAGACCCTTTTTAAATGTGGGTGAAGATTTGGCAGTTCTGAATGGGGTCGGGGGGGCCGGGGGTGTTCCACCACGACAGAGCCACAACCGAGAACCTCAGTGCTTTACCTTTCATGCGTGGCACCACCAAGCTGGCAGAAGTAGATGAGCGTAGCGGTCTGGTTGGGATGTAGCGGATAATCAAGTCTTGTAGATAGCTGGGAGCAGTTCTGTTGATGCATTTGCAGGCTATAACCAGGGTCTTGATTGATCCGGGCAGCTATAGGAAGCCAGTGCAGAGAAACGAGTAGAATGCTTCGGCAAGTCAAACACAACTCGGGCAGCAGCAGCGTTCTGTATCGGCTGTAGAGGTTTCATGCCAGTAGCGGGAAGGCCACGCGAGAGAGCTGCAGTATCCAGATGGGATGTCAGCATGGCCTGTAGTTAGGCAGAGTCGGTTGTGAGGTAAGGACGGATCCTGCGGGTGTTATGCAGGATGTATCCGCAGGTCCGGGTTGCGGCTTCGGTGTGCTGAGAGAAAGATAGTCACGATAGACTCGAGTCTCTCAGACTCTTAGCCGAGGAGGTCGGCAAAATGAGCGAGTTGTCCAGTTTGATCAAGAGAACGTGCGAGGAAGACGGGCCAGCTGGGAGGTGTAGGATCTCTGTTTTGGAGAGGTTGAGTTGGAGGCGACGATCAGACATCCGTGCGGAGATGTTCGACAGGCAGGCAGCAATGCACGCGGAAATGTCCGATGCTCGAGGTGGACAGGAGAGGAAGAGCTGCGTATCATCAGCGTAGCGGTGGCATTTTAATCCATAGTAGTCAATGACAGGGCCAAGGGAGGAGAAGTAGATCGAGAAGAGCAGAGGGCCCAGTACCAAGCCCTGCAGGACACCAGTTGAAAGAGGCAGAGAAGAAGAATGGGAGCCCAGTCAGACCACTTGATAGAATCTGTCAGATAGGTGGGACTCGAACTATCTTAGTGCCATTCCTTTGGTCCCAAGGTGGCTTAGTAGAAGATCCCTAGAAGGCTTATTACATTAAAAGTAAATTAGCTGAAAGCACGAGTTAAGTATTTGAGTCGTTGAAGAAAAAAAATAACTCGTTCTCTCAAAAGTCTTAAACTGACTGGGCACATGCAAAACCTCTGGTGCTAATTAAGTTGTGCACACATCTGTTCCAAGTGTAATACTTTGAGATGTAATAAACAAGAATTGCTATATTTACAGCTGCGCACGTCTCTTAAGACAAATTGAGGCAAATGGAATCAATGATAATGGAGGGAGGTGAAGAGGTGAAAAGCAGGCTTTTCTCCATGTCAGGGTTCCCTGAGTGTGTGTGTTTGAAATCATTTTTAGGATTGTTGATTTTGTCACCACAATATACAGTAATGGGCAAGGAATGTGCAGAAAATTGAAAGTGTTTTGTTCTAGAGGAGGGCACGGTGGCGCAGCAGGTTTGGTTGGGTCCTGCTCTCTGGTGGGTCTGGGGTTTGAGTCCCAGTTGGGGTGCCATGTAACGGACTGGCGTCCCGTCCTGGGTGTGTGTGTGTGTGTGTGTGTGTGTGTGTGTGTGTCCGGCCTTGCACCCTGTGTTGCCGGGTTAGGCTCCGGCTCGCCATGACTCCGCTTGGGACAAGTGGTTTCAGACTCTGTGTGTGTGTGTGTGTTTTGTTCCAGAAGTGTATGAACTTTGGCTCAGGCTGGAAATAGATTGTAATTTGTGCCCTGGGTGCTTTCCTAGGTTTTGGGCAGGTGGGTCCTATTTAGAACTTTCACAGTAGCTGATGGCTGTACATGCAGAACATTTTACAGACTAGGTATCATGGACCATGCAGACCCTTGGTTTCTACAGCATTTTGTGCCACTGCTTATTTCAGGAGGGGATCCGCTGGGACAGTTTGCCGTCGAGCATGTCCAGAGGGAGTGGAAGGTGTCTGTCAGGAAGCCCCTGGACCGGGAGCAGAAGGACCATTATCTGCTGAACATCACTGCCTCTGATGGCACTTTCATGGCCAAGGCTGTGGTGGAAGTGAAGGTACTGGACGCCAATGATAACAGCCCTGTTTGTAAGAAGGTGAGTTCTCCTACCTCCTCTGTACTGTCATGTTTGCAATTTTTCCCATCTTGAAGAATACGATATAGTTTGTCATAGTGATGAGAAAGTCTGAGCGATCCTCTTATCCTGCAGATGCGGTATGAGGAGTCCGTCTCTGAGGATGCCTCAGCAGGCAGGCTGGTGCTGCAAGTATCTGCCACAGATGCAGACATTCGCTCCAATGGACAGATCTCCTATGAGCTCAGCGGATCTGGGTCTGAGAAATTCAGCATGGACTCGGAAACAGGTAAGTAAGCTTTGTCTTTGATTGTTTGTGAACTAGAGCAGGAAAACCAGGAGCAATTTTAGTGTAAGTACCTTGCTCAGAGGTACTACAGTAAGAGGTGGGAATTGGGAGTAGCTCTAACTACTACGCTACCAGCTGTTTTTGACGCTGCGGAGAAGACCCCATAGTATGCTATAGCAGTCCAAAGAGAATGTAGTTTACGTTTTGTGATCGTATGTTGGCGCTGAGAACTTGACACCATCTCGTAGGATGAGATGTTTATCATGGCTTTACATGGAATAAGCAGAGCAGAGGTCTGTCCTCACAAATGTTTGCATTTCGCTTGAGCTGAGCATGGTTGACTGGGTTCATCAGAGATTTTAAGCAGTAAACAAGTTTTGTTGGGACCCAACAGTCTGTATTACTTCATAAAGTATGACAGTGAATCTGTAGGCTGGCCAGCTCTGTTCTGAAGGAGAGCTACCATTTCCTGTGAGCTTTAAGTGTCACAAGATGCCTGTTTTTTTTTTTTTTTTTTTTTTCTTCTTCTTCTCTTTGCAAAGAGAGCGATTATTACATGTTTCAGTGCCAAGTTTTTGAACCACTGTCTTCTGAAAGCTGTTGTGTATCCCTGGACACCTGCACTGTGCTCAGAGCTGCTCTTAGCAGCCTGTCAGTCACCCATGTGGTCTCCTTCCTCTTTTAAGGCCAGTTTATTTCATTCATTCCTGGAACCTGGTGCTCACTCGCCTGCGTGCCACTCTTTAATCATGTAGGAGGAAGCCTAGAGCACTCCGGTCACGCAGATAGACCGATGGCATATCAAACCCATGGAGCATGTTGCAGTTTGGCAGGAAAAATAGTCTCCCTTCCAAGAAGTAGTTTGAAGGCGAGGAGGTTGTGCGATCTCATTTCAGTTAGTTAAGGCCTACGTTTGAATCAATTTTTGCATCTTCTCCCAGTCTCGCTCCGCATGGCCAGAGGCTAGTTTTGCGAGCAAACAAGACCCTTTGAGGAGGGCAGCTGTGTCTTCAGTGAGATCTCCAATCACATTTCAGCATATGTATCCGGCAGGCGAGCTGAGGACTCTGCTGCCCCTGGACCGTGAACAAGAGGAGGACTACCGTCTTGAGGTGCGGGCACTGGACGGCGGGGGCCGCTACTGCCAGGCCAGTGTACACATAACGGTGGAAGATGTGAACGATAACGCTCCGCAGTTTGCCTCTGAGTCCTACAGTGTCACAGTCTTCGAAAACACGGAGGTGGGCACACCGGTGGCACGGCTACAGGCCTCAGACCTTGACCTGGGTAAGTGCATAAATGGCTGCTGATATCCCCGAAAATGCCTCCCACTCTACCCCGCAACTTTAATGCACCAGGCTCTCACCAGGTATTACTGCTGTGGTTTAGCTCTGTTCCATCTTGACAAGTCTTTATGACCAAAGTGTAACCACTTATGGCAACCACAGGGGGCAGCAGATTTTTGGTGTGATTAGAGCTGTCAGCTTGCAGTTGAACAACATAGGTTTGGATCCCTCCTTCTACTGTGGAATCCTTGATCAAGATGCTAACCTTGAGTAGACAGAGTAAAAATTATCCTGCTGGATGAATCAATGCCAGTAGCATAGAGTATAAACCTCACATTGTAAGTCACCTCAGAGAACAGTGTTAGACAGGTGAACATAATGTAAATGCTTCTTGGTTTCTTCTGGCCTCAGTGACAGTAAGGAGAGAGGTCTTTTTGAGAAGACGCCTCTCACAGCTGCCAGGAATGTGCTGGGCTTTTCTATATTTGGGTTACGTGGTTGCTGTGTTGTGTGTGCCCGTGGTTGGTATGCACTCGCCCCATTACTTCTGTGTGCCTTGTTGATCCCTCTAACTGGCCTTATCAGTCACATTATGTGGGAAAGAATGAGTTATATCCTCCATCTGTGATAAGGGGAAGTTCTGCCAGCACATTCCATTCTTGTCTGTCTGGAGGTTATCTTTTTGGAAGTTCCCTCTTTCCCTCTTCTCATATACCTCCAATCACAAGCCTTGTGTTTTTTTTCCCTCCATGCAGACATAAATATGTGCCCTTCTAATCATGGCAGAGGGGGGCCCTAATGATAGTTGCAGCCTGAGCGTGTTCAGAGATAGCAGCTTGCAAAGGAGTTTGACGGGAGGCGTCCACAAGTGTTTACTGATGGAAATAAAGATGGCGGGGTAACTTGGCACCGTCTGCCCCAGCAGCAGCTGCGCAATTTCAGCCCACTAATTTGGGTTCTGATGCAAGTGGTGTGGACGCTGTAAAGCAATAAGAATATGCCTCCTCTCATACTGGCTGCATGGCAGTGTGTGATAATAGGAAGGCCTTTTCTCCCTATTCTATGCATGTGAATGTCATAACAGCCGGTCTGCAAAATGCATTAACCTTATTGTTATTATCCATCTTTGTCTTGTTTAAACTGTTGCGCCTGGCTGGTGAGTAATGATGCTGATATAATTATTAGTTTATTTTGCCCCCCAACCCCACTTTTACACCAGGTGTGAACGGAGACGTCCTGTACATGTTAGAGGACTCCGCCAATGGCTACTTCTCCATTGATGAGCGCTCAGGCCTTGTCCGACTCCAGAAGTCACTGGACAGGGAGCTGCAGGCAGAGTATGAGTTGACGGCCCGGGCCACCGACCAGGGGACTCCACAGAGGATGTCCTCAGTCTGCCGGGTAGCAGTGTCCGTACTGGACATCAATGACAACCCACCGGTGTTTGAACGTCATGAGTACGTTGCCACCGTGCCAGAAAACATTGCCGTGGGAACCCAGATCCTGCGTGTCTTTGCTGCTAGCAGGGATGTTGAGGCCAATGGCGAGATCTCCTATTCCATCGTTAGTGGCAACGAGCACGGGATGTTCCGAGTAGACTCCCAGACTGGTATGTTTTCTTTACCTTTCTGTCCTCATGCTTGGTAGCTGTTTTCTGTGCAGCAGGTCACATAGTGGTTAAAGAAACAGGATTTGGTGGGACTTGCTCTTAAAATACTCTTTTTTTTTTTTTTTCTGCTGATGTTGGTTTACTGGACTTGGCCTTCTCCTCATTGCAGGAGACTTATTTGTGATCGAACCATTGGACTACGAGATCTCCCATGAATACTACTTGACTGTGGAAGCCACAGATGGTGGTGTGCCTCCTCTGAGTGACCTGGCTACCATCAGCATCAACCTGACAGATATTAACGACAACAGCCCTGTGTTCAGTCAGGATGTCTACTCGACTGTGGTCAGCGAAGACTCCGAGCTGGGAAAGACCATAATGGCAGTGAGTTTCCCTAAAGGCAACCCCATCCTCTAGCATTATACAGCAGTCTTACTGCATGGCTACAGTCTGGACCCAAGACAGCTGTGGATTGTAGGCTTATGGGAATGAAATAATTCATTTGACGCGGCCCTTCGGTTGTCAAAATGCAGAATGTACCCTCATGTGGGAGCTTCGTTTCCACAGAACACTTAATCTCGTTTGCTCGCTCCCCCCCCCCCCCCGCCGAGGTGACCGTTTATCAGTCATGTACCTTTAATCACCTACGATATGAATTATCCATGTGAAAATGAGATTTTAATATCCACTGGTGTCAGTCTCCCAGACCCACATAGTGTCTGATTTCCCAAGAGAGTCCCTAGCGACGTGTGGCAGGTGGAGAACATCTGCAGCTGCCGCTGTGGCCCATCTATTAAAATGAGCAGCCAGTGTTCAGTGTTCACCGTATCATGACCCCTCCCCCCCATCGCTACTGCAGCTTGTAGCAGAGGACATCGATGGACCGTCACACAACCGCGTCCGGTACGCCATCATGGGTGGAAACGAGGGTAGCCCCTTCACTGTGGACGCTGCCACCGGTGTGCTGAAAGTGGCTCGACACTTGGATAGAGAGAAGGTAGCATGGTCATTTTAAATATATATATTATATATTATATATATATATATATGCACACACACTATATATAGTATATATACATACACCATATCTGTGTGTGTATATATATAAAAATAAATAAACTTGTATTGGAGAGCTTGTGGATGCAAGTCCCAGGAGTGGACCTGTTGTTCATGTCTTTTGTAAAACATCTAGTTACGTAAGTTAGCAGAGGTGTGACATTAAATGGGTAATGTTTTATAACAGCTCAGTGCTTTCTTCCCCCCAGATATCTGGATACACACTGACTGTGCAGGCCACCGACAATGGGAGTCCACCTAAATCCAGCAGCGCCACCATCAACATTGACGTGTCTGATGTGAACGACAATGCCCCGGTATTCTCCCATGCCAACTACAGCATTATCATACAGGTGAGAGGGCAGCTTACGCCAGTTCTGGGGTGTGGGAATTGTGCTCCACATCTCACCATTTGTCTTAAATGTCCTCTTAATTGATTCAGAGAAGTTATTACAATAGCCCCATTTGCCCTTGAGCAGTACTGTGGTTCCATCCATTCTGATACCAGTATCAAAGGGGCTTAGATTTTCCCCACGGAGGGTGGACTCGGAAGCCTTGGATCTGCTGGCTTCACGGTGGAGTTGCGTGGCTAGGCGGGGTTACAAGCTGCATTTGCTGTGATGGAAGCAATTATATAGGCATGTATGTAGAGTAACAAGGGGGAAGCAAGGAGACTAAGAGCAGAAAGGACATTAAATCTCTATGGCTGTTAAGCAATCGCCTCCTCCTTTCACCCCAGGAGAACTGCCCCCTGGGAACCAGCGTGCTTCAGCTCAGCGTGACAGACAAGGATGCCTCCCACAACGGACCTCCCTTCTCTTTCGATATCATTGATGGAAATACTGGGAGCACCTTCCAGATCGACCCACAGGGGTCGCTGATAGTGGTTGGCCACTTGAACCGTTGGGCTAAAGAGCACTATCTGCTTCACGCCCAGGTGAGACGGGAATGTTTGTGTGTGTTCCCATCCAGGGTCCCTTGCTCTTTTATTTTGTTTTCCTTTGCCTGTAACGGACTCTTACAGGAGACGTTATCTAAAAAAAAAAAAAAAAAAATAAGAAACCTGCATCATTTTGTTACCCCTCCTCATTTTCTCTTCAAAGAATGTATTTTATGGAGTATCGGTGACAATTCTCAGAGTGCCCTCTTCTGTGCGTGTAATGTCACTGCAGTTTTTTCTTTCATTGCAACACTGATAGGGGCATTTTACATTTATTCATGTAGCTAATGCTTTTCTCTAAAACAACTTAGTGTTACGCTTCTTATTATTTACCTCTTTGTACAGCTGGCTAATTTTGACTTGTCAATTTAGGGTAAATGCCATGCTCACAATGGCACTACAGTAATAGATTGGATTAGAGCTTGCGACCTTCGGATCCAAAAGCAGCAGCTCTAGCCCCTATGCTGTCAGCTGCCCTGCTTTGTTTTGTCCTCACAGCAGTTCAGTTGGACAAGGTTCAGCTTGGAGTGATCCAGTGTTTGTGTGGTCTTTCTGAGCACTGTCTGTGTTGTCAGGTCTCTGACAGCGGGAGACCCCAGCTGCAGTCGTCCACCTTCATTAGTGTCAGGTTGATCGAGGAGAGCATCCATCCACCATCCGTACTTCCTCTGGATGTTTTCATCACCACTCCTGGCGAGGAATATGCTGGTGGGGTCTTGGGAAAGGTCCATGCCACTGACCAGGATGTATACGACACGCTGACCTACAACCTGGCATCTCAGCCCACTGGCGCCACTTTCTCTGTGTCTCCTGGCGACGGCAAGCTGGTGGCTCGCGGGCCACTGGACCCCGGCCACTACCAGCTCAACGTGACCGTCACAGACGGCCGCTTCACGGCCGTTGTTGATGTGGGCGTGCACGTGCGGCAGGTGGGACGAGTGGCACTAGATGACTCGGTTGCTGTGCGCTTCACCACAATCACACCTGAGGAGTTTATTGGCGACTACTGGCGCAACTTTCAGCGTGCATTGCGCAACATGGCTGGTGTCCGGCGTGCAGATGTACAGATGGTCAGCCTTCAGCCATCAGAGACGCCAGGGGACCTGGACGTGCTGCTGACCCTGGAGAAGTCAGGTGGACCCTACCCCTCGCCTGAAGCCCTTTTCCGCAAGCTCAACACCTCGGTGGCTACCATTGAGGAGATGATTGGTGTGCGAATTGCAAGAGTCTACAGAAAGCTGTGTGCTGGGCTAGACTGCCCACTTCGTTTCTGCCAGGAGACTGTCACCCTGGACCGAGCTGCCGTCTCCACCTACAGCACAGCCCGGCTCAGCTTCATAACGCCTCGGCACAAGCGCTCACCCATGTGCCTCTGCAAAGGTACTGCCTGGTTAACGAAACCTGCAGCACCGAAAGCCTTTCACTGTTTCCAACAAAAGATTTCACTCTATTTTGTCTCCCCCTCCCCAACCCTCACCTTACTCAAGGTGAAGAGTGTCCCACCTGGAACACGGTGTGTGAAGGAGACCCCTGTCCACAAGGTACCGAGTGTGTGGCTGACCCCAAGAGGGTGGTATACACCTGCATGTGCCCAAATGGCGAACAAGGCGGGTGCTCAGGTGAGGTCAGATTTGTGTGTCCTGCATCCCTGCCCCCACCCCAACAAATGCCCTGTCATCACTCCATTGATCTTGTCTCCACAGAGGGACCTTCACTGACTTTCAGCGGGAATGGCTACATGAAGTACCGCCTGCTAGAGAATGAGAACAAAGAGGAAATGAAGCTGTCGCTTCGCCTCAGGACCTTCTCCAGCCACGGCACCATCATGTATGCTAAAGGGACTGACTACAGCATCCTGGAGGTACGTGTGTCTTCTGCCTACAAAAGCATCAGTAGAACTGCTCCCAGCTATCAACTTGATCATCTGTTACACCACAACCAGACCGCTACGCTCTTCCACATCTGCCTGCTTGTGATGCCATGCACAAAAGGTAAAGCACAGATATTCTCAGTAATGGCTCCATTGTGGTGGAACGACCTCCCCCTCTCTCAGAACTGCTGAATCTTTGTCCACATTTAAAAAGGGTCTTAGAACTCACCTCTTCCACACTCACTTTGCTCATGATCTCTTAAGTTCTTATAAGGTGTAAATGTTCACGCACCATAACTTTGAGGTCATGCCTGGATAAGTCTTTACATAGCTACTCCTGTAACATACGTAAATGTTTACATGTATCTCAAGAAAATTAGTAGGAATGTGATCAGGAATCATTGATATTCTGATCAAATTCTATGCAGTTACTCGTGTGATGAACATTGGTGCATACGGTGAAAGAAACCATACTTAAGAATCACACGTCTGCAACTGTCTCTTGCTTTCTCCTAATGTAATGCACAAATTGTATGTTCTATGAGATGTACATTGCTTTGG
The DNA here is from genome assembly GCF_900964775.1 of Scleropages formosus. Taxonomy (NCBI): domain Eukaryota; kingdom Metazoa; phylum Chordata; class Actinopteri; order Osteoglossiformes; family Osteoglossidae; genus Scleropages; species Scleropages formosus. The sequence goes on from NC_041821.1 coordinate 2,378,201, forward strand.
AGAAAAGTATCTGATAAATGAGTAAATATAAATGAATAAGTGGGGGGCTGCCCCTTTTAACCTGATGCCCATGACAAGCTACAGTGAGTTACAGAGTTGATATGTTCAGTCTCTTGGTTCTCATAGTGGGGCTGTGGGAATCCCCCCCCAGCCTCAGACATATTTGTAGACTTGGATGGCAACTGAAAGCTTGTTTCCACACGCTCAGTCGTTGGACCCTCATGCCTGGTGCATGACGTCTTGTGTATGAGTGGAACTCACCCATCTGTTTTTTTTTAAGGTTTTTCTACATTTTTACATCTTCTATGTTAGCCAAGTCAGAGTCTTGAGCCACCTAACAGGCAGCCCCTCCTCTTTTTACCCCACCCCAGATTGTGAACGGCCGCCTGCAGTACAAGTTTGACTGTGGCAGTGGCCCTGGCATGGTGTCTGTGCACAGTGCCCAGGTGAACGATGGCGAGTGGCACAGTGTTTCGCTTGAGGTGGACGGCAACTATGCCCGGCTCATGCTGGACCGGCTGCATGCAGCCTCAGGCACTGCTCCAGGCACACTGCGCACTCTCAACCTTGACAGTCGCTTGTTTCTGGGTGGCCATGCCCGCCAGCACGCTCGGGTACTCCCAGGACCTGGAGCGTTCCGGGGCTGTTTGGCTGCCGTTCGCCTCAATGGACAGGAACTGCCACTGGTCCACCAGGTCCAGGCTCGAACTCACGGTCCCGCCATCGTGGAGGAGGCAGTGGATGTGACTCCTGGCTGTGCAGTCCTCGAGGCTCAGGCCTGCTCCAGCAACCCCTGCACCAATGGGGGCATTTGCTCCTCTCTGCCTGGAGGTGGTAAGCAGTTTTTTTAAAAAAAAAAAAAAAAAAAAACTGCTACATACCACAGAAATTTTTTAAAAAATTCTTTACTTAATCTGATCCAGAAGAAGTCTGGGTGTGGCTACAATCCCTTTTTGTCCATTTTTGCTTAGTACTGGAGAACGGCGCTGCTTCCTTTGTTGTATCTAACACGTCTGTCTTTACCTCTGTCCACCAGGTTTCTTCTGCAAGTGCAGCGGTTCCTTCAGTGGGACCCGCTGTGAGCTGAGCACCAACCCCTGTGCCTCCAACCCCTGCCTCTATGGTGGGACCTGTCTGTCTCGGGGCCACGACTTCCACTGCCAGTGCCGGGGCCAGTACTCAGGGCAGCGGTATGTTTCGCCAGTGCCACAGCTGTTGGTACTTCAGTTCTTGAGCTTGGGAAAATGAGAGCTGTATGTAAACAGTGTTTGTATGGCTTTGGCAGGTGTCAGCTGGGTCCCTACTGCAAGGACAACCCTTGCCAGAATAGTGGCAGGTGCATCGACAGCCTGGATGGACCTGTTTGCGAGTGCGAGCCCGGCTTCCAAGGGGACAGGTAAGCATCAGCCACTAGCACACGGACCTTCTTGCCATTGCCCTCGGTTCACACTTTGAGCTGCTGAACTCCTGCCCTTCCCCAGATGCCTGGCTGACGTGGATGAGTGCGTACAGAACCCTTGCACCAACGGGGCACGCTGCCACAATTCTTACGGCTCTTATAGCTGCAATTGCACTGCAGGCTTTGGCGGGCGACTCTGTGAGCTGGGGTCAGAGGTCCGCAATGAGCTGGTGTCCACGCCTTGGAACATTGGCCTGGAAGAAGTAGTGGGCATCGTCGTCTTCCTGGCAGGTGTCTTCCTCCTCGCTCTGCTGTTTGTGGCTGTGCGGCGGCGGGTCTGTAGGCACAGGAAGCAGGAGCCTGAAGATGCTGGAAAGCGTTGCGGTGCCAGCCAGCCTTTCCTGCACAGGCCCTACTACCCGGACGTGCCTCCGCAGGTGCCCGTACGGCCCGTATCCTACACTCCCAGCATCCCCAGTGACTCACGGAACAACCTGGACCGTAACTCTTTTGAGGGCTCAGCCATCCCCGAGCACCCCGAGTTCAGCACGTTCAATCCCGAGCCGGTTCACGGACACCGCAAGGCCGTGGCAGTGTGCAGTGTGGCACCCAACCTGCCGCCCCCGCCACCATCCAACTCCGTCTCGGACAGTGACTCCATCCAGAAGCCCACCTGGGACTATGACTATGATGGTAAGCTCTTGGTTTAAAAAAAGGTATAATTACATTGTTTCCACAGTATACAGACCCAGTTAGGACTGGAAGTGTTTGTAATCCATTTCATACGCCAAAGTCACTTTAAGAGCTAAGCCACAGAAAAAGAATAAAAATACAGACACTCTCAGTCTATTTACTGATATTGCTATAATAAATAAAGTACTAGTAGCATTTTTTTGTTTTATTTCAGCAACATTAAAACTGACGGATTTAAAATGTTTCAACATAAAAATGTCTCCTCAATTTTCTATTACTATTCATTACATAAGTGCAGTGTTCATTTTATTATTTACAGTTGTCATTCAGAATCACCAGGGGTGAACTGTAAACACTGGAAGTGAGTTGAATTACGGTGGTTTCATACTTGAATTGAGATTGGCCGCTCTTTACCGCTGTCTGTGAACACAGGTCACATTCCCTGCATCTTCAGAACTTTGGTAACTTGCCTAGTGTAAGAAGCCAGTGTATAATTAATTAAAATATGACTTGATACCTGACAGGAATGATTCTCCCCTACCTCCACCCCATTTCTTCCTCTAGCCAAAGTGGTGGACCTGGACCCTTGCCTTGCTAAGGAGGCAGTACAGGAAAGTGCCTGCCACCCCTACAATACCCGCGGCAGCCTTTCTGAGGTTCAGTCGCTGAGCTCCTTCCAGTCCGAGTCCTGTGACGATAACGGTATGGCTGCTGGGGGGTGTCAGTTCTGCACCTGTAACTGTCTTGTACGAGTAAAAGAAATGACTGCAGCGTAATTCTTCTTACACGTCTTTGAAATGTGAGCAGAAAGAGTACTCACCCATTCACAGTTTAACATATGAAATGGTGCTATTGTATAAACAACAACTTTGGGTCATTTTTTATCCTTTTTTCCTCCCTTGCCTCCCCTTTTCCACTGCACATTCAGCTCCCATTTGGATCAAACCAGTCCAGAGAACCAGAACTGGTTTTTAACTAGGGGCAGCTTGTAAGTTTTGATTTGCATCAGTACAGAAGGAAGAGACCAAAAACAGGATAAGAGGTTCTCCAGTTTAAAAAAAAAAAAGCTTTCCTGCAGTTTGTCCTCCCATCCACCAGGACGTACGCAAGAGTTTGTTTCAGTTAACTTCAAAAAAACCTTAAAAATTCATATTTTTCTAAACGTAAGGACAGTGTGAAATCAGAATAGTTCTTTCAGTTATGATTTTAACACTTACATTATAATTCTCTTTCTTGTTTTATTCTACTAACCATTTCAAGCTACAAATGGATGTTTGGAGAAGACCAAGCACAGCCTGAAAGGGTACAAAGTACATATGATGGTCCTCCCATACGTGCCATGTCATTGTGCACCAGCTCTCCTGACCTGTTAGAATATGAGGAGGCTCCAGGTTCCGAGAATGTGCTTCTGCTTCAGGTCGTGGGATTGTGGTTCCATCCATTACTTTCCACCTTCATCTGTACTTACCCCAACCCTGCTACCACTGGTCATGCAGTGCGACCTCCTCCACTGATCTGTGCAGCTCCCAGGTTATGGTTAAGAGCTCTACCTTGACCGAGTTGAGCTTCAGGAGTCCTTATCAGGGGTTTTTACTGGGTGTGTTTGGGCAGGAAAGGCTTTTTTTATCCTTGAGAATTTCACTGGTCCTTCCTTCCATACTGTCAGTCTCATCTTCAGCATCTCAGTGCCGTGGACGTGAATGTTACCTTGCGCAAGATCCAACCTCCCTGCCCCGCCCTCACAGCCCCTCGTTCTGTTGCAGTCCTGTGTTTTTTCGACCGGTGGTGACCACCCAGGCATCCAGCTTTAGACCTCCTCCTAGCATTTGTGGTGATGGCCAGAACATGTACCCTTGTTGTCCTCTCCCAGAAAGAGAGCAGTCACATCCATATGGAGAGTGCACATTTGTGAGATGTGTCTGTACATTTGTTGTCTTGCTTATGCAGTGAATTATTATTTCTCAATCTCATGTACTAATGCTGCCTTTTTATATCTGCTCCCTCTCTGCCTGTCACAAGCCTCCATAGTGACTGTAATACACCTTGTCAACTCTGTCGTTGACACGGTGGAAAAAGAAGGTATCCTTTTTCCTTCATACTTAGTTGTGCCGGTTTTGTGCTCCTATGTGTGTCCTCACGTGTTTAGTGTTTGCACTGTGAAGTGCTACTAGAAATGTCATTTACTTATTTGACAGAGCGTCTTGGTAAGATGGGCACAATGGCAGCAAGAACACAATTCAAGGGGTTGTTCCGTAGTGGCACAGAGTGCCATGCTCCTTGCTCTAAATACCAAATGATATAGACCGAGGTGTCCACCTTGGGTGGAATTAATGAGCACAGACGTCAAGATGTCTCATCTTGGATGAGGTTCGCCTGGTGCTTCACTCCTTCCATTAAGTAAATGGCAAGGCTGCTCACCATAGTGTTACTGTAGAGCTCCTCTCCTGGCTGTTAGGACTCTCAGTTCTGTTCTGGTCTGGACTCAGCTCTCTGAGGTTTTAAACCAATCTTGTCTTCTCTGCTCTTCCTCTGCCTCCTCATCTTCAAAGAGTCTTTCTCGGCTCACGACCTCAAGAACCCCAGAGGTGACTCTTTGCATGAGTTTCTTTGGTTGACTTCATGCTGTTGGCTTTCACTTCACCTTCACACATAACACAAGCATTGTTACTAAACAACCCTTAGATTTACCACATATACTGGCTCCTTGTGCTACAAGCTTTCGAGTTACAAATTTTCAGAGATAAGCAATTTTTTCATTTAATCACATTTTCATCACTTGCCGGTCGGTTTACTTCAAAGTGAACGCAGACTGTTTGCCGCCCTATCTTATGCCAGTAAAGGAGTGTGGGAGTGCTTCAATTTTGCTTAATTCCGCTGTGTTTACAGCTCATTGTGCTCTTCCTGACTGTTGCTGATCAATAACAGGATGAGGAACATTGCATACGTTAATGGGATGAATTGGTTAGCAGTTACTTTTGAATATGAGTTAGTGGAGAGAAAATATTTTTCAGTCATTTTAAATCAATTTCAATTTTACAGTAGCTGAAAATGAAAATGTTTCATTGTGTGGTTTTTTTTATTTTTTTTTTATTTATTACGTTTACTTATATCCAAGACACCCAGAACCTAACTGGTGAATAAATCAAGGGGTGTCCGGATTAGCCTTTTATTAATTGGCATAGTGCCTAAAGTGAGTTATAAACAACTAAGAGATATAAACAAACTTTTGTTAGCAATTGTTTGTAAGCTGAGAAGCCAGTGTGTTTGTGGTAAGTTTAAACATGGTAACATGTTCACCTGATGCAGATTTTGCAGAGATATTTTTCAAAACATGACTAAGTGGCTAAACACTTACACTGCACATTTAGAAGTCTTTACTAAAAGCCTCACTTGTGATGTTCACCTAAGATCCAGTGATTCATTCTCACTGTGCACCTTAATGTCTGAGCACAAGCCATGTGGCCAGATTTTCCCTGACAAGGTGCTATTATCGATTCTCATGGTTCTTGACCACCTTTGATTTTCAGAAGTACTCTTCAAAATAGACTGAATATTGCTGCTTCCTTTCAGTGTTGTCTGCTAATCAGTTTTTCAGTCAAGTGTTTTATTTTTGTGTACCTGTGCAGTATGTTTTGAGTTACTTGGTGTGTTTTTGCATTGTGCTGCATGCCAACGTGCGCAGTAACATTCAGTTTTTTGTTTAACTACATGTAATAACTTCTGTCTGCTTTTCTTAATCAGAGAACCCCAGAGTTACGCTCCTTACTGCTCTCTGCTTTACAGAGTTATTTGTGTAATTACTAAATTTGTAACTCTGGGGATTCTCCTTCGATAGACTTGTTTTACTAAATGATGGGTCAGGAAGACGGTCCTCAGTTTGATGCCACTTTTGCGGTTCCCTTTGAATCACGCAGGCTACCACTGGGACACATCGGATTGGATGCCAAGTGTTCAACTTCCTGGAATCCAGGAATACCCACAGTATGAGATAGTGGAGGCCCCCGTACCGCTGTACAGCGACCTCGACGCCATTGACACCGACTACTACCCCGGAGGCTATGACATTGAAAGCGACTTCCCACCACCACCTGACGATTTTCCTGTCCAAGAGGAGCTGCCCCCACTGCCTGAGCTGCAGCACAGTGACGGTTACGGGACATCACGGGCCACTCCCCCACCAGCATCCAGCCCCGGATCATTTTCACGCGGCCGACCACCGCACGACACCTACTACAGCCTCGGGGAGTACCTGCCACGGCACCGCTACCCAACGGACCTTCCCGAGGGTTACGGCAGCATGCCGCTGTCGCTGTACACCTCGGCGGCCTCCTGCTCCGATGTGTCGGCCTGCTGCGAGGAGTCTGAGGTCATGATGAGCGAGTATGAAAGTGGTGATGAGGCAGCCCGCTTCCATGCCCTGGACTGCCAGCAGCACACAGAAGTCTGACACTAAGACCAAATTGAAGTGCCTGAGTCCTTGAACTGCCGTGCGTGCACACGCACGCACACTCTCACACGCACGCACGCACGCACGCACACACACGCACTCTCTTGCGCGGCCGTCATATCCGTGGCTCTCCAGACTGGGCTTGTTCTTTGCCTCCAAGGCTCTCCGTCAGCGGATGGTTTTCAGCAGCTGGCGGACACCACCAGGTGTCGGAATGTTCTGGGTACACATCCCACTGTACTGGAACCCACATGGGGGTAGGCTGTGGCATTGCTTTAAACAACTGTCGTCATGTGCAAAACAATAATGAAAGTGTGAAAAGAATTGCAAAAACAGAACAGTTGACAACCAAAACAAAAGAAACAAAAAAAAAAAATCATGTTTATCTGTATCTGTGTAGTTGTTAACGATGCAGACTAATTTTTTAAATTCAAATTCCCATTTGTTTTAATGTAAATTTTAATGTACAGTTCTGATTTTACTAGGTTTTGTAGATATTTTTTGCTTTTTATTTTCAAAACACCAGTATAATGACGCGACATGTTCAGCCTTACCGTGTCTTCATCACCGCACCAGGAGAGCGTGGTCTCCTCACTGTGTCTACTTGCGGTTCCTGCTCCTTTCTTGCGGTCTTCACCGCACACTCTTGTGTCATCGTATTTGACTGTAAATTTTTGCTTGAAACCTTTTATTTTTCCACCACAGAAGATGGGACCTGATATATTTATAGTGTGAACTGAATCATGGACACTTGATTGATTCTCTCCCCCCAAAAGTGTCTGTATGTGTGAGAAATGCAATGGTCTTGTTAAGGTTTTTATTGAAAACTGCCATTAGTTCACGCTTTCCTACTGGCAATAAATTATTCCTAAAAGTGTGGCTGTATGTTGCTTTCTTTACTTTCAGGTCACTGGGCAAAGTGCTCATGGCGGGGAAATAACATTTAAAGGTTAAAAAAGGAAACTCTGAAATCAATGTAAAGGTTCCTCTGCAAGCAGTTGCTACAGAAATCTGAAAGGTTGATCCTGTTAATACAGATTTTCTCCACCTGAGCTTGTAGACACTATTTACCTTTCTTTCAGTAAGAGAGAACAGCCTCAGTCCTCCGGCATCCTCCGTCAAGAAGGGTCCTGAAGAGAAGTTCCGCCTGTGCTTTGGGGTGTGGAGATGGAGGACCACCCCCTGGACAGTGGAGGATGGTAAGGTGTTGCACCACGTTCCATACTGGGGAAACTCGTCCAATACAGCTATCACCTTGGGATCAAAATCGAAGGTCCTGGGTGCAAAAAAGTTTGCGAGTTTAAATCTCTCCTGCTGGTAAGTACCTTTGGTCAAGGTTTTTTCTTTTTTAACCTGAACTGATACAGTACAAATGACCCAGCTATAGAAATTGGCAAATCACTCTCAGTAACTTGCACAGATGTTAGATAAATTAATTAATAGTAATTAACAATGATGTTTGAATTCCACTCATCTGTCTTTCCAGGTTCCAAAGGTCAAGCTCATGATGAGCATTGAACTAGTGTCTCGCACTGCTGGAAATATGTTGTTTACTTTTTATTTGGAAAGTATTCCGAACAGACTGAGAGTTTGGGGTCTGTTATTTAAACAGATACTTTCACTTACTGCACATTTCCATTTTTATGGGTTTTCCTAAAATATAAACAACGGTGGCATGAGGCCGTGGGCTGGATGATGGGATTCTTCGTATACAGTGACATCCATCAGGTATGGGAGGAGTATTTGTAGTAGATGAAATCTGATAAATTCATGGTGGATGCAGGGGAGCTGGTCTTGCAAATATGTCGGTGGTGTTTGAGATCCTCCGATGTGTGTGCACACAGCCCCCCCCCACCAGGGTGCCTGCTCGCTGTGTCCTTGAGAAATGTCACCTTTGGAACAGATGTTTTGCCAAGGGGAGAGAGGGAGGTTATGTCTGTCAGAGCTCAATCTTCCTCTTCCCAGAATGCTGCTGCTAATGTTCTCTTCTGACTCCTCTCTGGTTTTATTGTTCGGAGAAAGAGCTGTACAGTGTGCATGTAACTGCTGCCGTCCTTGTGTCCCTCACAGCCACACCTCTGCCTGAAACACACTTGCTTTCCAAACCTTCAGGTTACAAGTGCAAGTCCCACTCCCCAATCCTGCTCTATTACCCCTGAGCAAAGTACTTTCCCTGATTCTTAGTGCCTGAAATCATAGTAATTTGCTTTGGAGAAAGCATCAGTTAAGCAAACAGTCTGTAACGTGTGTTGTTCCTCTGCGTGCGATTAATGATGCAAATCTGCACTGAAATACCATATTTAGATTCAAGCCTTAAATGTTCCATGATTTACTTGAATTGAACTTCTCACATTTGGAATGTTGCAGTGATAATGTATGTATAGTGTACAAATAGTCTAATCTTGTGTTAAAATCCTGTCATTCTTTTCTCCTTATATATAGAATATACATATATAATGCACATATTACATATAATCAGTTTTTATTAAATTCTTCACCCTTTCCAGTGTAATCCTTTTGGCTGACTGCAATATTCTACACTCAACACCAGGTGGCAGAGTGTCCTTAAATGAACGTTGTCTTGGAAATGTGTGACGAGAGTAAGGAAACAGTGGGAGGGGGGTAATATAAAAGTGTTTCGCTTCTTCCAGGCAATTTGCAGATACTTTCCCAAGCAGATACTGCAAATGGCCGATTATGAGGTGGCGTTCTGCCGTTGGGACCGCGGTAACCGCAGCCTTTCCTTTCCGCAGGCTGGGATTTCACTCTTTTGTTGCCGCTATGGAGGACAGTTTTATGTGTAACAGCTGACAGTCGTCGTGTTTGTTTGTACACAGTCCAACCACAGATTGCCTAGTAAATCAAGTCAAAAGCAGCGAAACCCCATAATGCTCCTCTTATGTAACGTCCAGTCTTGAATGTAATGTTCTGTGACTGCATGAGTCCTCAGCAGTCTGTCGGTGCGGCGAAGGCTGTGTGCGCTGCTGCCTCTCCTCTCCTCTCATCTTCCTCTTTTTTCGTTAACATGTAATGGAGTTGAGTGCGTGGCCCCAAGCCCGTTTGGGCCCTCGTGTGAAACGGCTCTGCTCCATTTGGGCTTTGACAGCATTTAAACACGCTGACGGGTTATGACAGGCACCCGGAGGAAGGAAGGAACGCGTCGGAGCGCACGTCCTTAACACGCTGTGACAGGTCGATGACAGCGGTCGCAGCAGGTCACGTGATGCCATGCTCTTATGAGAGCAGGCCACACATCCCCTGGCCTAACAAAGGATGTGGAAACGTGAACCTTATAGGTAAGGGCATCGGGAACAAGCTGCATCTGAAAGGGGGAGGTTTCCAGATTCTTCAATGCTGGGATGGATTCAGCAGTTCTGAGGGACTGAAGGAGTTGTACATAAATTTACATTTATTAATTTAGCCAGTGCTATTGTACAAAGTAACATACAACAGAAAAATAAGTGATTTAACCACAAAGCTTTAGACACAAACATTGGATTGATACACAGCTTGTGTTTCTGACGCCACCATGTTGCTGGTTCACATTCCTCCAGTAGTTCCTCTAGAAATGTCCTTCAAATAGCAAATCTATAGTCATAGCAGATGGTGCTGGACTTATTGAGCTGTCAGGAGAGAAGTGACTCTCAAAGAAATGGTTTGAGAGCCTTCATGAATATGGAAGGCATTCAGCAGCTCTGAGGAACAGGAGCTTTGTTCCATATTTTCTCCCACTCATGTTGTGTATTAATCTCATTATGGGAGCAGCTGGTAGCATAGATGTTAGAGCCACTGTCTTTGGATCCAAAGACTGCAGGTCCCATCTACTGTTGTAATACCCTTGAACAAGCTACTTACCCTAAAGTGCTCCAGTAGAAAATACCCAGCTGTATAAAAAGGTAAGTAATTGTAAGTAGCTTAAGATTGTCAGTGACTTTGGAGAAAACACACACATGCTGGCTAAAGCCACTTGTCCCGTACGGGGTCGCGGCAAACCGGAGCCTAACCCAGCAACACAGGGCGCAAGGCTGAAGGGGGAAGGGACACACCCAGGACGGGCGTCCAGTCTGTCACAAGGCACCCGAAGTGGGACTCGAACCCCAGACCCACCAGAGAGCAGGACCAGGCCAAACCTGCTGCGCCACTGCGCCCCCTTCACTTTGGAGAAAAGCATGAACTAAACAAATTGACGTGATTGAGCGTCTGATTTCATGCTTTTACCCCCATGTTTATGGATCTTCAGGCAGCTGAAGATGTTTGTTCTTCTGTTTAGCTCTCATTGTGTACTGAGCTCTCACTGAGTCACTGACTGCCTCGGTGGGTGGGATTTGGGACGTGGTCTTCAAGTCCAACAGGAAAGAGGAGGAGATGGGGTTCCTGACGTGGGGGGTGGGCAGCAGGAGGAGGCCTTCATTTCTACATTTGCTCAGTTTCCTTTCTGACCCAGGCGGCCGATGTGCTCTGCAGATCAAATATGTTTATTTTTTGTTAAATTTCGGTTTTCTTAGGACGTCAACAAAAGCGAACATTATGTCGAGTTCCTGAGTTCCTCCAGAAAATTCTGGCCTGTTACGGTGTCTGTCCTCTCGTTCTTTTTCCATCATCTACATCATCATGATCTTCTCAAGAGAATCCGACCTTCTCGGGACGGGTCCCAACTACAATAACCTCAGTCTCATTTGTGCCTCCAGTCACAGCTATAGTTTGATTTGATCCTGCATCCATGTTTGTTGTCCTTGCTGTCCATGGCGTCCTTAAGTCTTGTCCAGCTCAACAGTTCAACCGAGTCCACGATTCTATTGTCCTGCTCTCATTCATTTCTAGCACAACACAGCAGCATGTTTATAGGCGTAGGTTAAAGGTCCAGCTCTTCCACACCCGTGTACGTGCAGCTGGACTTGGCGTGTCCTGAACAAGGAGCAGAAGAGCGGCATTACCGTGGACCACCTCTCCACCTGTGGCGCAGTGAGGCAGAAGTGCAGTATCACCGCTGCATTACTTTCCTGCACCTCTTGATGGAGAGGCTCTTTCCTCAGTGCTGGAGGACCAAAGCCTGCTGCTTGCTTGCTTGGCGCGTTTCAAGAGAAAGTGTAGAACAAGAGGGCTCCGTCTTGGCGCCGGTCGCTCTGATGCCTCCAGGAGTCCTTACGGAATCGTGTCCCGGTGAGCCACGCGGTTCGGGGGCGAGAGCCAGGTTCTCCTGCATCTTCCCGCCGGAGCCGGATCCACATCCGCTTGTCGCGTCCACAAAGGGCTCCGACAGCGAGTATTGTCCCCTGCCTGCATCACGAATCAACGGTACTAAGCTCGAGGTTCTTGGCATCTTGATCCATCACCCAAAGTGTGGGGCGTGTGAAGGAAAGGTGTCATGGTTTCAATCCCTTTAGTGGATTTGAGAACGCAGCAGGGGCTGAGCGTTGGGGCGAAGCAGCAGCGCTGCTCTACGGCCCGCATCTTGGCTGTCGCTCGAGTTGCTGCTCCGCATCTTGGGCCACAGCTAATGAAGACCACAATGAACAAATCTGATCTCGGGGTTGCAAGTTCAAATCCCAGGAAGGGGCTGCTCTCCCTCATCAGCCAAAGTGCAACACGTAACTATTTTTTTTTCCATAAGCAATTCAGACACACTCCAGCAGGGGGCGCAGCGCTTAGCACTGCTGCCTTAGGACCTGAAGACGTCCGCTTCGGAACTTCTGCTCTAGTATCTTTCATCAAGATGTTGGTTTGGTAAAAATTACCTGCTGTATAAATAGGCTACTTTCACTGTTTTATCTAACAGAAAAAGGTCAATTAATAAATATAAATTACTGTATGCAAATGAGCAGGCTCTAACAGGGTCAGGAAGTATACAGGCCCTCACAGCAAGTCTGAGTGACTGAGACTCGCACCCTCCTCCGACGGCGCCCTACTGTCCGTTCCCTCCGGTTCTGCTGCGCTCTGCAATCTCACGCTCTACCTGGTCCATTGTACATTTCATCCGTTCATCCAGCAACTGCTTGTCCTGATCAGGGTTGCGGGGGTCGGAGCCTATCCTGGCATGACTGGGCTCAAGGGGAGAGGGACACCACTCTATCGCAGGCCCCCCCTGCTGCCGCTACTCTACCTGGTGCAAGGAACTGCTTCTCGTGTATCAGTATTAATTTGAACAAGATTTTGCACCTACAATCCTAACATTTTTTCAAACGGAATAATAAAAATCGAACGTTTGTTTTCAGTCCCTCGTCGCCGAGTTCCTGCAGACATCAGTCAGTGCCGCCCCTTTGATCCATAACAACAGCGACGACCGAACACTTTGATGTGGGATGTGACTTAAGACTCGCCTTCACAATGGAGCGCGCGCTAACAATGAATGGGCGAGACCCCGAACTGAATGAAAGCATGAATGAGCGCGCGACGCCAACAACACGCACACCGGCCGTGTCCGCGCGGCGGCAGCAACGACGCGCTCAGCGCGAGCGTGCGCCTCTTGAGCGTCGCGCGCGGAGGAGGTCCGAGAGGGAAGTTGCCTCCGCGCGGCGACGGTCCCACGGGCGCGCGCGCACAGCTATAAAAACGCTCGAGAGGCGACACGCGAGCGTGCGGGACGGAGGAGCGCGCTCGCGGGATGGACCGGAGCGAGCTGAGCTCGCGCCGCCGCGGCGGCGCCTTGGACCCGAGCGCGAGGCAGTGAAGGACGAACGTCAAGCGGGAAACAACAAAGAAAGTGAGAAAGTGAAGCGAGCGGCGCGCGGAGCTGTACGATGGTCATAAATGGGAGTCACGTGAACGGTTCCTCGGTGCCCCAGCAGCAGCTCGCGCTGGAGCGCCCCCCGTGGGTCGCGACCACCCTGGGATGCTTCCTGATCTTCACCACCGTGGTGGACATCGTGGGCAACGTGCTGGTCATCGTGTCCGTGGGCCGGAACCGGAGGCTGCGCAACGCAGGTGGGCGAAAGCACGGGAGAACGGGGTGAAAAAAACAAGGTGAAAACAGGGTGAAAGTGCTGGAAGCGGCGCGGTGGTGCAGGGGGTCACGCTTGGGGCTCACACTCACAGCGCCTCGGGGGTTCGGAAGGCTGCGAGTTCGAGTCCGGCTCAGTCTGTGTGGAGCTTGCACGATCTCCCCGTCTCTGCGTGGGTTTCCTCCCGGCGCTCTGGTTTCCTCACACAGGCCAAAGACGTGTCTCAGGTGAGACACGCTGCCCGTAGTGTGTGTGTGTGTGTGTGTGTGCGTGCGTGCATGCGCGCTGACCTGTGATGGACTGGCGTCCCGTCCGTAGTGCACCCTTCTTGGATAGGCTCCGGACCACCGCGACCCTGACTCGAATGGGCGGTCAGTGAGTTAACGTGAAGTGCTAGGAATGGTGGAGGTGGAGGACATGTCCTCGGACCCGCAGCTTTCCATGGAGCCCACTGTGGTCCTCCTGCTGGCGTTACTGAGTGCATGGTGCACTTTTACTGTGAATGACACACACACACACACTCGATGGATGACTGCAATTACATTGACAGGGAAACACCAGGTTCATTAAAATCTCGGTCTGATTCATCTTAATTCCGTCTTAAAGAAGGTTATCAAAACATGAATTATCCTTAATTTCTCCTGTCATCTGGTGATGAACAACAGCAGGTGACTCACTGTGTTTCACTCTCTTTCTTCGGTGTGTTTCTGTGTATTTCTGCGGTGAAGGAATCCCTCCCATCAGGGTCTCCTGAAGGACTCTGCTGCTCCGCTGTATTATTATTATTATCATTATTATTATTGATTACTGAAATGCTCATGGGGGGGCTGCACTTCATCAGGACCCCATGTGACCCCTGACCCCCCCCCCCCCCCCCCAGTCCAGCAGGGGTGTGAACTGTGTTGATGATGGAAAAAACTGCACTTCAAGAGCCAAGCAAACATGGGAATGACCTGCAGGCTGGACTGGGGCTCACAGGAGGATGGAAGTGTACCTCCTGTTACACACAGCTGCGCAAATTATTGGGGAACATCTGGAAATAGCCCCCCCCTTGTTTTTTACACCCCCCCCCCCAGTGTGTGGACTTGATGTGTGGAGAGTCAAGGAGCGTCTCGGTGGTTAAAGAGGTCTTACCTCCTTGTGTTCTTACCGTGGTAGACCTACCCTTTCCCAAGTTCACTTTGCACATCAGCGAGGAAAATCCCATGAATCGTGGTAAAATGCTGCCGCAGATGTTTACTTGGAGTGAGTGGCTCATGCAGCTCCCACTGTCCTGGTTTTGGGGCTTTTATAAGAAATTCCACATATATGTGTTACGTAAATAGATTTTGTTACGCAGAGGTGGCATGAAGCTGCCCAACTCGCTGCTGTCCTGCACATGTGGCACCGCAGGAAGATCGGTTCACGACCCCTGATGGCACCAGTGATCACAGTGGAACTGGAGAGCCAACACTGGGCATTTGGGTGTGTGTAGTCGGGAATACCTCCAGTGGGGTGTGTGTGTGTGTGTGTGATTACCAGAGTATCTCCATCCAGGCCGTACCCTGCTTCAGTCCCTACGCTTCCAGGATAGGCTCCGGACCTCTGCGACCCTGCACTGGACGCAGCAGTTATTGATAGTGAATGAATGTGACATCGGAGCACAAGCTGGAAAAAATTTCCATTAGAATTATAAAATGTGTTAGTGTTGTCCTGTCCTTATTCCGCATGAAAACACCTTTAATTTTGGTATTTTAATTAATTCCAGGTAACATTTTTCATCTAGGAGCCCATTACTTCACTTAGCTTCCATAAGAAATAGCGGTAATTCGATATCCTCCCGGCGGGAACCTGCCTCACGGGTGAGGAACGTGAGGAACGGCTGCAATCGATCGATGGATAATGAAAGGAACGTATGAAAAGAAATATCACCCCCCCGTAAAACAGGCTCTCCTGTAAGTGATCAATGAGCAATAATTTCTTAATCTATTTGTATGATAAATGCATTTTTGGGCCTTTTCCCTCCATCTGCCGGTGTCCTGCTCCTCTCCCTTCCGTGTCCCTTCAGTTGCTGTAATTCCAGGGGCAAAACTGAAATGATTTGTCTTTCACTGCAACCCCTTATTAATCTGAGTGACAAGAAAAAAAAATATGTCTTTTGCGCCCGGTGACGTCACACAGGTGTGTGTAAACAGCTCGTGCACCAAACAGGTCCTGGTTTATCATCGCCGAGATCCGCCGTGATCTGGTTTCATCTCCAGCGGCATTAATTTCCTGTCCCACGTTGGAGATTTGAGACGGTATCGTGCGACAGGTAAACGGCGCGGACGCACTCGGCGTTTGACTTGGACGGTGTCGGGTGACATTTCCGTGCCGCGGAAAACCTTGCCGTGGCTCCGCTTCGGGTCGGATTCATCGGGCCAATCGGCGAGCTCCGTTTAGGGCGCTTCGCCGCCGCCGCCGTCATGCCATATGGCACCGAGCTCTGCCAGCGGATGAGAGGGGGTTTATGGGAATTATGCTGCATGTGCATCATCCGGTTGGATTAGGGGTCGCAGTCCCATTCAGGACTCCACAGTCCTGTGTGTGTGTGTGTGTGTGTGTGTGTGTGTGTGTGTGTGTGTGTGAGAATACCCCGGGTTTGTTACAGTTAGAGAAACTCGCGCTCCTACACTTTGTTGGTCGCAAACCTGTTCGCTCGACATCCCTACTTTCCCTGCCTGCTAATTGCACCGCCTTCCGGGAGATTCCTCGTTGCTCCACTTATTAATACTTGGACACGCTGCGGTTTTTCCGAAGCCTCCGCATGTTGGGTCCACATCTGTTTCAAGACCAGCCTCGGTTTGCGTGCCGGCGGGGCGTGGATTTGCGCTGAACCTCTCCTGCCGTTTCGTCACACAGGGCTTCTCTTGACGCAGATGGTGGGAATGCAAATGAGATAAAAATGAAGACGTGCCTCGTTGAGGAGGACCGATGGCACCGATCGCTGGTTGGATTTTTTTTTTTTTTTTTTTTTTTTTGCCCGCATTGTAATGTACAGCAAGTTACGTGACATTTTGGCAGTAAAGTGGAAGTAGAGTGTCTTACTTACCGTGTTAGTCAAGAGATCAGCATGGTGCGATAAGGGTGCGAAGCAACGGAGGGAAAGTTCATGAGGACAGTTCCTGGCTTGGATCCCAGCTGATGCACGCAAAGGGTTAAATGTTTCGGGGGACGGGAATGAAGGGACGAGAAGCGGACACTAGTACTAAAGGCGCTAACGTTTTACCTCACGGGTGTTTAACTCGGTTTCCTCAAACTGTCCAACTGGCACAACCTTCCACTTCAGTCATAACATCACTCATAACATCACGACCAGCTGGTCTTCAAGATGGAGAAAAGAAAAAACCGAGGTGCTCGTCCGGATCAGGCTGGGCTTTGGAGTCCTGCCGGTACCGCGCTGCACCCACCGTCCAGGTAGGAATTCACCACCCGGTCGGCCAACCGGGCCCCGGAGCTGCTAGCACGTGGACCTGAAGCGTCTCGCACAAATCGAGGCAGTTCACGTGATCACCAGCTAAGGCCTTCATCCCCAAAAACACGTGTTGCGTGTGCAGTTACGTCAACATGTTTTCATTTATCAGACAAAATGCATCAAGAACAAAGAGCTTCAGACCAAAGATTACAGACACAACCATGTTGCTGGTTCACATCCCTCCAGCAATTCCTGTAGAAGTGACATTCAAATAGCAAATACATAGATAATCATAGCAGATGGTGTTGGACTCATTTATGGAGCTGTCAGGAGATCAGGAGAGAGGTGGTTCTGGAAGAGATGGGTTCAAGACCCTTTTTGAATGCGGTAGGGATTCAGCAGTTCCAAGGGACACAGGGAGCTCATTCCAACACGGGGGGTGTAAAACTGAGGAAGGGTTTGCTTTCGGTGTTGGACCCCTTGTGAGTGGGACCACCAAGCGAACCAAGAGGTGGAGGAGCTACATGTGTATCTGTTATGTCACATTGCGAGATACTCCAGATATAGATGACATAGAGCAGCACGATGAGTTCCATTCGGACCATTTTCTTCTTACTTCCCTGCTTTCATGCTTCTCCTTGCTGTTATCGCTGACATATCTGCAGCTCCCACCGAATTCTCCCACCCCACCAGATGCCTATGTGACGGAGTTTGTTGCGGTTTGCTTCCTCTGGGTCTCTGCCATTGAAGAACTGCCCGTCCCGGATGAGCGGGGTTCGGCAGCGCAGCCGCTCCTCGCTACAAGGTCTCGCTAAACGTGCGGCTCAAACCCTTCCCCATCCAGCGTGACTGACGGGCGCGCGGCGAGCTCAAGGCGTCAGGGTCGGAGGGACGTCGTCGCTTATGAGAGGCACGAGCTCCATTCCCGCTGCTCCGGAGGATAACGAGCGCCGTCTTCCATCAGATATGCGATGGGATGTTGAAAGCACGAAGGACACGTGCGAAAGCTCTCCGTGCAGAGTGTGCCTGAAGCTGTGAATAGAGCGCGAGATCTTCTCTGCTACCACTCTGTCGCGTTTTGTCCTTCACTTTGAGGATGAACTCCTCCTGCCACCCTGGCAGGGATTCCCCACACGCACCTTTGGGTCGGAGCACCTTTCACGGCGGCGTCAGGCGGCCGGGTTCAGGTGAGGGGCACTCGAATTTCGGAGAGTCGGAGACGGAGCAGCCGTTGCAGAATTCGAGCTTCCTGGACGCCGGGCCTCTGGTCCTCCTTCGACCGTGTTCCTCACCTGCAGATGTGGTGGACACATGTTGGGACGGCAGAAGCTGTTTATGTGGCCCTCTCTGACACAACAACACACAGTCGAACCCACAACACCGCTTCTACTCCAAATTTTTTGAAAAAAAAAAGAAAAAAAAAGCCCTGGAGTGGAGTCCACTGCTGCTTCGGGTTAAAATTTTTGGTGGGTGTGGCCAATCAGCAACAGGGGTGTGGCTACATCAGATGGGTGGTGCTTGAACTTCATGTACTCATTTTCTACTTTGTCCAAGGTGACTTACAATGAAAGGACTGTGCATCATTCATTCATTCATTCATTCATGTCGTTGACGGTTTTTACCAAAGCAACTCACGACGTTAAGATGGTGCCAGTATTTTATCCATTTATACAACAGGGTCCTTTTTACTGTATCATTTCAGGGTAAGTGCTTACAGCAGGAGGTGGGATTCAACCCTGGGTTTTGTGAGAACAATGTGGCAGCTCTAAGCACCACCCCACCTGCTGGCTGTAGCTCGGAGTCACTCAAAGCAAAGGCTCCTCTTGGCCGTCCGGCGCATGTCGTGTTTGCTGATGAAATGAGTAAAAATATGAAATAATCCCTGTGTTCCTTGTTTGAATTCACAGAGCTGAATTGCACTGCATGTACTGCATTCCTGCACTTGTCTTGTACCACTGCCCCTTTCTGCCTCCCTCTCTCTCTCTCTCTCTCTCGCTCTCATTTTCCATTGAACACATTTGCCTTCTTGGACTTCACAGGCTGCGCCGCTCCTGTCCGTTCTGATCACTCGCGCGACACGCTCCCGCCGACCACATTCCTCGCGCGCCCTCGGGTCCGGTTCCGCTCGGAAGCGCGCGTGCGCCGAGCACCGGCCGTCACACCGGAGCGGCACGCGATGCCGCCGCTTTCGGAGTTACGTGGCCGAGCTGCGGCCGCGTCGGGCATCTGCTCTGGAAGTACTGTCGCGCTTGGGGGCGAGGGGGTAGCTGGTCGGGGGGGGGGGGGTTGCGCGAGTGTGTGTTTGGAGGGAGGGGTCCTTCTCTCTCTGGGCTATTTTTAGCCCTTTGCAGCGTTATCCAGTGTGCCGTCTTTCTGCTTGACGTGAGCGTGGATGAAGCTCAAAGAGTTCCAGGCAGTGAGATCAAGTGGAGTGTGATGCTTGTTCGAGGGGAAACGGCCACAACACATCACACTGTATGCAGCAGGCTGAATGGAGGCGATGTAGCGGCGGGAGAGCTAATATCGTACCTGGGGACAGTGGGGGTGGCCTTCTGTATTCTGCGCTCAAGTAGAGCGTGGTTTTATCTTTTACTCCGGTAAAGGGGCGAAGAGACGCTGGGTGTTGCTGTTGAGGGCCGCCTACCGAGGACCCCATCGGTTATCCGGTGCTCTTTATATTCATATATTTAGCTGTCGCTTTTCTCCGAAGCGACTTGCAGCGAAGTACCTGTTTATACAGCAGGTAATTTCAGGTACAATTTAGGGTACGTGCTTTGATATAGGGTAACCCAGCAGGAGGTGGGGTGCAAACCTAATTCCTTGCGAGCAAGGCGGCGGCTGCAACACGAGCACCTGCTGCTCCAGGCTTGACACAATATGACGGGAATGTGGTGTCATATTGTACGTTTACATTTATTAATTTAGCAGACACTTTTCTCCAAAGCGATTGTGACAAACCGCCCGGTTCACCGGACGAGGGGGCGCCGACTCCGGTTTCTCGGTTTCGGTCGGGAGGCGAAATAGAATATCTGCCGTCACTTGAGAAGCTGGCCTGGAGATGCCAGATGCCTTTGCAAATCGTTGAGGACGAGGATGTTGTCGTCCAGATAGGCAGCAGCGGAGTTTTTGTGTGGAAGAACAATCTTGTCCATAAATTGTTGGCGCGCAGCAGGGGCTTCGTGGAGTCCAAACGGAAGGATAACAAACTGGTGCCGCCCAAATGGAGTCAAGAAGGCTGAGATCTCCCTGGATTTTGGAGAGATCTTGTTAGAACCAGGTCTGAGCAGAAAAAATTCTCCACCTCGTGGATTAGATATGCATTAAATTTTGAAACGGTATTAACTTTTCTGTAATCCACACAGTATCATATGTAGCTGCCCCCTTTAGGCACTGGTGCCATCAGACTACTCTGTTCACTTTTTCACTTTTTTTCTTATCCCTGAAATTTTGTCTAGTGTCTCTTTCACAAACTTGTGTTTGTTGACAGGGAGACTTTACCGCAGTGACGTACGTGTGTTCGTCGAAACCCATCGCCTGTCCAAGGTAATGTACAGTGTTAAAAAAACTGCGTTAAACTCTCCAAAATCATTCGGCAATCGGTGCACCAGACCAATGTAAGAAACACAAACGCACACAGACACTATAGGAACCGGTCTTTGGACTGTGGGAGGAAACCAGAGCACAGTCAGGCTAAACCAGAGGACAGTCAGGCGAAACACAGGAAGAACATGCAAACTTAACGCGGACTGAGCAGGGATCGAACCTGCTTCTAGTCGCACATCCCAGGACGCTAGAACAATTTGCTGTGCCACCTTTATTAATACGTAAATATGCATGTCACTTTGGGAATATGGCATTTGTATATTTAGTGTGGAGGCCTCCTTATTTACCAGGGTACCAGGGGTGTTAAGGATTCCGGGGGGGGGTACGGTGACGCAGCGGGTTTGGCCGGGTCCTACTCTTTGGTTGGTCTGGGGTTCGAGTCCTGCTCGGGCTGCCTTGTGACGGACTGGCGTCCCGTCCTGGGTTTGTCACCTCCCCCTCCCGCCCTGTGCCCTGTGTTGCAGAGTTGGGCTCCGGCTTGCTGCAACCCCGCTTGGGACAAGCAGTTTCAGACTGTGTGTGTGTGCGTGTGTGTGTGTGTGTGTGTGTGTTAAGGATTCATACATACTGAGGACACGGTTGGTTTCACACAGACACCTGCTGTTGATGACAAGATCAGTTAACCATTGCAACATTTTGATGAATCGGTGGTTTTTTTGTTTTTGTTTTTGTTTTCACCATCTATGTGAGATCAGTTAACAATAACTCCTTTTAGCTCACACTCTGGGACAAAGGGACGTCTTGTGTTTACTGGTAAAGTGTGGAACTGCTGGGATGTTTTCACAAGGATGGGCAGTAAAATAAAACCATGGAAAACAAGGAGTTTCTGGCCTCGGGGTAATGAGTAACCGCCCTGCTGGTGTCGGGATACAGGGACAGAGGCGCGGAGCGCTGGCAGCGATGACCTCGGGGGCAGCGTTCGTTACGGAGCCAGAAAAAAATCGCATTTGGGTTTTGGCTGTACGCGATTACGTGGCTGCAGAAAGGAAAGGAAGTCTTGGTTCTGAACTGTGGCACAAAGTGCTCCGTCTCGCATCTCTGCGGGACCAGGAATCGAATTGAAATGCTGCCGATTGGTTTGTAATTGAGTGTGAAATTGCATGTTTTGTACAAGCACTTGATGAGTTACAAGAAGCAATATGCTCTATTTAACATGTTCGATTTCATGGGGGGAGAAAAGTTTTTTATTACTTCACGATAACACTTGTGTTGTGAACCAACAGAAACGGCTTCTCTGCATCCAGTCTGCTTGTCTCTGCACAGCGTCCGTCCTCCCAGTCCTGCTCCATCCCATCACGAGTTACCTGGTCCAAGTGCTCCGCGGTCGTCACTAGGAGAGCGATGTTCCCTGCTGTGTTGCCTATACCAGGGATGGCAGCTGTCTGATGGTGACACCTACTGCGCGGTGCTGGTCCTCTGATTGCCACCTCTGGAGCAGCAAGAGTGCTGCGCTGCTCCACCTCTGGCCGCTTGATGTTCCCGCTCACAAGGGGTCCGAAGCTGAAAGCCCGAACGTTCTTAGTTTTGGTCCCAGTGTGGTGGAATGAGCTCTCTCAGCTCCCCCTTCCCCTCGCTTTATCTACCTGTGTCACTCAGAGCTGCTGGATCCCTCCCACGTTCCAGAAGGGTATCGAACCCGCCTCTTTGAGAGCCGCTTCTCTTCCGATCCCCTGACAGCTTCATCAATGAGTCCGGCATCACCTGCTATGATTATCTGTATGTATTTGCTATTTGAATGTCACTTCAACAGGAGCTGCTGGAGGGCTGTGAACATGACGGTATAAGACAACTGTGTCTCCATAATCCTGTGTGTGTGTGTGAAGCTCTTTGTCTGTTGTTCATGCGCTTTCTTTTGAGTTGTGCATCACTTTGGAGGAACGCTACTGACGAACAAAGAATTGTTAATGTAGACAGCAGGTTCTTTTGGTCACAAATTCTGGTCTGTCTTTTAACCACAGTCCCGCAAGCGGTCAAACCGCAATCACAGTCTCCGGTGAGCTGCTGAAACCTGGAAACCGACCGCTTTGCTTTTGGTGGCGTCGTTCCCAGAATATTTATATCCTCCGCCTGCATGATTAGATTTAGCTCCTCCTTATCGCTCCTTCTCCTTTGTTTTGTATGAATTTGTTGTGTTTTTCATGGTCAGCGCAACAAATTATCGTGGAATGTTACGAATCGGTTAGTTCCATCTCTTGTAAACGGGCTCGTTGGGTGAGCCAAGCTCATGGCCCGCAGGAGCACACTTGGCTCACCCGTTCTTGGCGCACAGCGGCAAATTGAGGCCGGGGTCCCCGTCCGTCACGCGCGCAGCTTAACGGACGAATGAATAAACTGCCGAATTTTACCTGACGGTTATCTTCTGTCTTTCTCCCCCCGTGATGCCAGTCGAGGATATTCTGCCAAAGTACCTCAAGAAGTGCAGCTAATAATTGAAATATGAAATATTAAAATATTGTTTTTGCTGTCTGGATCCAAATTTGTTGCCACTCGTTGTCAAATACAGAATTCTTAGTTAAGTAAGTTTTTACGGTTACACCATGTCCTCCATCAGTAAAATCCACCGTTCTGGTGCCATTCTTGGCAGACGTTGCCCGAACGTGTGTCTCGTCGGTTCAGCACTCCTTCACAGGAATCCTTCGCAGGGACCCGTAACAACATTGCCGTGTTGAATGCATTTCCTGGCATCCCACGCAATGTTGAGGATTTTCATCTGCTCTGTCATCTCCGGGTGATTCAGATCAGCTTCCATACAGAAACATAGCGGGATATTTGCAGGAGAGCGGTCGTTTCTCAACGTGGACGTAAAGCGTACGCTAATGGTCGTTAGTGAGACCTCGCGGGTGCCGCGTGGTTGGATTGTGTTCGTTATTCATGACGAGACTGTGGTTAAATCGGTGTGTCGCAGGAAGGCTGGGATACGGTATAAAGGGATATATATACCGTATGGTGCAGGTTTGTGAACGCAGCACTCGAGAGTGTGCAGCTCTTGATTCTGTACATTCTGCCTTCGCTCTGATGACACTGATGACATGACAGCATCTGAACACCTTTCGTCCAGCATCTGCTGGAAAACAGTGAAAATCACTTTTGCCAAAGACCAGTTTTTTCTTTTCATCTTACCTGCATAAACTGGAAAATTAAAATACGGGCATGCGTCGCTTAGTGATGGGGTTATGTGCTGAGAAATGCGTCGTTAGTAGATTTCATCGTTGTCAAAACATCATAGAGTGTACTTATACAAACCTAGATGGTATAGCCTCGATCATACAGTGTACCTATACAAACCTAGATGGTATAGCCTCGATGCAGTCAAGAGATGCAGTAAATACAAGATTTATGATGCTGCTTGCTGGTGTAACACAGCACACTGTTTTACAGTCAACTTTTTTAAGTAGAAAGATTACACTGTAAAATTATAAGTACAATACAGTAAATACATAAAGCATTAACATAGGTGTTTATTATCATTATCAAGTATTATGTACTGTACATAGTTGTATGTGCTGTACTTTTATACAACTGGCACCGCAGGAGGTTTGTTTACAGCAGCACCACCCCGAACACATGAGCAACACGTTGCGCTACGACGTCGCTAGTCAATTTTTCAGCTCCATTGCAATCTTATGGGACCACTGTTGTACATGCGCTCAGTGTTTAAGCGAAACGTGACTGTATTGGAAAATTTAATACACACTCACCGAAGAGTCCACGAACGGATCACTCCAACGGGTACTGAATTCTCCAAAATGGAATAAAGTATAGCTTGGGTAGCGCTCTTGCCTGTGGCCATTTACATTTATTTATCAGACACTTTTCTCCAAATTGACTTCCAACAAACTCTATGTAGTGTTATGAGCCCACATACCTTATTCACCACAGCGATTTACACTGCTAGATACACTACTTACACTGGGTCACTCATCCATACATCAGTGAACACACTCTCTCTGTCACTCACACTCTTTGTCACTCGAACCTGAACAGCATGTCTTTGGACTGTGGGAGGAAACCAGAGCACCAAGATACACTACTTTACACTGGGTCACTCATCCATACATCAGTGGAACACACACACTATGGGTGAACCTGAACAGCATGTTTTCGGAGTACAGGAGGAAACCCACAGAAACACGAGGAGAACATGCAAATTCCACACAGACTGAGCAGGGATCGAATCCTCATCTTCTCACACCACTCAGGCGCTGTGAGACAGCAGCACTACTCGCTGTGCCGCCCGGCCAATTTGTTTATTGCGAGTGGAAGTGAAGCTCACAGGCCTTCCTCAGTGTGTCATCATACTTTAGAACTGAAGTGGAGATATTTACTTCTTGTGCTTCAAACAGTGAGTGAGAAGAGGATGCAGAAGGGATACATGATGTGTGGAAAGAGAGTTGAGGTGCACATAGGAGCTGCTCCCCAGTTACTGCACAATGAAAGCTGCGACTCTGCTGGGAAAACAATGTCCTTTTGGGCAACTTGGCACGACTCAGATTTTGGTGGCCAGCAGAAGAATTTCTCGTGAAACACGTCCTGAAAACCAGCGGCAGGACCACAGACCTCCTTCCTGCCTCCCGCGCTTCCGCCAGTTCGGTGGCTCGGAGAGACGTGCGCTAGTCCTCCTTTTTCCGTCCCGCTCCAACAGTCAGCGTCCCGCCTGCTAAAGGGTCGCGGTGGAGAAGGGATTTTGAGAAGGTGAGCACCGTGTCGCAGAAGCTGTGGACCATTTTTTGCTGACTTGGACACACGAGCTCCCGTTCACGAAGCCGTGAGCGGCGGACAGCGGAGCCTCTCTGTGCACAACTTGCCGTCTCCCATCTGTCTTGCGTAACTCTCCTCGGCGTCAAGTGAAAATGATCCCTTTCCACAGCCTGCGCTGCGGTCAAGTGGCTGTGTACCTGAGTATCACTTCATCTGGATGAAAACACAGCAAGAGAAAACTGTGTGAGGGAGGGGGATGACAGGATCAAAGAGAGATGGCCTCTGTCGGCAGCGCCTGGAGTCACTGAGTCAGTCCAGAGCTGCTTATATGGGAAGGGCTGTGTTTGCCATGGTGCGAGATGAAAGACCTGTGGATGGATGGATGGCTCTCGGGAGAATATAATGTAACCTTTGTCAAAACCCGGATAACTGATGACATCACTGAGCGTCCTATTAGCTGAGGAGTGGGGCTGCCGGAAGAAGGACTACGTCCATCGCGAAGAGGAAGCCCATCTATCTCAACATGCCTTTCTAATACAGACGCTGAGGCTCGATGACAAATGCAGTCCTTGTAATTTAGCCGCCAGGTGAGACTTATCATCTCAAACCACTTTGCCGCTACAGGGTCCGACCAGAGTAGCATCAGGCTTGAGGTGGGATCTCCTTTGACCGTGTAGCTGAGGGTTCGACACACGTCTGAGGTACCTTGGAGCAGTTTGTACGAGAGAGCCCCCACAGAGCCGAAGGAAGCGAGCCGATGCGCGCAGCCGCATCCCTCGACAACGGGCTCAACGGGCATCCGCTGCGCCGTGCCGTGCTGTTCTTCTGCAGTGATTATGATTCAATTGCTAACAGAGCGTTAAAATAAAGAGACTCGGCTCAGGCGGGGAATTTGGTTATTCAGTCCTGCCTGGAGGCACAAGTGGTCTGTGGGTTGAGTTAATGGGGGCAGTGAGGCTCTTTTCTCAAGAAGCTTCTTTTTAGAACTGTAATAAAGACAGCGGTTCAGGGTGGTGGGAGGGTTTGTAGGTCTTGTGGTTTCCTCTCAATGGAGCCGCCTTTGATTCGGTGTCATCTCCCCTCCCCCGACTTCACGCTCCCGCCTTTTCAGCTGAAATGCGGAGCTGTGGGCGCGAAGGCGCGGAGTTGGCCGCCGCACGCTCACGCGGCATGCTTCCCGGGTGGGTGGTACGCGAAAGAGGTAGCGAGCAAAATCCAGCACGTGCTCTGTGGAGGTGTTCACCTTTGTCCATCAGAAGCAGCATGAAAAATACTTTCACGTTGTAAAGAGTAGCGTCGGGTGCCCCGGTAAATACGTTGGTCTTGGCTCTGGTTGGACCCGTTCTGGCTGCTGTCTTCGGCACTCCTGTGTTTTGGATCTGGATCTTTCTTCTAAGAATCCGTCTTCATTCTACAATTTCACACATACAAACTTCTCTAAGGGGTCAGTCGTATTGTATTCCGCAGCCAAATTTGTTGGTCTAACGTTGAAGAAGGGGGGGATCCTCTGTGATGCATTTCCTCTCTGTCTTTTCTCCAAGTGTGGAAGGGATGAACAGAAGTTCCTTGTTGGTGAATTCTCACTGTAGGTGTCAGACATTACATGCTGTGAGAGCGGTGTCACCCAGTATCATCTTCATCACCTTCACTACCATGGTTACACGCACAGCACCTTCAGGTACATGTTACCGAAACGTGTTTCCACCAGATTAGTGACTCATTCAGAAACGCGTCCTCAACCAGCACAATTAGTCCAGACGAACTTGAACTTGGGCCTGATGGTCCCAGCGCATGTTGGGAAAGTGTTCTCCGCCTCCTTCGGATTGACGGTCTTTACTGTCCTCGAAGCAGGGTCAGAAAAGGTTGTGTTGGGTGGAGAAGCAGAACTCCAAATTTGAGTCAGTGTCCCCACCTTGGACATGACACCTGCCTTGCCAGTGTCCAGTTCACACCACAACCCACCTCTACCCCATCACGCAACATCACACATCACCTCTGTCCATTTTGTGCTCTATTACACTCTAATTCTGCCCTATGATAAAACATCACACCCCAGTTGTGCCCCGTCGCACTTCACCTCTCCCTCAGCGTGTCCATCATTCCCCAATTCCTCCCCATCTTGCAAAACCAGAGGTCAGCTCAGCCCCCGTCATCCCGTGCCGTACCTCACCTCTGCCCTGTCACGCCCATTATACCTCATTTCTCCCCCATTATGCAACTGCATACCCCAGGTGAGCTCCATCATACCCACTTCTGCCCCATCATCCCTTCTTTGTTACTGTTACTGCATATTTTCGGAAGAACTGAAGGGCAACACTTCTTCCATGTAGCGAAACAGCCCTGCTACCCCTGAAGCTACGATTACGATGAAGAGGACATTTTCCAATACCACCCGCAGCATCAACGTCAGCAGCCGATATGTGGGCACTTTTGCTGTGGCATTTGGGCTAATACAATAATACACAGGGAAAGATGTTCAACCCTTTGTGCCAAAATCAAGGGGGCTAGACACAAACCAACCATGCCACCAGTACTCCACCCCTCCCAAAACCCCACATGCCCCACAGGGATGGAGTACTGGAGTACGTGATGGTGGTGTTGCCTGGGCTGGGGAAGCGACCACCCGCCCCCAACACGGCTCAAAGTTGCGGTCACCAGTGGACAGCAGTCGTTAGGGAGCGGGGGAGGAGACCCCAAAGGACGGGGCTTTCTCCAGAATTCCAGCTCGCCTCTCCCACTTTGTGCCGTGGAAAACCTGTCTGTTGCATTCGGGCGGCATCGGTCAACCGGCCACCGAGTCTAAGTGCTGAACCGTCGCCGCTTTTCCGGAGGAAGAGACGGAGGAAGCATCTGCTGTTTGCACACCACGCATCCCTCAGTAATGAACACGAGGAAACAAGTGGCACGCTGCGGAACACGGCAGGGTCGAGAGGCTACAACAGATTTGTCCTGTAAGGAACCCCAAGCAAGGAATACACGCGTCTTTCGAACCTTTCCGACAAATGGGAATCTGGGCCGAGAAGGAGAAAAATGGAAGATCCTGAGGGAAAGCAGCTGTTGCGCCCTTGACTGCTTTGCACTTCACTCGAGAAGCATCCGGTTGCGTAAATTATTGAAGGAGTTAAAGTCTGTATCGCGACTATATAATAGGACGACGAAATTAAAAACGTGAGCGTAAAAACAAGCGCAGCGATGACACCAGGAGAGACCGCCGCTTTAATCCGGTCGCTGGAACAGCGTAGGCCGGATGGTGGCGGAGGCCGGGAGGGATTGGGCGGTCGCGGAACCAGAGGTTAGGAAAAGGTCCCTCGCTCTCCATTCCGTAGATTAAATCCAGGGTAAATCCCACAGGACCGCGGTTGAACACTTTTCGACGGTCAATGTTTCACTGCAAAGTGACACTCCCTGGGCCTCAGATCAGCCCCCCCCCCCGTGCTTCCCAAAGTGGAACAAGGAGGGGTTAACATGAAAAAAATGAAGGTCAATGCTTTCCAGGTCAATCATGGGTAATTTTATCACCGCGGTACAACCTCTGCAGCAGGTATATCTCTGTCATCAGGCTTCATATCTGTTCGGTTTGTCTATAAATAAGTGTATTTAAGATTTTTCCCATCATATTTTTTTAAAGAAAATCTGGATCATTTTCACTTTTTACTGGGTTTTGCAAGCACAATGTACGCTTTAGTGTGTCGTTTAGAGGAATGGCATAGTTAGAGGGCACAGTATTTCCGCGGTATTAGGATTTGCACACATTTATTTATTTAGTTAGCATTTATTTTTGTAACTTTAAATTGCCCCCAAAAAACATGTAGCATAAAGTGGACAAATGTGCAGTTGTGATGGAGCAGTGGCTTTGGGCAGGCCTAAGATATGTGCAGTCAGAGTTTTCCGCTGCGCAAGCTTGAGTTAATTCTAATGGTCCCTCGGAGAGGAGAAACGGACGATGGAGGCGGAGAAACACGGCCCCCGGACTAGTCGAAGCGTGTGAATGACAGTCCTGTCGCCGCCCGCGACCCAATGACAGGTCCCGAGCGAGCCGAGACGCCCGGGTCCCCGGCGGCCGCCGTCACCGCGGGCTACGGGCCGCTGATGTGTCAAGGTCGAGGTGTCCCGTGGGCGGGCCTGGTCCTGCGTGAGCCTTGTGGCAACGGCAGGCGGGGGCAGCAGGTGGCGCAACGGTTAGGGAGCGGGACGTGTCAGCAAAAGGTCGCCGGGTCAAGTCCTAGGGGCTACCTTTGCTCGTGTGCCCTAGAGCAGGGTCCTTAACCGGTATTGAGTGAGCTGCATAAATGGGTAAAACTGTCAGTTTTGTATGAAAGAAAAGTGGCTTGCTAATCAAAATAAATAAATAATAGCAACTGCACGATGGCATCTGACGTACTCTGACAGTCGATGGCTTCCTGTTTGTTCTCGGGGTCTTTGGTGCGGCAGCTGTGCCCGATGCCTTTTAGAGGGCAAATAGGTGGCATATGTAAGGGGGCAGGATTTAACTGGAAATAGTTGTGATCGTTCCAGACGAGGACCACCGGTGTCTCTTACAACGAACCCAACCGTGTTAAAGCCCCTCGGATTAAGTGAGGGTCCATGCGTCCAGCTGCCAAGTCTGCAGAGCCAAGGGGGATGTCCACTAATGGTCAAACAGAGACACCGTGGTGACGTTCTTTTTCCGTCCCCTGCCGAGTATGTCCACCTGGTGCTCATCACCCCGTTAACGCCACGGAAACTCGTTGTCCAGAAACGCCACACGAGGATGACCTGCTGTGCTTACGCTACAGTTCAGCCTGGTGTCGTGTTCTGCAATATTTTACCTTGGAAACACACGCACACACTGTCCGAAACCGCTTGTCCCGAGCGGGGTCACGGCAAACCGGAGTCTACCCCAGCAGCACAGGGCTGGAAGGGGAGGGGACACACCCTGGACAGGATGAAAGTCCACTGCAGGGCACCCCAAGCGGGACTCAAACCCCAGACCCACCAGAGAGCAGGCACAGGCCAAACCCACTGCACCACTGCGCCCCCCAGGCCACAGACACACATTTTCTCAAAATATGCAGAACAACTTGTCCCTGAAGAGCACTTGGGATGCATGGAGTTGGACAGGGTCTGGTTGGAGGGCAAGGGTGTAGAGCCCCCGGCGAGAGTTGGTCTTCCAGGGGTTGGAGGGGTGTTATGAGCAGGAGCCCCCGAAGCAGAAGATCATTAGTGGGTTTCCAGCTGCAGGTGTCGGTTGGGGGCAGAAGCGGCCAACGCGACGTTGCACGCGCCGCCGTGGATACGGCAGGCCGGCGCGATCGGGCCCGATGCGCAACGACGGATTGCCGCTCGGGGCGGCATCACAACGCCTCTGGTTACACCGATGAGGACAGGCTCCGCCCCCACGATTCGGCCGGGTTCGGCGGAGGCTCCCGTGCGTCATCTCGGACCGCAGTTGTGTCTGCGGGACGGCCGTGAAGCCCCGCCGGCCACGGTCCCTGCGAGGGAGGCTCGTCGGCCACGATTTGCTGTTCCTCATCTCTTCCTTTGCCTCCCCTCCCCCGTGGAGAGCCTGTTTTCTTCTGCGAGGTCAGGCATAGCAAGACAGCGAACAGGAGATTTGTGGGCTTTACAAACCAGGTCTTCAGATACAAACCAGCCATGTGTTTACTTTTGGTGTTTTTGTTTTGCTTTGTTTCCGCCCAAGGCTGTCAGCGCTGGCATTTTCCCCAAACCTGGCGGCAGAGTGATCGATCAGCTCTCTGATTGGCCTTCGGACCCACGGTCGTCGCCCGCAGGAATTCCGATTGGCCGACAGTTTGTTCGAAAACGCCCTGCGTGGCTGTTCACTTTGACCCGCGCCAGTGTGGACGGGTGCTTCGCCGTGTTACCTTCAAAGCGATTGTGTGACCTTTGTGTTTTCGTTCTGGGGCAGAGATGTTGTTTTTCTTCTGTCCTTTTCTTTCATTGCCTTTATTCTGAGCGGGCGAATCCGCCGAGCTCTGACAGCTCAGTGCGCGCCGGGCTCCATGTGCTGCGTATCTCTTCTGTGTCCTTCTCTGCCTTCGCTTCTCTCCGTGTCTTCGTGCGTCTCCTCTTCGGAACCGGCATCTTTTGACCCGCGCACGAGCCGGAGCAAGCCTTTCCCCAGACTTTTACTGTTAGGGTTGGGGCGTGGTTTGACGCAGAATTCTCGGCATTGCGTGTCCTTCTTTTGCGTGCAGGATGCCCAGTTACTCAGCTCTGGCTTTGACAGATCGGTGAATAAAATGCCGGTAAGAGTACGATAATGGTCTGAAGGAAATGTTAGCCTTAAAGGACACTGTAATTTTGAAAAGAACAGAAAACATGCTCAGCTAGGTGTTAAGTTAGAAGCTTGGGTGCTTGGGAAGCTCGTGTGCTTCCCCGCTTCGGCCTCATCGCTCCAATTTTGGCGTCGTCCCCGGCGTCCGGCCGTAGTTTCACCGACCGCGCGTCAACGTGGCTGCCGAGAGAGCGTCTTTGGGGATGAACGGCGTCACGCAAGGATGTTCCTCAGCACTGAGCTGATGAGAAGATGAGTTGCCGGCAGAACGTTTGGACCTCGTGTCGGGCTAGAGAGGGAATCCGTTCCCGGTGCTCCGAGCACCGCAACCTCCTGGCTGCGGCAGAGGGTCGCTCGCTCCTTCGTTGAGGGGTGCAGGGAACGCCAGCTGTAACGAGGCCTTAGCGGCTCCCCGATCTACGAAAGTGACGCTTGAGCTCTAAAGGGACGTGTCGGGGGCTCCTCGGTCGGTACAGGAGTGTCGGCAGCCTCCCGTTCTGTCCCACCAGCGACGGTGGAGCAGGAGGCAGCCGCGTACTAGGCGGAACACGCCGGTCAGCGCGGTGACCTTTCCACGTGAAAGCCAGCGGCTGGCTGCAATTTCTCTTCTCATTAGCAAGCTTCTTTTATTGCTTTTCCCGGAGCGGCGACAAACTGTCCTGACCTGCTTCGTGTAAACAGAGCAAGCGGAGAGACAGTGGGCATGTGTGAAATGCCACGTTTACTAAAGGGACGGCGGCAAACTCTTAAGAGCCATTAAGGAAATGAGGGCTGAACATAACTGCGGCGAAACATTTGCGAAACGGTTGCGGTGGGGAAACTGCTGTTGTGCCGTAGAATGCGGTGCTAAACCAGCAAATAAACACACCGCAGTGTGTCCTCACAGGATGGACTTCGGTGCTTTTTTTGCTGCTTTGCCGCTGATATTCGTAACGGGAGACCGAACGTTGTCGTGCCGTGTGGACTCTGCGCTGAACGTCTTCGTCTCTCTGTGGCAGGGAACATCTTCGTGGTGAGCCTGGCGGTGGCGGATCTGGTGGTGGCCATCTACCCGTACCCCCTGGTGCTCACGGCCATCTTCCACAACGGCTGGAAACTGGGCTACATCCACTGCCAGATCAGCGGCTTCCTCATGGGCCTCAGCGTCATCGGCTCCATCTTCAACATCACGGCCATCGCCGTCAACCGCTACTGCTACATCTGCCACAGCCTGCGCTACGACAAGCTCTACAGCGACAGGAACTCGGTGTGCTGCGTGCTGCTCATCTGGGTGCTCACAGTGGTGGCCATCATCCCCAACCTCTTCGTGGGCTCCCTGCAGTACGACCCGCGGGTCTACTCCTGCACCTTCGCCCAGTCGGCTAGCGCCGCCTACACCATCGCCGTGGTCTTCTTCCATTTCATCCTGCCCATCCTCATCGTGACCTACTGCTACCTGCGCATCTGGGTGCTCGTGATCCAGGTGCGCCGGCGGGTCAAACCCGACAACCGGCCTCGGCTGTCGCCGCACGACGTGCGCAACTTCGTCACCATGTTTGTGGTGTTCGTACTCTTCGCTGTCTGTTGGGCGCCGCTCAACCTGATCGGCTTGGCGGTGGCCGTGAGCCCGGCCGCCGTGGCCACCACCATCCCCGAGTGGCTCTTTGTCTCCAGCTACTTCATGGCCTACTTCAACAGCTGCCTGAACGCCATCGTCTACGGGGTGCTCAACCAGAACTTCAGGAGGGAGTACAAACGGATAGTGGTCTCCGTGTGCACCGCCCGCATCTTCTTCCAGGACAGCTCCAACGACGCCGCAGAGCGCATCAAAAGCAAGCCTTCCCCTCTCATGACCAACAACAACCAGGTCAAAGTGGACTCGGTCTGAGCCTCAGGAAGCACTGTGAACCACATACCAAATAGAATTCAGTCCCGCTTCCACTTTCTGAAGCCACCTGTGAATTCTTCTGCCTCTATACAATCTACACAATATCTCTCTATATATGTTTATATATATATATATATATATATATATATATATATATAGGTATTTTTCTTACTAAGCACTTTCTTCCCCTTGATTTTAAGGTACCCTCCATTTATTTTGTTGTTTTGCCCTTTTGTTTGAATGTTTACAGTGACAATATGAAGATATGTATGTCGACATACAGTATATTGTTGTATTTATTTTCTATGAGTTCTGTTTTGGGTTCAGTATACCCAAAGTTACGACAATAGGATGCACATTTGACAAAAATCATGCCGTGAAGCCTGGCGACCGTACCGAATCTGTCCCTGAATGCCTCCAAATGCTACCAAATCAATTTGTTACAGGGTTTACTTATTGAGTACTCGTTCACCTCACTTGCTACGAAACTGTTAGTCCTCTGGGCAGAGCAATATGGGAAGTTGCTGTTTCACTGTACCATGAGAACTGATCACTATATGAAATAAATGCAATTTCCAGGACAGCATGTTTTTTTTTTTTTTTAAACCATCTGTTTCCACCTCATTAATGAGCTCAATGAGTAGAGTTTAAACACCCGTGCGGAGGTTGGATCGCGATCCCTCCTTCGTAGCATCCGTTTCGCAGACAGACTCCAGCATCTGAACAGACTGCCCTATAGAGGCCCATATGGTCACCATGAGCCACCCTCACTCTGTCCCTGCTGGGCTGGAGGGGGCGGAGCGGCTCCTCTTCCTGCCCCTGCTGCAGACGGCCGCGTGCTCATGCGTCCGTACTCTGGAACAGCGCCTTACGTAACATAAGGAGGCTGCGGGGCTAATGGCACGTCGAAAGTGCAACCAGCTACCGACAGCATGTTGGGGGTGCTGCGCAGGGGCTGTACCTTCAGCTTTGGCGCCCATTATATAAATCCCATAATGCACTATAGCAGGCTGCTTCCTGCTGAACCGATGGGGACCAAGGAGCGGAATCCGTTTGCGCCGCTCCGGCTCCTAATTCAGCAGCGGGGCCCCGCCTCCGGCTGAAGGAACACCGAAAAAGCCATGAGAATGGACTTAATCCCTAATCTGGGTCTGCCCTAGAACTGCGTATCCCGTGGCAACGGCAGCATCCCCAGTCGCATCCTAGTCGGGCAGCCGAGGTGTGAAACCGGGCTGACCCGCGGGTGATGCGGTGGCCGCGACGCCCCAAACACGCTGCCAAGCTTCGACTCGTCGCACAGCCTCGCACGCACCCTGCTGCCGCACCTTTTCCCATCACCCGGCTCAAAATACACTTTACAGCCACTCGTGGGAGGAAGAATTCATTGGGAAACAGTTATTTTAGCATCCAGGGGCTGATCCAATCTATCGGAGCTTTTAGCTGGATTGATACCTAAAAATAGGTCTTCTCATTACTGTTTCACGCAGTGGATGTCTTTTCTGATGGGTTTAGGACGGATTTTGGGGATAAATAAATAAATTCCCGAATTTCCCTGAAGGAAAGCTGAACAGAGAATAGCGAGTAAGGGCGCTACTCCGATTCTCTTTGTGTGGCTCATGGAATCTCCGTGCGGATTAGTGCGTCACGTGACGTGTCTTTATTGTTCCTGAGGGACCCTGGGACGGGATGTTCGGCCCCCGGCCCCCTCGTCGACCCCCGGCACGGGGCGGCACAGCCCCCGGGGTTCGCCGGAGACCCATGTGCAGGACCACCGGGAGATTACTCAGAGCTTGTAATTGGGTTTATTAAAAGCTAATTGAGTTACAAATATTTACCTTTGCCTGTTTTCACAGGCAGCCCGCTATTATATACGGAGGTGTTTTCATTGGCTCCGAAAGGGGTCCGCACTTTTATCCTCGCAGCCCGAGACCGATGTGGAAATGGGGTCAAGTGACTTTGGAGGCGTTTTTGAGCCCTCCTCGGAATAAGTAAACAGGGCCTCTCCTTATCACACGGCTCTCGTGTTGGTCCAGAACACTCACGGCATTCTTTTCGGGTCCATTTTCGTTACTTATTTCCCTCCGTCGAGGGTCGGCGAGGAGTAGAGGTGGGGCGTGTGCCGCGGATCTCCGA
This sequence comes from Scleropages formosus, assembly GCF_900964775.1. Taxonomy (NCBI): domain Eukaryota; kingdom Metazoa; phylum Chordata; class Actinopteri; order Osteoglossiformes; family Osteoglossidae; genus Scleropages; species Scleropages formosus. The sequence continues at coordinate 2,413,689 of NC_041821.1, forward strand.
GTTCAAGGTTCGGGTTCTTTCTTTGTTGTGCGTGAGGCCTTTCAGAAAAATGGAACACAGGACTAATCTCCCCGTGTGAATGATGGGGTCGTACACCCCCCCCCCCACCCCCCAACACACACACACACCCACCCGACTCGGACATGTCACACACTGGCAACCCTAATGGATGGACCTGGACCTGAAGGCTCTAATGTGCCCAGTGGCTCAGAAAGGAGAGGACGGGCCTGTCTCCCGGCACAGCGGGGTGCCTGCGGAGGGGTAGGCTGTCAGCGATGGGGGGGATGGGGCGGATGGGGGTACAAGGGCTTCGGCACAGGCCTGGTCCTCCAGCAGATCACTAAGCACTCATGTAACCTCACAGGAATGCAAAAAAGTGAAATGTTAAAAACACGTTTCACTGCAAGGTGACCTGCTACTTCTCCCTGGATGTAGTCCCTCCTGGCAAGACCCCCCGGCACTGTTCACGTGTGACCGTGTGTGCATGTAGCTACATACGTGTGTCTTTGTGCTTCAGCTGGACTAGAAGTTGGCAGGTGGAGTGAGTGATCCTCGGTACCACCATTCAGAAGAAAGAGGGCATGGCCAGAGGGCAGGAGGGCAGAGTAGATGCCCCTCTGAGAAGCCAGGACAACCACTGAGAAGAAAAGGTACCCCAAGAGAGACCACAATGAGCATAGGTCACCTTTCTCAGTGTATGACAAGATGTATATGTGGCTCATAAGTTAGAGTCTAAAAACATGGTGCAACATTCATGAATATTCTGGGGAGCAAAAACATGAGTACTTGTGTATGTGTGCGTGTGTGTGTGTGTGTGTGTGTGTGTGTGTGTGTGTGTGTGTATACACTATATATGCAGTGGTGTGAAAAAGTTTTTACCTCTTTCCAGTTTTCTCTTTTTTACAGGTTTTTTGCAGGTCAAAGCTGACAAGATTTTTTTTTGTCAGTTCTAATAGTAAATGAATGAAACCCTGGAGAGAGAAAAAAAATGGCAACAACATTGTTTCTTCAGTCACTTCCTTTGTGTGGAGGAAAATAAAATGTGCAACTGTATGAAAAAGTAATTGCAGCAATACAGTCAATAACTGAGCCACCTTTAGCCTAAATTTCAGTTTTTGATGCTGAGAAAAATGTGTCGTTCATTCACTCATAGCAAAGCGTCAGGGTACTGTAGGAGCAAGGTATCCCCGCAGCATCACACTGCCACCACCATGCTCCAAATATCACCAGATTTCAAACAAAAATTGAATGTAAAAGAGCTGCAAAGATAAAGAAAATTAGAAATACGTTTTCACAGGATTGTATTCGTGCAGAGAGACAGCCATGAAAACCGCCAATGAAAATATTGATAATATTGGAAATTTAATCTGTTGTGCCCCAACACAATCCATTCTGAGCGTCGCCATCGCTGTGCAAATGAAATCGGAGAGCAGCGAGACACGATGTTCTGCGTACAGATTAAGATCACTGAGTTCGTATACTATCTGGGGATTTTTAATCCTCATGAATGCCGCCATCTGATGAAGAATGTGCAACGGGTGGAGGGAAAAAGTCATTCAAAACAACAGACAGCAGAAAGAATAATCCCAGGAGTGATGAATTGTGATGTTTGCATTTATAAGTCGTCTGTGTGTGATCTACGATCATATATTAATGTACAGTTTTCCATTATTTCCATTTTATCCACATCGCTGTTTTTTCTTTTTTTAACCGAGGGAGCTGTGGTGTGAATGATGCACATTAACCTGAGAAGAACCAAGGCTCTGGCTCCGGTGCTGCAGGGCTGATGTGTCTTCTTGCTGTTTCAGTCAAGGCTTTTGACTGACTGCGTTGCCTCGGATGAACCTGGAGCTCCCACAGAGTCCATGGAGCTTCGCGGCTCAATTCTTTCTTAATCCCTCCTCCGTGTGTATTGTTGAAAGGAAGAGGTTAAAGGTGCGAAAAAAGTTTGCGAAAGAAGTCATCTGCAGGGGTTACTTTGAAACTTAATGCCACGAGAGGATGGTTTTGGGTCACGCTCACACTTTTACGTAAAAGTCATAAATCACAGCTAATTTTAGCCACAGTTCGAGCATTGTGACCGATGCCAAGATGATGAGAAGCACAGTGGTTTCGCTGAGGATTCGGCGCCGTTGCCCTGGAGGCTCATGGGAGTGGACAGCACACCGAGTGCAACCGTGACCGTTACGCTCGGAGGGGCCCCATATGGTGCTCAAACACAGGCCGCTATTCAAACTCATTCCGGGACGGGGATCATGATTTACTGAACCCATCTGTGTCCATTTCACACCTCTCAGCACAAATAATTGCAAAAAGTGGTAAAATTAATTTATACCCGGTGTTGCTGGAAGGGGGCGTAACTCTGATGATGACTGCAAGACACAGAAAGACAAGCACATGACCGAAGGAGCTTGTCGCATGGACAGCCAGCGCACGGCGTTAATGATAATCTGCTCCTTGGCCAAGGCCTTCGTTCCCATTGACGGGGGGTAAGAAAGCCTACCACACACACACACACACACACACACACACACACACACACATTGCAGTTCCTGTGCTCCTAATCATCCTATCTTTCCGCGTCTGGGAGGGTGTAGTGTTTCGAGCTACGGCAAGGTACTCACCCTAAATTGCTGCAGTAAAATTGCTCAGCTGTATAACTGAGTGAATAACTGTAGGTAGATTAACGCTGTAAGTTGCTTTGGAGAAAAGTGTCAGATAAATGAAGAAATGTCCATGTCTGGACGCCCCCTCTAGCTCATAGGGTTGATCCCGTAGGTGGAATGGCGGCTAAAAATCGGAACCAACAACAAGCACTTTTGTCAGCTGCGCGACTCAGGGGTGGTGTCATCGCGGCATGACGGGATGGGGGATTTTCATCCCCTTGGGTCCAACTGTATTTTTACACAAGCAGCTTCACGTCATTCCCCACAGGTCAGTGCAGGGGAAGATCTTTCAAAACAAGCGTCTCCCGACCGCGGCCTTGACTCTGAGAAGGTCCGCGGTGTCGATTTCAGTTTTCCGAGAGAGGCGTAAGATCAAAAGTGTGACTTGCGCTGTTTTCTTGCGTAAAGTGCTGACAAAGCGGTGTGGGGGCGGAGCTTGTCGCTCAGCAGATCTGCACTTTGCAGCGCGATCTCGCAAGGACACGCAAAGGCTTTTTAATGAATAGAAACAACGGCGGCTATTTTTAGCCCCCTTGCTGCAGTCATTGGGAGAGGGGCCCGCACCGGTTGGTGGGCTGCGGTCCGTTCGCCCCCCACCCGGATCGCCGGACTGCAGAAGCCCGGCTCCGAGCTCAGACTCTCCCAAGCTCCAAGTACGGTAAAGTACCGCAGTCCGGTGGAGGCACAGCTGGCTCAGGGCCCGCCGCCCCACAGTCTTATCTGGCTGGATCGAGGTGACGGTCGTGACGGTGCTGATGAGGTGGGCCCTGCGGGGGCGGGGCTTACAGTCTCGGTGCACGGGAGGCGACGCAGGGTGCACACCTGACAGTTCACATCCAGACAGGAACTTGGGTTTGAGCACCTGAGTCACATACCGGTCCTCTACCATTTAATTCTAATTAGTCATCATGGCACTTTCCTCCAAAGTGACTCTCGGCATGAGTTTTGTACATTAAGATGTAAATTTACAGCAGGGTAATTATTACTGTGTCAATTCAGAGTAAGTGCCTTGATCAAGGGTGCTAAAGCAGGAGGTGGAATTGAGAGACAACGGCTCCGACCACTACGCCACCTGCTGCCCAACTTGGTCCCAAGTCCAGTTTCCGTTTTTTTCTAGGTATCAATTCAGAAAATGACTCTTTACCCATTACTGCCACATTACATGTTACATTAGGTTTTAGGGATGGTGAGAAGTGTTTCTACGTGGAGGAACGTAAAGAATAGCAAACATTTCCTGAATGAAACAATTAATGTAGCTGCACACTTTTTTGAAATAATAATCACGTCCACTGCCTGATTTTAATGGTAAAGCAGCAGAGCTTCACTGAAGAGAATCCAGTTCCTTAACCACCATGCTCCTCCCTGCCGCTTTTTTGCCTCTGTTCATCATCGCTGCCGTGCGTGCGGTGCGTGCGTGCGTGTGTGTGTGGGGCACTCTCACCTACACCCGCACTTTCAGGCTCAAAAGCAGGTAGAGCCCAGATACTCAGTCCCAGCTCAGCACCGTTAAGTACATGTAAATTATGACAGATTATAATCATAAAGATGAGATGCTGATAACCATCCACAATTAACATGCACCGTTATGCTCACAATTAAGCGTGGGGTTAGGCCAAAGCAGACCTTGCACCCGTGTGAGCGCGCAGTGGCACTGTCGACGAGACACGAAGGGCGTTTCAATAGGGTGCCGTCGACTGGCCCACCCGATTTCTTAATTTCAGCTCGATTAGAGCCAGGCTGTTCAATCATGTAGCATCGTTTCTATGCCAACCCAAGCTTTCCATAAGCAAGGATCTAGGAGGATGGAGAGGAGCACAAGCACCCTTTCAACTTGCGCTGCTTCCAGAAACACGATAGCCCGTTTACAGCCTCATTATATACATGAAAGTGAAAAAAGAGCTGGTCGCTTCCCAAACCGTGTGTTGAACCCCACTGGTATATTTACATTTGCTTATGTGGTTTTACCGTAGGCTTCGTACCCAGGAGCGCATGTCCGGGAGGTTCTCTCCGTCGTTGTAACGCGAAGGTCCTCCCTACCGCCCCCCTCTGCTGACCAGGAGCGTGATGCCAGCGGCAGCTTCTCACCAGATTGAAATGGACTCGAGGCAGATGTTGGGACACTTGGCTCTTGCTAAAAACAACTCTGTCCATCTTTGGACGGAAGTGTGATGCAGCTGCCTGTGACGCACTTTGGAAATCTGGATTTCATAACTGTGTAACTGGTTTAATAACTGATTTTATAACTATGTGAACCTAACCTTTCGCTTAGGGGTACTGAATATGTTAGGGCGCCAAATGGAAAAATAAATTGTAATCCTGGAAAATTTAATTTAAAAAACAATAAATAAACAGTTTTATTGGAAAACTCAAGATTTGCTTCCTTATATGTTATGTAAGCATGGTGTGATGCATCGCCGCCCTGTGTCTTTGACATGTTGCAACTTTGTAGGTAACATTTTCAATGTTCAACAAACTGTAAATAGTTTAAATCTAGTAAATAGTTTATATCTCTTCAGTGTTGAAAATAAATTTTCGCTTTGTTTTCAGTCATTAAACTATACATTTCTGTCCTGTGCGCATGTAATGTAACGAAGTGCTCAGTGCCACTGCCTTTGGACCTGAAGGTTACCAGCTCAAATCTCAGTGCCCTAGTACCATTGAGCAAGGTACTAACGCCGAATTGCTCCTCTAAACTTACACAGCTGTATAAATGGCTTTCGAGAAAAACATCCTCTAAATGAATGTGTCATCATAAGAAATACCACAAAACACAACTTTTTTGATTTTAAATTAAAATTTTATTTTCCCTTCTTCATAATATGCGTGTATCTATAGAATAAAAAAGTAATTTGTTGTCATATATATGTATGTGTACCTTTTTTAATTTAATTTAAGAGGTGCTGGATTGATTCTTGTCTAGCAGTGCCAAAAATCCAGCCCAGAGCAGCTTCAGACAGTTGCCACCTTACGGAGTCACTTGATGTTTGAGTTCGTACCGAACCATTCCGACCGGCTGTTCCGTAAAACCGGTTTTCGTTTTATCCCAAAAAGTTCCATGATTAAATTCCTTTACAGCCCTGGTATAAACAAGCATATGCTGGAAAATACACACACGGTCGTAGTTCCCACGGCAACAGGGCCCTTTATGTCACACTCCCCTAAGCAGCTGGAGTGAGCAGGCCAGGCCAAGCAGGACCCACCCACCCAAAACGCCGGATGGACGTTGGGTTTGGTTCCAGTAGGCTATGGTGATGTGGGGCAATCCAAAGCATCGGCACATCGCTCCATTCCCCATACCGCACTCGGGAGCTCGAAGGTTAGTCACATGCACTCTTGCATATTTGTGCATGTTTATTTGAGTGGAAAATCAGTGAGATTCCCAGAGAGGAGACTTTGCGGACGAGTGTGTGTGTGTGTGTGTGTGCGTGTGCGTGTGCGTGTGTACGTGCACGACAGGGTTGGAGCAACAGAGACATTAACGTTAACAGTTACCAACAATCTTCTTGCTGCTGCCACTGGGAATCTGGCGCGTGGGAAAAGAGACAATGTCACTAATGTTAATGTAGCTTTATGAAAAGGTTAATTTAATTCAAAGCACATTTATAACCCAAATCATATCGCTACCCTAGCGAGCGAAAGGAGGCCTTTACAGCTGCACACTCGGAATGTGTGTGTTCATGCCAGGCAAGCATCTCAACAGCAACAAAAAGAAGCTGTGAGGAAGATAAAATCAGATTTCTGCCCTATTGATAAAGAGGGAAAAATATTAAATATACGTATATATACTGTATATAACGTATATAATGCATATAATATGTCTTTTTGTGCTGGAACGAGCAACTGCCCATGTATCTTGTGTTGGCTTTGCTGGCACTAATAGAGGCACGATGGTGCAGCAGGTGGTGCTGGCTGGTTTCTCACAGTGCCTGAGCCGCACACTTGGTTGCAGGTTCACATACAGTTTTTGGTGCAGGAGCGTACATGTTCTCCCTGTGTTTAAAATCCAAAGATATCTATGAAAGCATATCATGGTAAATCACTGCTGTACCCTCCTTTACCATGAAAACCCCACGAATGGTTGCTCCGATACAAGTCTGACTCGATGCACTAACCCCACCCATTATCAATGAAATTTGTCAACATGTTTGGAGACATTTACATGTATTCATTTACAGACACTTTTCAGCGATGCGACATACGTCTCATGGAAAATACAATGTGTTCATTACATTAGGAGAAAGAGAGACGTGGTTGCAGACGTGTGATTCTCAAGTGCAGTTGTTTTGTTTCTTTCCATCATATAAAGCAACGTTCATCACACAAGTAGCTGCAAAAAACTTTATCCAGATATTGATGATTCTTAATCACTTTTCTAATATAATATATAATATATATATATATATATATATATATAATAAACATTTACATTACACTACAGGAGTAGCTGCGTGAAGGTTTATCTGTTATTTAACAGTCATGATCTCAAAAATATAGAGCATGAACATTTACACATTGCATGAACTTAAGAGATCATGGGTGAAGTGAGTCCGGAAGAGGTGAGTTTTAAGAGCCTTTTTAAATGTGGACAGAGATTCAGCAGTTCTGAGTGAGAGAGGGAGGTCATTCCACCACAATGGAGCCAGAACAAAAACCTTTGTGCTTTACTTTTCGAGCGTGAGACCACCAAGTGGGCAGATGTGGAGGAGCGTAGCTGTCTGGTTGGGGTGTAGTGGATGATCCAGTCTTATAGGTTTCTGGGAGCAGTTCCATTTATGCTTCTGTAGCCCATAACCAGAGTCTTGAATTTGATCCGTGCCGCTATAGGAAGCCAATGCAGAGAGATGAGGAGGGGAGACACGACAAAGGAAGTTCAACCTGACGTGACAGCCAAGGAAGTTCAACCTGAGCCCAGGGAAGGTAAGATATCGAAAAATAAGAAAATTGTGAGACCGGTCTAGTTAGAGGATGGGCACTTACTGTTACACCGTGATGTGTGATATCAAAATTCACACGGTTACCAACAATCGCGGACCCCCGTGCAGAACAAGGGCAGCAAAAGCTAATGCTTGCACCAGACGGGCAACCGAATATAGAGCGAAGTAAGTAGAGCCGGTTGTCCGTAAGCGATGTTTTCGCAGAGTGAGTAAATACCGGTGGTGGCTACAAGAAACCTACAGTTCTGGCCAGACAAGAGGCACCATCCTTACTACCGCTAGACATGATTAACGCCCATGCATAACTGAGGAACTCTCATTTGAATATGCAACTAACAATCGAAATTATTAAGTTATGTTTCATGCCCGGGAGGGGGTGCGGTGGTACAGTGGGTTGGACCGGGTGCTGCTCTCCGGTGGGTCTGGGTTTCGAGTCCTTCTTGGGGTGCCTTGCGACGGACTGGTGTCCCGTCCTGGGTGTGCCCCCTCCCCCTACGGCCTTACGCCCTGTGTTGCCGGGTTAGGCTCCGGTTCCCCGCGACCCCGTATGGGACAAGCGGTTCAGAAAATGTGTGTGTGTGTGTGTGTTTCATGCCCTTCGACCTCCCGTGACACACAAGGCTACTTATTTGAAAGAAAAAAAAGGCTGAAAAGATGGAAATTCGAAATAAATGTTTAATAATTCACTGGACTTACATGCATCACTGGACAGAATCCCTTATGTTAACATCAGAAATGGGACACAGTATGTACGTGTGGTCCGGTTTCAAGGGAAATGGAAAGAGAACGAAACGTTGGAGCCAATCACGTTGAGAAGAGATCAGAGTCTTTTTAATGTCGCCCTGGGACAAAATGGTAATTCAAACTGTTCCTGGATAAAATGGTTGTGTAATTGCAGAAAAAAAGTGAAATCCTTTTTAAATCCATTTATAGAGTGTGATTAGAACATAACACACAAAAAAAAAGCCTCTGAGCAAAATCTTCTGAAAAGGTAGCCGCTGGGATCAGACCTCAATTCACTCGTGCCCCTCTAGTAGCGTTCCGCGCTTTGAATTTAATCTCTGAATTTAAGAGAGGGCAAAAAAGAGTAGGAAAAAGCGCAGTTCAAAAAACCTGACTGTCATTAATACCAGAGGATTTTCAGCTGATCATTAGGCACTTGCGGAACCAAAATACCAGCAGAGCTAAATAACCGGATCGATGTTTGCTCGGCCTCTAGCGTGATTCAGGTGTCTCGTTTGGACCCAAAGGATGAGGGCTCAAGCCAAGGGAGGGTCCACCTGGCCAGCGCGCTACAGTGGTACATCAGTGGGCCGCGGCCACATGGACGTGACAGCTGTGTCCTTTCTCCAGCCACGCATCCTTCCGTCCAACAGCGAGCCCCACGACCTGCCGTCCCATTGATCCGGGGAAGCTGTCCAACCGTTCCTCAGGAGCCGGCATAACCCGCGGCGACACTTACACACGCACAGACTCCCACTTACGCACATGTAGCAGGTCTCCAAACACCCCCCTGCGCTGAAGGACACCGCACTGGGTGTCTGACATTCCCACAGTGGAGTCACACTGTGCTCTTCCTGCCCATGACATCCAGGATGAGAGCCTACAGGGGCGGCACCACCGTGGGAAGGCGGTGCTGCCCCGGTGTTGGAGGCCTGGAGGCTGTGTGCCTCAGCAGGATCCAAAGCTGCATATTGACATCATTTCTGAGTTCTCTTTTAGTGGAGTAGCTGTTAGCTTTCTATATAATGATGGAATAAAACCCTACAAATAGCATTTATTGCAGATTTATTTTGACCAGGATGCCACGGATGTGTCCAAAGTCATTTTGCAACGCGGTGCACATTGTGCAGCCCGAATGGTTGCAGGCTGAATTTACATAAGCCGCACCGCTCAGAAAAAATGCACAAGCCATTGGAAATCATCTACTGTCATTAATAAGTGAAACACAAACTAATTAAACTAGCTCACTTAAGCCCCGACATCATCTGACTCAACTAGGCTTCCTGGGAGAGTTCTTCAACAACACGAGGCTCTCGATGATCGCCGAACACAACACGCCCAGGACTGTAATGCTGTAATTCGAAAGAGCGTTCACCAGGACGGCAGAGATATTTTTAGCGGCCTGTTGCCCATCTGACGTGCACGTGAGCACGGCGCATTTCTCCTGGCGCCAGGCGGATGGGATGCAGCACATGAAATGCCACGGTCAAGAGGGAGCGGCTCTCTAGAGCGATGCACACCCTCGATGTACCAGGCACAGTGGCCCCGAGCTGCAGATATGTCACATCAGGTGTAATCACTTGGGATCTTTTGTTTTAAACTCTGCGTGTACGCGTGTGTGTGTGTGTGTGTGTGTGTGTGTGTGTGTGTGTGTGTGTGTGTGTGTGTGTGTGCGCGCACACACGTGTATGTGCATGTGTGTGTGCTTCTTTCATTGGCTGCCTTTAAATCTGCACTGATGTCAAGGTTTGCCTTTCAGCCAAACAGGAGAATCGCAACACTGGCTAAGGGTTCGACCAAAGACCGTGGTTCCTATTTACACAAATGGGACCGCGGTCGCAGTTGAGCACAGTCCTCTTTGATCTCTACTGCACCCGTTGGTCTTCCCCGGCCCGTGTGTGATGAATCCGGTTTATATTTCACGGGACCCACAAATGGTTCAGCAGAACTCTATTTTTTTTTATTTCCAATTTCCTCAGTGTGCCTCTTCTGAACTCCCATACTTCAAAAGCAGTCTCAGCGAGGTTTTCTAAAGCCCTGCGATCCGCACATGAGCCGCAGCGACGGAGAACATCCCCCAGCTCCCTGTCTTTGTAGCACCGGTTCCACTGCTCTGCTCTGATTTCCATGGTGTTCGGCAGAGTCGCCTCCTGTCTTCCCTCCTTTGACCACACAAGAAGTGTCCTGTTTGCTTGGCTGTCTCCGCAGAGCAAGCAGTAAGGAATTAAGTCCCTATAATAAACCATCTCCACAACAGACCATAACAATGACTTCTAGCACAGGGACTGACTCTTGGTGGTCTGTCATTTTTTTCCTTTTCTGTCTTTCGCTTCTTAATCATGCGAATCGGTTGTCTGAGTGTTTTTTTGCTTTCTGACGATCGCTTTGATAGAGAGCAAGTCAATTTTACAGCAGAGGAGCAGTTGAGGTTTCTCTCAGACGAACTACAGTAAAGCCCATTCTTTGATAACCCACAGGTTACAACATTTATTCATTTATCTGAATTCATTTTTCTCTGAATTGACTTAGAATGTGAGAATATGTACACTGAGCTATTTACACAATTTACTGCATCAGTTGATGGTCAGTACTTTGATCAAAGGTACTACAGCAGTAGGAGGAATTTGAACCTGGGACCTTTGCAAGGCAATAGGTCTAAGAACTGCACCACCTGTTGACCCTCTGCATGTCAAGGTTGTCAATTGACAGCTGTCCCCATAGTGTAAAATACAGCTGTCAACGGTATTATAAGTGAGAATAATATTATTTCCATTTAAACACATGGCCAAAAGTGACATGCGGAAATTGTTTACAAAAGTGTGATGCCTTCCCGTCCTGGGTGTGTCCCCTCCCCCTCCGGCCTTACGCCCTGTGTTACCGGGTAGGCTCCGGTTCCCCGCGACCCCGTATGGGACAAGCGGTTCTGAAAATGTGTGTGTGTGTGTGTGTGTGTGTGTGTGTGATGCCTTTTGAGTAAATTACATGAAATGTGACTTTTTAAGACAGACGTGTTTGAAATGTTTCCAATTACCGAACTGAAGGGTAAACTAATCATTGCATATGTAATTTAATTTCCCTGCAAAAGACCTTTTTTTCGAGGAGGTGTTGATGTAGTGGCGGTGTAATCAGGCTCGGTGTCAAACAGGGATTCGAGCTGCTCGTAGTTCCACATAAACGTACATTTGCTGGAGACTTTGGAGCTCAAAGCTCATGCCAGCTGTCTTGTTTTTAATGCCCAGGTTGGGTGCTGCAGCCCCCTGGAGCAGTCCACAAATCTCTAACCACCCTGCCCCCTAATGATATGAAAAAAGCGTTGCGTGTGTGCTCTCTGAAAGGCACGAACAACAGAATTTCCCAAAAGGGAGAAAACATAGAGCAGTGTGTTCTTTTCTCCTAAGACATCTGAAGATAGTTTTTGTTTGGCTTGAGTGCTTTATCCCTTCGGAAACCCTTGTTCCAGCAGGTTATTATGCAGCTCCCCAATGAGACAGCAGCAAATCCACTGCACTAATGGGCAGCAAAGTCCAGGTTTAACAGAAATCAGGAATATATGAACACAAATGCGTTTCCTTTTGGATAATTATGCTGTCAGGGTCAATGAAGAGGCAAAGGACTAAAACTTCACCACACAAGACTTCTTTGTTTATAGTCATTTGCTTTTGTGTTTAAATTGTTTTGCATTCCCAAACAAAAGCAAACCATTGTCATGCAAAACATAGGGAGCCAGAACGGCTGGACCCAAGTGCAGCGTCGTTCGTCCGGAGTCGAGGGATGAGGCAAGTTCTCGGTGTTGGGGACAGACGAAGAGTCGGTCGATTGGCGGTCAGGGTCAGGGCGAAGATCCATGAGCGAGGTCGGGGGACGTGGCGAAGGGTCGGTCGAGCAGCGAACGGGACAGGAACGAGGAGCCGTGGATGTGGTCGGGAAACGAAGCGAAGAGTCGAAAACCGGAGGACGTGAACTGAGAGTTAGCGATGCTTGTGAACGAAGCGTCACGAGGAAGGGCGCTTGTCCCTGATGAGATTCCGCAAAGGAGTGTCTTTTAAAGGGTAGGGAGCTAGTCAGGTGTTGGACCGGAGTCAGGTGCTGTCGATTGAGTTGTGGGCGTGGACGTCACAACAATCTGCTCTTGCAATATATCTTCTTTTATATGCTACGAGAAAATACAGTACTCTTGTAGCCTATATTGTGTCGCTCATATTACGTTAACATTATCATTAGTTTTCCTCCCAGTCGGTCCGTTGTGAATCAGCCATTTGTCCAATTTTAATATCTGCAATGAATTTAAATGCATTTTAGTAGGCCTCATATTTTTCATTAACTGCATTTTTATTGGGATGTGTTGAACAATACATGATGACAATGACAATAGTCTTGAAAACAAGCTGTGTAAATGTGATCCAAAGATTTAAAATAGAAGACGGAGAGAGGAGCCTGGGCCTTTTCTCCAGTTCTGGACACGCTGAGCTAGTGAGAATGGTCGCACGGCTGGACACCGGACACCGCCGAGAGGCTCGCTCTGACGTTCCTCTCTCCCGCAGTCGTCCGCGGTGGATTTGTCCCAATCTCTGCTGTCATGCTGACTCATCGCGACCGCTTGTGCCTGTGGGTCAAGCGTTCAAATTTGGTCCCGCGGGTAAGAATCCCGGCAGAGTGAACTGCTCTACCGCTTGCTCTCCTGCATGGATTCTGTAGTAGGAAATCCAAGAGTGGTGCCACAGTGAGTGTACGCGGCTCCGGACGTCGCAGCCAAGCTAAGCGGCCTATGAAGGTAAATGGAACGCGGCCCAGTTTTCTGTCACACACCTAAGCCCTGCTGTTATTTTTAAACTGCAGGCTATGATCTTAGTGAAATTATCATTTCCTGCTCCCTTATCAGGTGTTTTAGGTGGTCTTCAGTCGACCAGAGGTAGGGGGTGGGAAAATTCGATAATATGTTCCAACCAGAGCACCTCTATGTGGTCACTGCGGGGGGAATGAGACTAGACCGTTACCATGCGGTTAACGTGCCAGGATTCATGGAGGAATGACACCAGACCATTACTATGCATTCATACAGTGGTACATTGGCGAGTGGGACAAGACCATTACCAGGTGCTCACCATGCATAGCTCGTGGAAGAATGAGGCCAGACCATAAGAGTGTAGTATTGCCAACCAGGCATCACATCACACCCCTACAAGACTTGCACCTCAGCACAGATGACCTGGGTTCAGTCTTCAGGTTTCAATCTCCTGTGTTCAAGACCCCCACCCACTTGTTTTTTCCTATAATCACCCATTTAATCTCAGCTGCCATGGTAACAGAGGAGCTAGATGAGAAGAGGAGACGAGTAAGATTTTGGTGCTTTGGTTATCTGCCGATGATGTCAGGGTAAGAGTTATATACACAAAGTGATCTCATTAATATCAGTCATTATTGCATTATTGGAGGCTATCTTTCATTGTCTTTCATAGATGTTCAAATGTGAAAACCAGTGTGATAGAAAGTATCCGATATGTCATTCATGACACTCAAAATAGGATATGAGGTGGTTTGTGGAACATGGTGATGAATGGCTCACCACCCTCACCGTAAGTGTCTCACTGAAAGGCATGGATCGCAAATTTGGCTTTGCTCATTCTGTTAACTCCTCGTCTGTTGTGTTTAAGTGCTTTTGAGAAATGGAGACCCACGACTGCTGTCATTTCCATCAAAAAGGGCTTTTCTCCACATCCAAAGTCAGGATTTTGATGCTCAGCTGCGGCGCCTGCAGAGGCGTGTTGCGACTCAGAAGGCGGGAAGCTCACGTGGGGTGGTGTGTGTGCGGTCAACCAGGGGGACACCTACCTGTCACTTTTTCCAAGGGACAGGCAACTTTCCAAACAGTTCATCACAACAATCCCTTTTTTTAGCACATTAAGCTAATTGCGGCTGACAGATTCAGTTCAGGCCTCCACCGCTGGAGCAGGAGCCACTGCCGAACTGTTACTGATCCTGACGTTGCTTTCAGCAACTCCACCGCAGCCATTTCTGTCCAGTCTGCAGGTGGTCTCACGCATCCCTCTCTGGCGAGCTGCTTGGCTAACCTCTGGAAGTTGAACCGATAACACGGCCAGATAATTGAATTTTCAGAAGGTCTGTTTGATGGCCTTGTACAGACATCTCAGGTCATGGTCTGGTTTCTTTATTTGCTAAGTCTTAACATATTCCCGAGAAGCTTTGTACTGAAACAGGCCTCAGAAGTTGCAGTAACCTCGCGCCATCTAATTGAGATTCAGCACAGTGCGCACCAGAATGAGATTGAAGTTTGCTAGTTTTCTGGATGGCTTTAAAGACCATTAAGGTCCATTCTGAAGTGCAGACGCGCTTGGACTTTTAAAAGCCTATTGCCACGGCTTTCATGGGAAGGTTTTTAGAATAAGGAGATCCAGGGTATCCAGGGATCGGTGTAGAAAGACTGCAAATTGCCCTGCTGGCCTTATGGTTGGTCGTCAATTTTTCATTTATTTATTCATCATTTATTTTTGAGTAATATCAGCAGAGATACTTTCAGTCAGGTTACCTCCACATATGTAAATGGTGCTGTGGACTAGACACACAGCATCGGTTGATTCCATGACTCCATGGCTCTTGACCGCTGTTGACTGTTGACTGTCCATGACCCAGTTGAGTCAATAGGGATCAGGAGTCATGAGGTTATGGGATCATCTGGTGCTGGGCATTTGTTAACATCTTCGTTCTTTAGGAATTTGCCATTTTCCTTCCATGCTGATTTGGGGTTTTTAACATTTTCACTTCTTTTGCACGGCAGCTGATATTTTGCTATTTTTTGAAAGGCCAATTTGTCTACAACCATGGCAAGTGCAGAAGTGAGGTCTCAAGAGGAAAAGGTGACCTTCTTGGTGCCAAGAAAGCTGAGTTAACAAACTAAGAGAAGTGCAGCAGCTCATCTGGGGCGGTATTTTTTGTCACTTCTTCGGCAATGTGTTGAGATGTTGACCTGAAGTGTGTCATTCAGCCTTATTTTTCAAAAATTGCTAGAAAGGATATATTTGACATCTGTGCCTGCATGCGCATGTGTGTTTGTGTGCATTTGCGTATGCATATCTGGAACGTAGAGTTACATTCATCTCTTCCTTTCATTACGTCAGCTTTCGGAACATTCAATGATTTCTCCGATTCAAGATTCCTGCTTTGGCGTCAGCCAAAAACCCAAGAAAAAACAGCTTTTGAACTTAGATGCTCTTACGAGAAAAGTTCGCACTTCTCACGTTTTTGGAGCTTCTGCCGCAACACGAAAACAAACTGTGGGGGAGATGAATCAAAACGCTGCTCCTGGTGTCTGTGGAGACCAAGATGAAACACTTGTATTCTTAATCCGACACGTTAGCTCCACTGCGTCGCTGCTATCTTTGGAAAAATTACAGATTGTGGTAAATATTTTAGGGAACAAAGCTCTCTCTGGCTGAGGTCGGCACGTTTCAGAAATAGCAACGAGGAAAAGCAGCATCTGTAATACATGAATAATTGACCTGCGTGTTTGAAAGCCCACACTGCGGATATCTGTGAGCCTGTCCCCATGTTACTGGCCCCTGGTTTTTGCCACCCTTTTGATTTTGCTTTCTCTTTGTGCAGAAGTGTGCACAACAAGAAACATGCTGGTGGGTCTCACTTAGTGGGGGGCTGTAGCCAGGCATAATGGAGGTGGTTAAGGTTTTGGTTAGGGTTAGGGGGTGTTTGTTGTAGGTGGACAGCTTGCACCGGACACACCCCTCCTCCATTCGCTTATTCTAGGGGTTAAAATGAATCTACAATGACATAATGAATGATATGATGAAGGATGCATAATGGCTATATAGAAAGAATAAACAATACAGTAAAATAAAAAGTAAACACACTCTATTAGTGCATTGGCCTAAAGAAAGCTCAAGGGAAACAAGTAACGGAGGAAAACCGTCTTCTAGTGTGTTAGAGGTGGTCCCGCTATTCTGTTCAAGGTGCTCTTGAACTCCCGTACACCCTAGAAGCATTAGCATCACAGTAATAACTTATTTTACTTCAGTCGAAGCACCGTCAAGCTCCTGGGTATACAGAGAACTCCAATATCATATTGCAGCACGCAGCCCTATGAGTTCGGAGAGGGTGAAGTAAGACACAGAGGTAACATTCCTGACAAACACTTTATTACAACACCAGGAAAACACTGCTCTCAGTCCAAGGACCCACACCCCATATTCTCTCTCCAACAGACTAGCAAACACAGTCACCCCATTATTTTCCCCTTAAGTGCCACCAGTGGTTACACACGCTATTTACAAGTTACCCATAATGCAACTATTTACACAAAACATCTTTCCACCTAAATGCCAGTAACGCAGGTCGTTACAATATTATTTAATTGATTGCTTTTCACAGTTGTTCCAATTCTTGTACTTTTTGCAACTGAAATCTTATGGAAAAAAAACCAACAACTGAACTTCTTCCCGCCGCAGGGAAAGAAAATCGTGAAAACTTTATAGCAATCCACTCAGCTGCGGCTAAGCTACTTGTCTCCGCCAGGAGCCCGCGGTACGCGCGTGCCTGCGTCGCCGCCTATAAGGAGTGTCGACGCTATTGGCCCGCGCGCAGCTTTTGCGCGCGCACTTAAAGCGGGAAGAAGTATAACGACAGGTAAACTCAGTTTACAACTTTGGAAAAGACGGAAAGTTGAAAAGACATTAAAGTCCGTCATTCTCTTTTGTATACGGATTAAATCAACGCATGTGTATAGAAACGAACATGTTATCACAACAACAGTGTCAATTGCGGAGTTTTATATAAAATAAAATAGTTTTGTATGCCGCGTACTGAATATGTGATGAAACTGATCTGTCTAGCACACCTAGCGCAACCTCTGTTACTCTTCTTCGCAAAACTACAACATTTAGTCTCCTTTAGAATACTTCTTCTTATGTGTTTTATAATCATGTCATAATTTACAATTCATGTGTTTTCCCGGATGTGTGTTAATTAACTGATTTGAATTGGTGGAGCCATGAGAGGCTATCAGTCAGTGGAGCTACAGCTTGTTATCGATGGTGACGATAAATGAATATCATGTATTAATAAATTATTTTTCTGATGAGACAGCGAGTAATAGCATATTAAAAATATAGAGGGGTACATCAGTGTAGCTGAATGTGAGGAGTTTCTTCCCTACACGACCTGGTGTTGAACTTCCTTCAGGCCTTTGGTCCTGACCAGGCCTCAGGCTTCCTTGAGCAGAAGAAACCAACTGTATGTGTAGTTGTCAACCTAGTTGGTGTAAGAACAGATTAAGTCTTGCCTTGAATGAAATCACATTATCTATACAGATTCTTTGTTCAAAGTCTTTCGTTAATCCAAGACAGTGGATTAAAAACCTTAAGTTTTCGTAGGCCACGCGCACGTTGAAGAATCCCAGAGAAGCTAAGGACCCCTGCTAGAAAAATGACCACAAATAAATTCTTAGAAAATATTGCACTCAGTTTGTTCCAGGGAAAATCGATTGCTTTCGCATGGAGTTCTGTCATAAATATAAATAACATGGTAGAAATTTGTTTTGTTTTTAATGTTAATTTAGTTAGTCATTTTCAAAGCCAAGTCCATGCTTCACGGAGCCCTTGAAGCCGGTCCAGTGGCCCCAAGACCCTGGTCTCAGACTAATCCATATTTGGAAACCTGGCTCTAACTGCTCAGCACTTTCTTTATTATAGCTAGAGATTTGTGGTTGTGATGACCTCAGTAAAAAATGATGCTCTGATGCTCTCTGAGTGTTCTGGAATTTTCCATTGCAGGTCGTCAGCAGCGTTATTTATTTATTTATTTAGGTATTGTGCTGAAGTGTTTTATGGACAACTTCTCTGCTGTTACGTTGTTTATCAGCACTCTGGCACTTCATAAAAACCAGTAAAGCAGCTAAGGTAGCCAGAGCATCCAGTAAATCTCAGTAAGGCTCGTGAATAGCTCTGTTGCTTTAGTTGTTTTAGGTTCTGAACTCATTTAGAACCTGCAGTGATTGAGTTGGGGCCCCTCTCTGACCTGTTGGGGGATCTAGGGAAGGCTTGGGTTCCTCCTGTGGTCCCTATATGATGGGAAAAGCACTGCAGGGACCTGCAGCCCCACCACAAAGTTGCACTCCAAGCTGAGATCGATTCCTTCCTTCTGTCCTTCCGCTCAGTTCTCACCCAAACCCTAAAACTCAAGTTACCTCCAAAGCTATGAAAATCACACAGCTTGTTTGATGGCCTCATCTTTTATGGCAAGACCCCCACCAGCCTCAGTCACTCTTGCCCTTTGGGATGGTGACAGCAGACAGAACACACTTCCATGATGCTCATCTCTCAGCTCCTGAGGTGCCACTGGGTCACCGTGTTGTAATGAAAGTATGTTAAAGGACAGTGCAGTTGTGCCTCATGGGAGACACAGTGTAATCTGCTTGTGTGAGGACAGTCTTGTTTGTTTAGCTTTTCTGAAAGACATAATGTGCTGTGCAATCTGCATATGACACTTAGATGTGATATGAAGTATATGTCTGCAATAATGCAAGGTGTTTGGTTCCAGTCCTAAATTCATATTCAGTTTTTAATTTTCCCTTCTTCTGACTGAAATACCTGGAACCAGCTGGGCAGAGAAATTCCTGGGCTTCCTTTGGGCCGTACGTTGATATCCATCCAGTACAGAAAAATTAATTAAAAAGTTTTCCGCAAGACATTATGGATCATTTGCGCTTTTGAAGTGGAACATGTGATTGACAGGCAATTCTAACATTTGCCTGGCAGCTGTGTTCAGACTGCTTAGCGAGAGTCAGCCTGTTTCAGCAGATGCCTCGAATTGATTTTGTCTAACTGCTCCTCTCATTGACCCGTTTACTCTGAGGATAGGTGAGATGCAGATGAACGCAAGTGCTCTTGCGTGATAACGCAAACACTTATTTCAGAAACTTACAGGTGAAACTGTTAGATGAGTAGGGAGTTCAAGTTAAATGGCAACTGAAATTAATCTGTATCTGCTTTCTCATTGCCATTATGTCATAGGACAAGGGGTATGGATGGACCATCAGTAAATCAACAGTGTGGTCACCATTACTCTGACAATCGGTTCTTTTTGTTTTAGATTCCTATCTGCATACAGTAGGGACCTTACAATAAATTACTGGTAGTAATATTCAGCTATGAAATTATAATCATCAGGAAAGTTATTAGTCGGGATCTTTAGTTATGGAGGGAAGTCGGGCGTAAATGTAGCATGGCGTAATAAATGATATATAGGAGGCTGCATAGATATTATTCCATTTTTTATTATTGGTTTTTCTCCATGAAATTGATGATGTCCCCTAGATAACTGTTGGACCAGAAGAACGAGATGGGCAAAGAGGATAGTTTTGGAAAATCGGTCTTGCATTTTGAAATTTCTCCCAAAGGTGTCATTGGTCATTAGCCATGTTTTTTGCCTTTGATACATTACAGTGCCCATCTCTTTGATCGTTCTGTGGCTCGTGCTCGACCCTGTGCCCCTCTGCCTATTTCAAAGTCACAACAGTGTTCAAATGGAGATTTATTGTTTGCCATGTAATGGAACCGCCAGTTCATCTGCAGTTTGAATTACGAACCAGTTGGCTGGATGACAGACAGATTGTTAGGGTGAGTTCAGGTGGGGGGGTTGGATGATTGAAAGTGAAGGGGGGGTTACCGGGGGCAGAATACATCCAGACCTGATTAATCAAATGTCGAGGTTGTCCCAGAAGCCCTTCAGCTTTAAAAGGTTCACCTATTTGCATAGTGTTTTTTGCCTTAGGTCACCCTGTAGCCCAAGTCCTTGGAGTGTGTGGGGCCACACGTCAGCAGGTTTATTCGGTGAACATCTAATGTGCCCGTTTTCTAAACCTTGTCAGTGACACAGATAAGTATGACTGGCTCGGGAGAAAGATTTAGTGGCCCTTGGGGAACAGAACCTAGCTGCCTTCATCAGCATATATTTCATTCTGATTGAGTGATTAACTGCCTGTCTTGCTACACATCTAAAAGTGTTGCCTCCTTAACATCTGAACACATATACACACAGAGCAGGTGCAGGAGTCCAGTGAAACATGTTATCACTTAGCAAAAGTTGCAGGAGCTCTGGTCGGTGTTGGGGCATTATTGGTCCTGGGGGTCTGTTGGTGCTGAGGAACTTGACGTTTGTTGCGTCGTTGTCTTATGTGGAACGAAACTAATTTTTCACCTGGGGTTCTGTGGTGTTGACGTTGCACAGTGCTGTTTGCCGCGAGTGAATTATTCACATGGTCGTCCCTCACCAGTGTGGAGGGCACTTCAGATTTCCACGTAGGTCAAACAGATGAAGAACAGCTGTGGTTCATGGGATTAAATCACGTGGTGAAACGTGTTCTACTTCTGCAAGTTGTGCGTTTATGCCACATCGATAATTAAAGTGAAGCACAGGGTTCCCTCATTTACTAAATATCAGTTGACCCTGTTTCGCTGTCCTTGTCGTACAGCAGCAGCGGAGGCCGTGAGCCATCCTGACAGCAATGTGAGGTCAGTGGCAAAGCGCTTCCCTCAATATGCCTGTCAGTTCTGTGTCTTCACTAATGACTGCATTTCCATCCATGAATCATTGAACAAATTATCCCAGTTTCCATTAAAAATACATTTTTTTTTGAGGATACATGGCCTTAAAAAATAATAACCATTGTTCAATACTATTCATTATCATAGATGAGGCACCTGTCTGGACTTGGACAGGTCAGTCCAAACATTCAGTGAGGCTGCAGAGAAGCTGTCTGTCGTCCTACTGCTCCTCGAGTTATCATTGACCTCTGACTCACTGACCTTTTGGGGAGAGGAGTATGGGTAGGATCAGTCACCCCCAGCTACCAGATCCCTTAATCAGAGTGGTGCTTTTTAACAGGGTCTCAAATTACTCTTGCAGTGGATTCCAAATATCTTGTTATGCTTCTGACGACCAGGAGTTGAATCCATGACCCTTTAAGGATTAATAGCGAGCCCTAGTCCTGCAGCTCCAGCAGCCTCCATGTGCCATTCCCGTGGACCAGGGACTGGATGGACAAATGGGGCTGAATTGTGGAGTCAGAAGGTGGATCGCTCATGCCGGACTACTAATGGTTGGTGGCACTGAGATATCTGTTAGCAAAATGCCACAGATTTTCTTCTACACGCCCACAACTCCCGTTACCTGAAGACAACTTGTCCTCCTCTGTCATGGGATTGCCCTCTTCCAGGTGATTTGTGCCCAGCCTGCTCCCCTCAGCACCCCTCGCATACGCACCTGATTATGGTGCAGATGGGATGAGCTTTGACAACATCATCTCACGCAGTTTTTTCCACTTACGCGATACGGTTCACCTGTATGTCAGCTTCTACCGTGCGAAACACTCTGGCAAAGAGACACCACCTGCCACCAGGAAATAACAGTAATAACTGGTATGAAAGGCAGAGCTATTAGTGACTCTGTGCATGACCTGGATTTTGGTCCCTGTCTGTTCGTCTCCCCTGTAGCCCTGAGAAATCCCGGACTCCCTCCCTGTGCCACCTTCCAGCCGTCCTGCTCTTCAGCACGTGCCGCGTTGCACTGCAACAGGAATTAAAACACACTTAAGGTTCCTGTCTCCTACTACGCACGTGGGACATTGAGAACAACCACATTCATTCTGCCATTTGCTTCATCGAAGCGAATTTGTCCGGCGTTTCCGGTTCTGTTAGCCTGGGTTCCGAACCAGGCTCACTTAGGGTGACCAAACGTCAGCTAGCCGGTTGCCATGTAACTGTCTACTCCGAAAGGAGGGAAACTGAGGCTATGGCAGGGAATTCCCTTGCATTTGCCCCATAGCGTGAGGCCTTGGGAGGCTGGCAGGAAAAGGGCCACTTTGAGAGGTCTGTTTCATTTTTGTCCGATTTTCTCACGAGACTGTTCATTTTGTGCGCTCTGCTCTGAGGTCCCTTGAGGGCGGATGTCGACGGGCAGTCAGTAAACTGGCTCCATCAGCCTACATGGCTGAGTGCATCACTGCGCACGCCAGTATCCAGACAACTCTCCCGGGCACTGCCACGCAATCCCTCTCAGCGCCTGAATTTTGCTGTATGTGCTTTCGTGTCTGTTTGTGCCTACAAAGCAAACTTGAAATATTTACATCCTCCTTTCCACAATCGTCAAAATATCTATACACATTACATACTCATGGATGGCACAGTGCCTGCCTTTGATCCCAACTCTGTCTGTGTGGAGTTTGTGTGTTCTCCCTGTGTCTGCATGGGTTTTTCCTAGGTGCTTCAGTTTCCTCCTACAGTTCAGATGAACTGGTGCCACTAAATTGCCCTTTGTGTGTGTGTGTTGCCACCCTGCAATGAACTGGCATCCCATCCAAGGGGTAAAACCCTCAGAATTGCACCCAATGCTTCCGGGATAGGCTCCAGATCACTATGACCCTGCTTAGGACAAGCAGTTATTGAAGGTGGCACGGCGAGTAGCGCTGCTGTCTCACAGCACGTGGATGGTGCAAGAGGATGTGGGTTTGATCACCATTCAGTGTGTGTGGAGTTTGCATGTTCTCCCTGTGTCTGTGTGGGTTTCCTCCCACAGTCCAAAGACATGCTGTTCAGGTTCCCCATAGTGTGTGAGTGACAGAGAGAGTGTGTGTGTTCCACTGATGTATGGATGAGTGACCCATTGTAAGTAGTGTATCTAGCAGTGTAAGTCACTGTGGTGAATAAGGTGTGTGGGCTGATAACACTACATAGTTCATTGGAAGTTGCTTTGGAGAAAAGTGTCTGCTAAATAAATGTAAATGAAGGTGGATGGATGGATTGCCTACTCATTCCCCTACGTATCGAGTTTAAGAAACAGGTGAGCATTGCTTTTTTTGTAGTTGTTGGTGTGTTTTAGGGTGATTTAATCTTTTTTTTATACTCTGAGTCATGTTCCAGTTGTTTCCCTTATTATTCAACACCCGCAGTGCTCTTACTTCAGCCCCAACCACACTCAACAGTTCTGCCCACAAAAAGCAGCCTAGTGCTTCTTGCTGCATACTGGTGTTAACAATTATCATTATCGTTTTCAATTACCATTATTTAGAGGTCATTTATCTATATTACAATGTTAGATAATAAAATTTACAGTCATTTACCCTTTTGTACAGCTAGTTATTGTCACGCCCTCCACCGCTGTGCAACAGGGGACACCTGCCACTAATCATCAGGCACACGCATAAAAGGGGAGTTTGGAGCGCAGCAAGATGCGGAACCTTGTTCAGCCTCGTTACTCACTCGCGCTTCTTGTATTAGATCTCCTGACCTCCCTGATTCCTGCTTCTCGTCCACGACTGCCTGGTTTACCACGACTTCTCGCCTGTCTACCGGATTAGGACTCTTGGATTCTCTCTTCGGATTTCGTTCGTACATCGGTGACCTTTTGCCTGTTTCTCGACCATGTCTTTTGGATTGCTCCATGAGAAAGCTTCCTGTGCTCCACACTTGGGTCCGACGCATCCGCTCCGGCGGAACACCATGACAGTTATTCTTAGTGGAGTAATGCAGGGAAAGTACATTGATCAAGGTAGTAAAGAAGGAGCATGTACCTGGGCATGGGGTTCTTTCTGGTCACACAGTGAGGTGGAGCTGTAGGTGTACAGTCAGGGGACCCTAACAGCGGACAAGTGAGGCACTCGGGCCAATTCAGACCCTCTGACTTCACAGCGCTTCTTCACTGAGGGGGTTCTCATTAGGCATGAACCCCACCACCTACCCCCTCTGTGGCCCCGTGCCTCTTTTACAAAAAACACACCCTCTATCACAGGAAGCGAAAAAACAACCATCACAAAGCTGTCACCCCAAGAGCGGTTTAGATATTTCTGATGTTCTGCACTTGATAATGTAGGGGCTTAGGAGCCACCCTGCCAGTTGCGGTAGACGTCAAAGACAGCAATGCATGTCGCTATAAAAAGTGCTGGGAATGTCCACCTTGTTGTGATCGCTTGTATGTTGCCGTTTGCTGGCACCGCTGGTTCGGAAACGGTGTGTCAAAGTGTGCCAAATGGGCACCCCGAAACAAAAAGTGAAAGCAGACAGACGGAGAGAAAGAAAAAAGGAACGAGAATCGGTGCCAACGTGACCGAAGCCTGAACTTGTGTCCTGTCGAGCTAAAAATAACAACAATCGAGTCGCGTGACCATTCAGCCTGTCCTATCGCATATTCATTTCATCGCCATACGTTGCTTAAACAAATTAGAATTAAGAAAAATAACCCCTAAAGAAATTTTCTTCAGTTTCTCTCAAGTTTATTTCAGTGTGTGGACTGGGTGGATGCATGTTAGGATGTGTACGTTTTTATACCAATAACATGCATTGAAAATGTACAAAAGACCATTACAGTGCAAAATTTCATGGAAGAAGATGCATGGAACTGGCTTTTTGGATATATGTAGGTGATGAAAAAGAAGAATGAGACTTGTACAGTGGGAGAAAATTGTATCTCCTTGTCTGTAGAAAATTTTGTCTGTTTACATTTCAAATGTGCAGGGGGGGAAAAAAAATCATGGGTGGTGAGGAAAATTTTAATTGTCTGGTTTAGGTTTGTATTTATTTTAGATTTTGATACTAAAAGTCAGGCTGCATAATCAGGGAGAGGCATCCGGGAGGCTGAAGTCATTTCCTCTGTGAAAAGAACACAGTTGCAGTGCAAAGATGCAGGAGATGAAGAGAGACGCTGCACATGTAGTGTACTAAGTGTAAGTTATTCATAGTCCTAGAGGTGTGTGACCCTCATCCTGCATGATAATGTCTTTTTAGGACCCCTCAGAGAAGAGCTGAGGCATCACAGTATAAACAAATACAGGAGTGTTTCTCCTTGGCAGATGGAGCGCTAGAGCATAAATACCGGGGTTACAGCATCCCGGCATCCTCAGAGGGCTCGTGCGATGCGGTACGGAGCCATTTCGGAGATGGAAACCACCTGATCATTTTTCTATTATCATAAAGTTACGAGCAGCTTCACTGAGCATACCAGTTAACAGCTCGACTCTCTTTTCAGCTTCAGTATTTTGGGGAATCTTTTGCTGCAGCACCACACTACACCAAACTGCTCACTGAAACTTGTTAGCTTCGTCTAGTGTCGTTTCAATAAAAGCACACACTGACGGGTGCTCTGCAATTTGCATACGCTCTTAAACTGTCAACTGTATTTGTGTGCATTAAGTGGTAATTTAGGAGTACTCATTATTTACACAGAACTGTTTAGACTAAAAGAAGGAAAAATCGCAACAAAAAGGACACTATAGTAGTCGGTACAAAAGATGGGAAGCTTGATACTGTAGCTCAGAGAGAGAATTGATTGTAAAACCACTTTTATTCCTAATTCTTTTCACTGCAATTGCTCATGAATGGTTTCATTCATTTAGCTGACACTTTTCTCCAAAGCCACTTTCAACATTAAACTATTTCCAATTATATAGCTGAGTTATTTTTATTGCGCAGGATGCAGAAGGCAGCGGGCTTGGCTTGTCCCTGGTCTCTGGTGGGTTTGGGGTTCGAGTCCAGCTTGGGGTACCTTGTCGTGGACTGGCGTCCCATCCTGGGTGTGTCCCCTCCCCCTCCAGCCCTGCATCCTGTGTTGCTGGGTTAGGCTCCAGCTTGCTGTGACCCCGCATACAAACTATGCGAGCATTAGTAGAGCTAATGTCACACTCCAGAATCTGCTACATGGATTACTAAAGCATACAAATTAATTTGAATGTTTTTAAAAATCCTGTAATATTGATATTAGAGTGTCTGTGTGTATTTCTTTAGCCATGCGTTGCCAACCTTGAGGGACATTTTACGGGGAGATGTCCCCACAAGGATAGCAAACTGTAAAAAATGGTCCTTGTGGGGACATTCTCACAAATGCTACTGGGTGTTTCATGTAAAGGGGGCGCGGTGGCGCAGTGGGTTGGACCGCAGTCCTGCTGTCCGGTGGGTCTGGGGTTCGAGTCCCACTTGGGGTGCCTTGCGGCGGACTGGCGTCCCGTCCTGGGTGTGTCCCCTTCCCCCTCTGGCCTTACGCCCTGTGTTGCCGGGTAGGCTCCGGTTCCCCGTGACCCCGTAAGGGACAAGCGGTTCTGAAAATGTGTGTGTGTGTGTGTTTCATGTAAGCCTCCTCATCCTTCCTCAAGTCAACTTGCAGTTGTGGTTTGCCTTGTCACTCATGGTTCCATTCCATTGGGAGACATGAGGTCTGGCCAATATCGTCATAACATGCAGTGCTTATGGACACATTTAATGTATTTAAGGTGGGCCATGGACAGCACAGTCCTCTGAGACCTACAGCCTCTTGACAGCAAGAACATCTATTTGTGTGAATAAAAAAGAGATGTTTAGAAGTGTACTTTCCAAAGGCCAGGACCTGACTAAAGAAACCTTTTACTGAGAACAGTCTGACCCCCGTCCTGCTGTCTAACCTGATATTGCCACTGTTATGAAGTCAGGGTTGGAGAGGTCTTCTGGAGTAAATTCCCAGTTGTACAGTAATTCAGAGTTCATTTCCTAGAAAGTCCACCCCATCTTCATGCCAATAAATGTCATCTCTAGCAGTGATTCATTCAGCATTGACAGTGATGTGAAAGATTCAACCTGAAAAGACCCAGTTAGCTCTATTGGGTCTTGAGCTTGAGCAGCTCGAGAACAAAAGTTACATGTTCTGCATACCTTGAATACGAGACCTCTTTGTGTTTGAACCGCAGTCCTAAGTGGTGGAGGAAGGCAGCTCTAGTGGAGCACTTGTCCTTCGTGTGTACTTAGCCAGGAGGCTGTGTCCTCCAGGTTCAGGCATCCTTGAGTGCAGGTAACAATGAGGGCAGTCTGAGTGAGTAGACAAGGCCTTGTCGAGTACTTTGTTTGCTGTGTGTATTTGTTACTGCTATTCCTTCCCCACCCCCACCCCTCAGCATGTTTCTCTCATCTCTGAATTTTTTCGACTCAGACCTGGGGCCATAGGAAGCCAGTGCTTGGCTGAATATCCCTTTCCTCATTCACTGCACCAACATTGACGGAGGAGCAGCGCCAAGCCAGCTGGGTGGGGTCGCCGTGTCGGCGGTGCCGAGTAGTACGGGTGGTGGCGGCAGGTTGTTTCCTTGCCGCTTAATAATGTGCCGCTCACCTGCACGTGGAAACGAACTCAAAATAGAATCCAATTATCATTGCTGAGTGTGCTCTGAATTGTGTAAAAGCCATCAAGGCGTTTACATGGTTCGATGGCAAGCGCTTCTAGGGCTTAGCGGATGCCAGCATCCGGCCCGTAATTACCGGCCTTATAGGTCCCACACTTCACCCATTCAGAGTACAGGCAGTCCCTGGATTACAAACAAGTTCCGTTCCTAAGTCTGTCTTTAATTTGAGTTTGTACGTAAGTTTTGCATACATCAACCAACTGTATATTGCAGGGATGCTCAAGTGCCTGGGGTCACCTGAGGAGAGCCCTCAGGCAGCGCAAGCCCATCTCCGCGATCCGATTTTGCTTTCCGCCATTTCCTGGAAATTGACGCCAGAGCAGCCAGTAAGCAGGGGAGCGGAACAGTTTGTCCACCGAACTGGCGACTAAGTAGTTGTAGGTTCACGAAGCATCTGATGTCAAGCCCAGTGAAATATTAATGCCCTCAACTGAGATTTCTTGAAATATTTTATTTAGAACCTTACCCACACTTCGGTGTGACAGATATTCGGATGCCACGTCGTTCTGCCTGCAGAGCACAGGAGCAGCCCATGATGAGGTGAAACAATCAGGCAGGATTAGCCACCTTCGCTCTCCGCACCCTCTTCCAGCAGGAAGCGGCTGTACGGGCAAGATTCGCCCAGCAGTCTTTGAAGATTCGCCGCAGTTAATGGTGGGAGCCGGCGGCAGCCAGGTGGAGCCACGCAAGGCGAACACCGTCTCCAGCAGGTAATCGGTAAAGGCCTTTTAATTTTTCCTCACAATGCCTTTTGTGGCTAATTACCACCGGTTAATTGTCGTGACAGACGAGCAAGTGTTGGAAAGCTACAGAAAGCGCAACGCTCACAGGGTGTGTGGAAAACAAACCGAACAGGCTCCTGTCTTTAAGAACCAGTGAACATTTTTGTTGCCGTTGCCATTTTCTTCAGTTTCCACTTTCAGGTTCTGTTTTAAATGCTTTTAATGCTCATAGATTTTGCCGAACTTAAACGATAACCTCCTTCCGCTAGGAAGTCATCTAACAGCACAATGCACTTGATCAGCGTCAGATCAGCCCATCGTTGTCCAGGATACTTCTGGGAAGGGTTTCACCGTAGGTCCCACGTAAGGTGTTCCTGTTTAGGCAGGTAAAGGCGTGGTACCTGTGGCGGTTCTGTGCACGTGTCCCTGGCTGCCTGTACGACGCAACAAGGAAAAGAATCTCCCTCAGACATCCCACAGGTGTCCAGGAGCTGCGAAATCGCGACCTCACCACGATTGAACCAAAACTGCCCACTGCTTGGCTGCAGAGCCTTTCTGGGGAGGAGCAGCAGTTGAGCGCGGGGAACGAACGTTTGCGCAGAGGCAGACGGACAGGTGGCAGCAGGCTGTTCGGGGTCAGCGGCGAGTGCAGTGGTGGTTTTAGTTCCTGCTCGTTTTTCTACGTCTGCGGTACCCCAGCGCTTTTGATGAGGAGTGCAACACCAGCGCTGATGTCTTCAGTAAACCTGACACGGCGCTCTTTTTTTAATCGATGTGACGGTTACATGTCAGCTCAGTTGCTTAAATCTGACTGACGGGGTTTCCACTGCACCCCGATGTGGTCGATGAGCCCGTACCTGAGAATCCCAGTTGGCATCGATGCTTTGCTCCCTGCTTCTTGTGATTCCCCCCCACATCGCTCTGGTCTTCATATTCCCCTCACCAGTTAGTCTGGTCGGATGGGGGTTCCTACAGTATTCGTTGGTATCAGAGAAGATATGGTGACAGCAGCCACGAGGCACCGATGGTCTTTTGGGGTCAAAGGTCAGTGAGCTATGTAGCGAGAACAAGAGGCCCATGCATGGTCATCACCTGAATCTGTCCTGACTGCACGCACAGACCTTGCGAGAGGCCCAGGGATGCAAGCTGGGGCACGTGCCGCAGAGGCATGCTGGGAATGGAACGCACTTCTCTAGCAGAGCAGTAACTGTTCACATGAAAAGAGGGCAAATTAGAGAGGTTAACCTTTTTTGACAGGTCACATGTCAGTTCCTTAACCGGCACTAAAACTGCTGCTAATAAAGCTTCCAGGGAATGAGGAGTCAATAAAAGGTCAAGTGTGATGTTTGCATCATTCTGAGATATAACATGAAATCAGGAAACCTTTGCATGTGTTTGTAGAGTCCAGCGTAGTGAAAACAGCTCAGTGAGAACGTTGACACACCGCAGTGCTGGGCTCGGGCAGCACACGCAGGAGGGAGGACAGATGGGGAACAATAATCCATAGAAATCAATAGAGGAAAAGTTAAATGCCATTTAATTATCAATGGCATTTACTGGTTGCAGGAGATGATAACCACCTGCAGTGCAGCAAAGAGCAGAAGTTTCTTTAGAAACACAAACTTTGTGTTTAATGGCACTTTAAGGTTTCAGTTTTGGGTTAATTCTATTAATGCCTTTGTTTAGTTGTTTTATTGTTTTGATTTGCATCTGAAGTTTAGGCTGCCTGATTTTCTTTGGGCAAAAAGAGGAATATGGCTGGGTACTGTAATGCAGTCATACCTATATGTACTTCCATGCAAATCTTCATGTTTACTTTTTTCTTATGACTTTTCGTTCATTTGCATGGCATGTCATACTTGGATGCGTTCCGCATGTGTCTGGGCGGCTGCAGTGCTCCCGTTCACATTTTGTCGTATTTCCTAAGCAGCCCTTATCTTCCATCAACGGCAATTACTCAGCTACCACTGTGAATAATTTTTGTAATTACCGTAACTGGTATTTCGTCGTAGCAGGGAATATATATTGCTCATTTACTCATGTATAGATCGAGTCGATTGTCACCAGTGGAGATCTCATTATGATTTCTCGCGTCTAATAATTCCCCACATTTAATTCATGTTGTGTGTAATGAAAAAAATGTTAAAGTAGAGCACGTCAGTCATTCCTCTGGTTGGAGCCTCCCTCTACACACACACACACACACACACACACACACACACACACACACACACACACACAAACGCAAAGTTCAAGACAAACAAAGGGGTGCGTGTAAATGAGGCGGCTCCCCCTCGAGACGGACTTGTATGTGTATATGTGACGCCCAGCAGACCACAGTGTCTCAAACAATTTTTGAGTGTAGAATTTCTTCTTGTTGTTCTAACCCCATGATATTGCTTTTTGAAACTGAGAAAGCATCTAGAACCACAGAAATTTTGAAGGCTTTTGTTTCAGGTCAAGACAGATGAGGATTGTCTTGATAGATTCTAGGCCTGCTTGGACTCGGAAATATCAGCCACGAGTATCGTGAAGCTGAAAAACAGCTTGTCTGAAGAATGTTAAGCTTTTTTATCGACCATTTCATGGGACGTTTTCTCTAACAGATGCTGTTAATCATCCCCAGGGCTTAAATGAGGAGCATAAAAATCAATCTCTTTTTCACAAAGACTGGTGGCCCTTCACCAGTCATCATGTTACCTTGGTTTGATTACTGCTCTCCTGCACAGGGCTGTGGCTGCGACCCAGTTGTCATGGCGATGAGTAGCTGTAGGTGTTTTCAGCATTTTTCACTGTGCCTAAGCGCTGCATTGAGGAAAGTTTCACTTCTGGGGGAAACTATCTGACATTCTTTCACAAGTGTGAAGTGAAACATAAGCGCACTCAATTATCAAGTGTATCCTCAAGGGACCAAAAATTGCCACCTGAACAATCTGGCTGGTTGAAGATGGTCAGCGAGACCCCCAATTTCCATATTTCTGAACATAAAGGGACACTTAGTCGCGACAAATTGATTGGATTGAGGTTACTGATTTATTACATTTACTGTCAGTGGTAACTTTTTGAATAATTATCAGTTAGCATTAGTTTCTTTTATGAGTTTTGATAATTTCATCTGACGAAAGCCACACGCATCTCCAAAAGTAACTTTTGTAAATGTATTGTGAAAGGTGAAGCGACTACCTTTCTCAGCGAGGGAAACTGGACAGATGCAGC
This sequence comes from Scleropages formosus, assembly GCF_900964775.1. Lineage (NCBI taxonomy): Eukaryota > Metazoa > Chordata > Actinopteri > Osteoglossiformes > Osteoglossidae > Scleropages > Scleropages formosus. The sequence continues at coordinate 2,445,166 of NC_041821.1, forward strand.
GAGTAGAACATGCAGATGACTCTCTCTGGCCGTAAGCGAAATGGCGTCAGAGGAAACTGCACTGTGCCTATGGGGGGTGGGGGGTTTGTGGAGGCTTAGTGGACCACCTGCGATGCGTTTGGCATACACAGTCTGCGATTTGTGTCAAATCACATCAAATCACTTTTAATTCCGTTGCGGGCGGGGCGTCTTCACACAGCAATTTGTCACAAAGTGCCGGACCTAGATGTTGAAAACAAAATGGAAAAAAATGACAAGAAAATCTCATTAGCCACAACGAGGACGAAAATGACAGCGGTGCACAGGACTTCCCCTCGCACAGGATGATGGGAGAGCTGCGGTCCTTATACAGCCTTTAAACATGGGCATCTCAGCATATAAAACACTTTTTTCACTTTTTTTCTTTTCGTTTCTTAAGCTGCATCCCAAGGCTATTCTTGATGTGCGCAGTATAATGAGGCTCTTTCCACGCCGCCATTAGCTCTTTGTAGCGCCGATCAGCCCTTCTTTGGAAGAAATGCCACCATCTGTCCTTGACAGCCCGCTCCTCCCGCACTCCATCATACACCTTTACATGAATGTCAATTCGGGATTGATTTCTACCCCCTGGCATCCCTGCCTCATGTTTCATGTAAGATGTGTTTTCGCAGAGAGAATTCGCCGAGATGCACGCAGATACTTATCGCGGCCCGAGTCCGCCCACCTCCCGGGCAACGGTGCGACAAACCGCTTTCCGTGACCGAATGCGGTCGGACTTTCTCATGACCTCGTGAGCTGCCGGTGCCCTCGTGGCGACCGCGTGCCGTGCCTGCAGCTATCGACGAGCATGCGAACGTGGGCGAGTCGTCCTTGACGGGCGGTAGTTCTCAGCACGTGTGTGCGCTGTCATGTCATCGTTTCCTGCAAGGCTGCTGGAATGTGAGAGGACCGCGGGACACGCGCGCCCGTAATTACTGGCGTCACCTTCAAGAACAAAGCAGGGGGTGCGCTCTGCGGGGGCCACGGGAAAAGCTGCGGTGCACCAACACGAGGACTGCTCTTCGGCGTGGCTGCGCGCTGTCCGTGCCCACGACTCCCATGCCTGTTTATGTGGAACTTTGCATGGTTGCCAGCAGACATCATCCCACTTTGATGGAAGTGACTGTGACACTAACAGAAACAAAGTCAGATGGAATTTGAATTCCCTCACCGATGATGCGGGTAATGTTCCGAGCAAACATCCTTATCAAAATAAGCTCGCGGAGGCCGGGAAGAGCGAACGGAGCAAACGCGCATCGCACGGATTGCATGCACATGCCAAACTAACCTTCAGAGTCAGCCCTGATCAACACAGTCACATTTCCATCTTCTGTTCTTGATGACTTCTTCATTCCCAGGCCAGTCCTCCCAGCAGCTGGTTTCTCTCATGACAATTACTCAAGTGACAAGAGGGTGACCTTCTGGAAGCTCAGGAAAGACAGGCAACAATCAAGAGAATTTGTGTGTTAAGGAACCTTCTGGAACATTGTGTCAGAGACATAGCAGAAAGCACTGCAGCAAAACAAATTACCCTTTTGACCATTTTCCTTCCCAAGGTGCTCATGGGTTTTGGAGCTGATGGGAGTGTTTGCTTTGGAACTATTAGTTCCATTCAATCAGAACCATAAAGGAAGGAAACAAAGTTAAACAAAGATACAGGTTTTACTGAATTGAGGAAGCAACACCCTGCATGTGGCCAAGCGGCACCCACCATATGTCCTAATGGAAGAGTTCCACTCTGGTGGAGAAGTGCATGAGTTTATTCTCAAGCATGTGGGTTAGGCCTGGTGGTCCAGTGTGGATGCTGACTGACAGCAGCTCTCGCTGTCTGTGCTGGGTGGCATTATTTATTTGCTTTGAATAAACCTTCCTTCAGAAGCCATCTACTATACAGTGTTTAATTTTTTACTTTTATCTCTTCATACAAGTGGGGTTTTTTTTCCTCACGCTAGTACGGTGTAGGACTTTACGATGAGACCTCATTGCCCCCTGTACAGTAGCTTCTGCGGAGACTTTGGGATGCCATAACATGGCTGACACACGCAGCAGGACTACACACTGGCTTTTGGAGCACCATTTACTAGAGCAATTAAGGAACTGCATGTTCTGAGCAAAAGATTGGGATGAGTTCCAACTTGGGGAACTGTGACCAAATATCAGACTTGAGCCATAAAGCAAGGATGGCTGAGCCCGACTGGCCATAGCAGGAGTGAGAGTATGGGAGGAGGGCTGTGGATCAGATCATCAATAGTTGGGGTTCTAGATTCCCCAAGATCAGGACTTGCTCATCGGGCAAATGTGTCTGCTGGAAACAATTCTGAATTTTGCATCATTTAAAACACTCGTTTCTTTGAAATTCCTCTTTTAAGGGACACATGAATCTCCTTTGGCGATCATGATTCTTGACTCTAACACGCTTCTATATCTATTCTTTCTCATATACGAGAAAGAGAAATGCTGAAGACAAAAAAATGTAGAACTTAAACACATTAAAGCCAAATAATCTCTACACCTAATTTTTGCAGAGCAGTGCTTGTTATTGAAAACATATTGAGGTCTGGAAAATGAAGTTGTTATGGTTATCCATAATAGGTCTGTAATACAGGTACTCATTTTAACAATTCTGATAATGGGCAGTTTATTTTTTCCCTTATTTTTACATTCGGGGATAAAAGCGGAGAGTGTTAGCAGAATGCTAAAGAAGTGGATCCTTTTTCTTGCGCTCCAGCTGGAAAACAGGAACGCTGAGGTTTTTTAAGAGTAGCTCTTCCATGTGTCCACTGGCAATACGTCCGCAGCCATTCCCTCATGAAATGCGCTCAGGGCTTTCAGTTCTTCGCACAGATGAGAGCCTTTGATGTATTAACAAGGGTAAGAAAAGGTTTTCTGTAGCTAAATCTGTTTCAGCTTTTAATGAGGACGTGTCAGCAGAAAGGCTCCTCAAATACCCTAGCCACACGTAGATTATTCATAGACCGGGCTTTGTACAGGGAGCCAGTGCCTTCTTTCGGATGCAGCACTTTGCTTAACAATGGGTAGAGCACACATGATGCATCTCGAATCAATATAGATATATTCCGGATGCCAAAGGGCTTTGTAAACCTCTGGTGGAGAAGAAGGTAAATACATGTCAGTGTGTTACTTTTTCTTGGTGCTTCCAAGGTAGTGCTGTTTTAAAAATGCTGTCATGAAAGACACCCTCAAATGCTGCCCTCATCAGTCAACCTGTCGGCCAGCTCGCTGCTTGTCGGCCCCAGGGGAGGCAGCCCGTGCTGACCGGAGGACGGATACTCTTGTCATTGCCACGAATGCCAGCAGCACAGCTTCCGCCCCAAAAGGTTATCCAGAACCTAGACACTGCCAAGGAGGCCCCATAAGACATGACCCACAATCCAGACGTGATGTTGTGCTCCGTCCCATCCAGGAGTGTTGGAAGCACAGAGGTAGTAGGCGGTGGACAGCAGATGGCTGTAGCATCAACGGTTTCTCCCTGTTGCTTTCATCCCTGTGATGCTGTCACTGATCTCGGGTCAGACCATCTGGCAGCTCTTTGGCCTTGGTTTGAGCACAAATCAGTGTAGACAGGTCTGAGATGGCTGGGGTCTTCAAACTTTGTGCGCTGATGGAGAAGCTAATTAAACCTTTGTCTTGGGCAAAGAGGGAACAGCTTTCCGAGGTGTTACGGCAGAGGGGTCATCGGCACCTTCCGTGTATGGTTGCTGCTTTTCTGCTGCAAAAGAATGAGAGACACATATGCACTCTACTGTTTATTTTTGTCATTTGTCGAAAAAAATGCTATAGGTTCAAATGATGTCAGAGAATGGCAAATTACTGGATCCGGTAAAGTTCTTTCCAAGATGTCCAGTTAAACTCTCACTATGCTACTTGAGACAAATTGCCCTGTGAAGTTGGCTGATGCTAACACACCACCACTTTCTTAGCTGAAAATGCCCCAGAATTCCAAGGTGGAATCCAAACAATGGCAGGACCCATATTCTGAGTCAGGAAATGTACAAGAACAGTGCACATTCTTATCCAGGGATTGCAAGACAACCCAGCTTCGAGGGCCAACGCAGCCTCCCCTGCTGGTCCCTGTAGCCCTGCTGTACGATGTACTGAACCCCAAACATGTGCTCTGGGTCTGAAGTTTGCCGTGGTTCATTGTGTTCCCAGTTTAAATCCCAGACTTGTCATGGATTAAAGGAAACGAGCAGAGTCAGTTATTCAACCAGCTGACAAAGAGCACGGCACTTAAATGACTCTCTGGCCTCGGGTCATGTGACCCCAGGAGATGAATGACTCATGTATTCTGCTCAGAAGCTTAGCACTTAACCCACTAATCCTATTTTTAAACCTCAGTTCACTATAGATTTTGTTCTGCTCCTGATAAAGAAATAGGTGGCCATTTGGGGATGTCCTTTTGCCAATAATCATTGCTTAAAATTTGAATTCTGCTTCAATAACTGAGCCCATTTTCAATTGTATGAGAGACCTTGAACATCAGGTCACAGAAACCTGATAAGTATTTTTACCTCTGTAAACTCAGTTCACTGGAAATAAGTTTCAACGCAATCCTTGTGTACACATTGTAGGGTGTTCACTTTGCAGGCATTTGGGAACATTCACCTTTCACTTGGAGAACTCTAGATGACTGGGCACTTGGACCAGGTTCTTGACCACTCCATAGGGATATCATAAATGGGCAATAGACGTGGAGATACTCCATGAAGCACTGCCAGAGACTCATGGTATCAGGTTTTCCCTTTTTAACATTTACTGGTTATTTCATAATTTTTCTCAGTGAAGAATGATAGAGCTTAGAGTTTGAGCTGAGCGGTGACATTCATAACGTCCAGTGAACCAACCATTCTCTCAGTTTTTCACTTTGACTTCAAACCTCTGAATGATCTGCTGGTCACAGTGATCCAGCTGTACAGTACGTGGGTTTGTGGACCTCTTACCGTGACACTTCAAGAGCTCTGGCTTAATTACTTTGATCAAGGGTAGAACAGCTGGGCCTTACCATAGGTCACGATTCAGTAACCCTAAGGTTACAGTTCTATTTCCTTTCCCAGTGCACTACCCACTCACAGAATTGCTAATGCCCTCCTTCCCGCTGTGTTTCTGTTGCAATCCTCTATGGTATCCGCACGTGCAGACACGCGTCGCGTTGACTGCGTACAAACGTGGTTGCCAGTATTTTCCTCTCGCAGGAGATGATTTGGCAGAAGAACTGATGTGCACAGCCAACGAGCTATTATTATGTGTCAGGATGTATCAGAGAACTCCTTCCACAAACACGCCAAAGTGTGTTAGCTCAAGAGAGATTCGGGCATTCAGGCCCATCGATACCACAGGTCAAGACCCTCTGCGTAAACATTATTTCAGCTTTCCGCATGACATTATCCTTTCCATTACTTCATTTTTTTCACCTTACTCATCTTTTTTCACCTTTGCTGAGCCGGCTAACTTTCGTGGCGTTCCGTCAAATGGTGCGAGAGATACGATATCTTAATGCCTGGGTACAGAGGAGTCTTGGAAGTCTTGGCAATGGAGGGTGCCGAGTGGCCACCATCTTTGTTTGTAAGTAGCCTTTCTTATTACCCGAGGCTAATTTCATTTCTCATCCTGTGCATCCATAATTAAGTATTTGTTCAATAATTGCTCAGCTATGTCTCCCACGTGCAAGCGTGATTGACAACTTGGAGGGCAAGGCTTAGGCCTCCTGGAACACGGAGGTGGCACATCAAATGCATACTTAAACGCAGCGGCAGGAGACTTCATTAGAGAATAAAGCTTCTAGCCATGGTGTTGGCCCAATATCCCGGTCCAAGCCATGCGGCAAATATCTGACCCATCCCTGGCACATCCCCAGTTCCCAGGGGTCACCACGGCTGCTGGTCTGCCTGAGAAGACTTAAGCCGTGGTTGCCGCAGTGACTTGTCTTGCTACCGCAGTGCTAAGTGGACTTAAATGACCGGAAGGGTTCCAGTAGGGAAGACGGAACAGCTGCCGCTGTACTCCTGAGCGGGGATTCACCCCGAAGCATGTCTGTAAGTAGCAGACCCGACGAGTGAACGCACCGTAAAAACTGTCAGTCGCTTCAGACCAAAACGTCTGCTGAGCAGCAAAATGATAGACTAACTGCGCACCTTCTCAGAAACTGTCCGGGACAGGTCGCCCCATCAAATCCAAATGCAGAAGGAACACGTGGAGCCGGTGCCTCTTAAAGAGACTCGTGTACAATTCCCAAGGTGCCACCTGATTTCCTCATTGTTCCTTCTCTTCATCTGCTCTGCTGATAACCTACAGGGTCCCAAGTGCCATTTGTATTCCTTTCACGGCACTCATTAACCGGAGACTCTCCCTCTTTGTTTTCGTTACATTATGGGACTTATCATCTCCCTAGCATGTCTTCTCGATGGAGTACAGGTGCAGCATTTAGTTATGATGCATAGGGCATAGCCACCCAGTCACACGTGTGTTGACCTTGGATTAATTTCTCTTGTTTAAGACTGCAAGCAGATGAATCACTGTAGCTGTATGATAGCTAAAGTATAGTGTGGCAATGCTGGTGGTGCACTGATGGATCAGTGTGCTGGAGACACTAAATGTGCTCCTTCGTCACTGCAAAACTTTATTTTCTATCCTACGGTTCTCTTCCAAAGCTGCTCTTGTGAGCTGGAAACCATGGATACCAAACAATGTCATGACCAAAAAAAAAAATGTGTCAACACCAAGTGGGATTTCATCAAGCAGGACACTCCACTTGGGCGGTTCAAGCCTTCAACACGTGTCGAAACTCGAGCCGTCTGGCAGAAGAGGGCGTGACCTGTGTTGCCTACTTAGGAATCCCATTTTGGAAATTGACTTTTATTCATGAAAGTTATCTAGGTAAGCAGGTTACCTCGCATGGTTAAAAAAGAAAAAAAAAAAAAAAACCTCAGGTTTCTCACCCTTACACTGGAAGTGAAAATAGATACAACATTCACACAGAGCCCAGACACGTGCACGTTTTCATTGATCTTCTCCCACCTCCTCCTCTGTGCCCCCCCTCCCCCCAACTCCCCATAGATGCCCGAGTCTTTTAACCTCAGCCCGTGTTTATTATCTGCCACCTTGCTCACAGCTGAGAAGAAAATTGGATCTCGTTTGCCCCAGAGACCGGTGCCGACAGCCAGGCCACGTTCCGATTGCTCCCCGTCTCCCGGCGGCAGTTTCAGCCGCTGCTCTGCAACAAACCTCTTCTCCCAGTGGGCTGTTCGCACCAGCGTTGTCTCCTTCCTTCCTTCCTGCTCTCCTGGTCCCTTTCTATTATCTGTTTGAATAGGGTGCAGTGGAGCAAGAACTCGATGTTGTACCGCAGGTGGCGACTTAACAACAGGTGGCAGGGAGAGGTGCACGAGCGAGCATCTTCGCGTTCTGCGCACTGACGCTGTTATCGCGATTGGCAACGAAATGCGTGCAAGAAAATGCCAAGCTTAGCAAACATCCTTCATCGCTGCCAGTCTTCTCTTTTATTTGTAGGCATTAATCTATTAGCATCCAGTTCAATAGAGCAGTAAATTGTGAACGACGCTGCTCTGAGTATTAAACGGTGTTTTACTCCACCTTTCCCTGCACTCCTGCTTTGTTGAATTCCACTGGTAGCATTTGACTTTTCAGTCATACGCTCAAAGTGAGCGACCGACTCGTTGCTCAACACCATCTCTTGTCCCGCATGTATCATTTCTCTATCCGTCTCTCACTCTCTTTGTTGACGAGAACATTTTCACACCCATCGTGTTCATTTGTCAGCTCCACTTTGGATCATTTGACCTCCATTATCATTAGCACTGCTTTCACTTGAAAACACCTTCAACTCTTATCTCCTCAAGCCCCCCCATCCTCTTCTGACGGTAGCTTATCTGTACCCTCTGCCCCTTAGCCCACCCTACACCCAGCTGTCCTTGTCCCCAGGCCTGCTCTGTCCCATCCATCACCTTCAACCGGGTCACATGAATGGGACTTGCATCGCTGAGTCTGCGCCAAGCCAAACGTGACGTCATACAACCGAGATCCGACATACACGCGGCAGGCGACGGTGGACAGCAAGGCGTCGTTCACGAAACGATCTCTTCTTCACTCAGGGAGAATCCATAAGAAGCCGAAGAACGGGATCTTCCTCCTTCGGCCGCTTGTCCGTCGTCATTCGGCGGTCGTTCGGCCGCCCGTCTGTCAGCTGTCCTACGTTTCCAGTCCTCGTATTCCACTCGAGGACTGTTTCAGTTGCATTTATTCGTGCATCAGTCATTCATCGTAATTCCTTTAGTGTTCAAGGTAGTGGCTCCTTAATGTGTAATTGAAAAATTATCTGAACTTTGCCACTCCAGGAGGATGCTAGTTGTACCCGTGATGCACAGCTGCTTCTCTCTGCTGCTGAAGAACTTTCCTGCTATGTAAATGAATAAGTTAATACGTACAAGAGACGACTTCCGTCAGCTCCCTCGTCCTACCAGAATGTGTAACGCCACGGTCTTGTAGTCTGCCAAATGCCAAGGGATGTCTGCCAGTTTGCTTCAGCTCCTTCTTTTCCTCCCATACAGATATTTTCAGCAGCAGCACTTCAATAATTCACACTGATTCTTTTTAACCTACAAAGAAGTTATTTTGGGCTAAAAGAGATAGAGACTTGAGAACGGCGCGCAGACCAAGGTTCAAACGCAGCTTGACATCTAGTGAGACGGGCGCCGGGTGCTTTCAGGGCTCGGGGTCCATCGGCGGCTTCGTGACGCTCGCTCAGTGCTAAGTGCTAACACGCTGAGCACGGCTTCGGTTGCACCCCCACCCCCGCGACCCGCACCCCGCGCTGCCGCCGTCGCTCGTGGGCTCCTGTGCGGGGACAGGCGGCAGCAATCCCTCACGGTCCCACGATCCCAGAGGCAGGGTCGAAGGCCTCGGGGAGCTTCGTGCAAGCAGTCGAGACTCGCGGCCGAGACCGGGCGTGCTCGTGTGCGAGCGCGGTCGGTGACGGCAGTCACTCCGCATTACTCCGCGCTACGTTTGGAGTGTTACGCTGGGACAGGAATGCAATTGTGTCACTTTGCTTTAAGTGAGTGACAGCGGCTTTCGGTGGTTTCTTTTACTCTCCGCATTCGAAATGGCTTCAACCGCAGCCCAAAGAGTGTCCTTGTCATCCATTATTCAACACCCTTATGTACTCTTAATGCACTCAGTGACGGTTTACTAGCAGGATCTAAAGAACAACAATGAATTGTGGCTCTACTGTTGCTTTTGAATCAATTTCCATACATTTCCCTAATAATGCACCACAAAGGCACTGAGAAGATGCTACCGAAAGGCAACTGCGTTGTTTAAGATAAAACCCTTGTACTGGTTTCTCTTCTTCTTGCGAGCTTTAATACTACCGTTCTTAGCTCCTTCTGGACGAGTTCCATCTTACCGAAACACGTTATGCAGGGGAAGGCAGCGATCGCATCATAATCTAACCATCGATGTCGCAGCGAGGAACGCCGCGCAGAACTTCTCCAGCTGAGTGCACGCGCTGACCACGGGCGCGCTGGACTGGGTTCGACCGCAGGGCCCGAGGCCCACGGGGCTCCTGTGCCGAGCTGCTCCCCGTAGTACTCGCGTCACGTGCGTCCGTTTGTTTATTCACGCTCCTTTATGAAAATGCAAATGCATCTGCTCCGATAGGTTCGCACAGCCAGCGGCACCAAGGGCTCCGCTTTAGGGTGACCTTTCCCAGCATCAAAGTCAGCTCTATGAGATGTTATTCACAAAGATGTATACGGCATGCGACTTGTACTACGCTGTTTTTCCTCATGTGGGGTCCTCATGTTCTAATAGAAACATGGGGGAAGACATCAGAAAGCACTCATGATCGTGGAGCACTCCCGTGTTTTGAAAATACTCGTGACGCTAGAGATTTAATCTTTACGAACGTGGGACGGCTACGCTCCCCGGCGTCCTGAACCAACCTGTGCCATTTCATGCACGCCACGCCAGTGTCCGCACCAAGCGTGGGGCGTGAGCCAGAGGCACTGTTTGTTTCTCGACAAAGGGCGTAGCGCTATGAGTTCACGGCGGGGCTTAAACCCCGACAGCACTCTCGCCGCGGAGGCCGCCTCGGTCGCTTCGCAAAGGCTCGCTCCGCCTGTTCTGCCGAGGGACCGCACGGAGAAGCGTGAACATCGAGAGTCCCAGGATGAGACGCTTTGCTCGTTCACCCTCGTCAAACACGCGGGAGGTGCCTGGGACGCATCCCCTTTCACAGAGGGCTTCGCGGGCCGCGATGTCCGTGAGCGGGCTTTAACATTTCATCGAGACCATCGTCGTCGTTACTGTCGGAGGCACTCGAGACCTGGGGGTCGTCATCGGCGGCACGAATTCCCCCCCGTGTCGCTTCGTTACATTCCGGAGAGGGTCACCGGAGACCCGACGCAGAACGAGCGCGAGTGGAACGCGGAGTCTCGGTCACGTGAGGATGGTGCGCGGCGGTACGTGCGGTCGTGAGCCCGTGGCCTCGAGCAACCGCCCGGCTGAGGTGCCGAGTCCTTCGCGCTGAGAGTCAGCAGATGCAAAACGCACCAGTTCTAACAAAACAAAAAGTGTCCGGATGTCCCAGCTGAAGAAGGTGCAAATGAATAATGACTCCAATTATAAAAGTAGCCTTGAAGGGTGTCGTATGCAGCCTTACCTTGTAAATATAGAGTGTGTTGTTTTCAAAAGAGCTAAATTTGCTCTTTTCTGCAATCGATGAGTAAATTATGCCAAGCTGGCGTGGGTGCCGCCCTGCTCCGTGGATGATGCTTCGTGCGCAAGTTGCGGACGGAACGGCGTAAACCGCATCGAGACGCTCGACGCGAGGGCGAATAACTTCCGATCGAGCTGAGGTTCGGTAATTGATGCGCGCCTAAGGCGAAACGCTAACCATAGCTCGCGAAAAGCTAGCCGTGCTGTGTGGGTGGAGCCATTTTAATACCCACAGTGACATATTTTCTTCCCGTCACACCGAAGGGATGTTGCTCGGAGGTCTAACGTGCCGCGCTCGAGACCGGAGTCACGCTCGCGGATTCGTTCCGTTCCATCTGTTCCTGCGAGGGCGGACTTTTTTTTTTTTTTTTTTTTTTTTATAGAAAATATTCCTGCCTAATGTGTCTTTAATCACGAAACGAGACGTTTCCTTGTCAGAACCCGACACGGTATTTCCTCTAATTATTCGGAGGGTGTGTGGGGGCATGGCTCACGTGCCGCTTGTCGCACTTTGCGCACAGGTCAATTTGATTTGATGCGCTCGAGCTCCTCACGGGAAAAAGGTGCTCGTGCGATAAGGTGCAGTTATAAATCTTCTCAGGGGGTGGGGATTTACCAAGCGGCAGCAACAGTCCCAGTGTTAAAATAATCTCTCTCTGCTGGCTTCCTCTAGCTGCCCGTGTCAGGTTCAACACTCCGGTCACTCTTGGCCTACAAGACGGTCGAAGGATCTCCTCTGCAATCCGTGCGCCGTAGCGAGAGGACCGCACTCCGCCGCCTCGCATCGTTGGCTTACCCTACTTTTGAGAGTTCCGGCACGAAAAGCCCGGTGGCTCCCTCCCTCTCTCGGAACTGCCGAAACCCTGGCAACAGTCAAGAAGGGTCTCGGAACCCGACTCCTCACCGCCGACGGAGCCCACAACTCTCCTGATCTCCAACTGCTCTCTAAATTTTCACTGCATTTGTCTGTTTAAAAAATGTGTATCTCTTCTATGTACAGCTACTCGGGTAATGTGCGTTGGCAAAGATGGTCCTCCGGCGGATACTGTCTTTTTAAGAAAATTATAAGTGTTCCTTTACTTAAATTTTAAACTGATAGTTAAGTGTTTCCTTCCAGCTTTTGGTACTTCAGTTTCTTGCTTAAGGGCTCATTATAAATATTATAGTGCATAAAATTGCAAGATTTCAGAGAAACGCTTGCAAAGCAGGCACTGTTAGCTGACAAAGGAAATGTGCAGGAAAAAGCCCACCCCGTATGTGCGAAGGTGGGGGTGCTCGCCTTCTCTAGTACTTGACATCACCGAGATTCTCATGAAACGAGCCTTCGTCGCAAGGGTGGAGCCCGTTTGCTATTTCAATGTCACGTCTCTGGGCAGCTACTAGAGGGATGCGAACCAGCAACATGCTGGTGTCAGACTGCAATCCTGTCTCCGTGTCTAAAGCTCTTCATCTGTTGTTGATGTGCTCTCCTTTACTCTGAGTCGCAGGTCACTTCGCAGAAATGTGCCTAACAGTTGTATAAATGTAAAAGTGGATTTGTTAACGTGACGGCACCTATGATAAACGGCTCTTGTGGTAACACAACCTGTAGCTCAGGAGCGGTCAGGGGCGATCGTATCTAAACCAAGGAGCCGTATTTATAGTCATTATCTCAGGTGCGGTTAACGTCTTGGCTGTGGGTTCAAACGCTCTGTTATCCATTACCGGGGGCCCTCGCCAATCCATTAAGTGAAGCCGGGGCAACCGTTTTGCGGTAAATGCGCCCAGAGTATGATTCCCTATCTAATTGCCCTTCTGCCCTCCTCCTTCCATTAATAGCACCCAGATTGCACTGTAATGATATATTACGAAGGATTTAGGAGACTCGGGGCTGCTAATCCCTCCCAGGTTTAAGGATAAAGGCAAGAAAAAATGACATTGTCTCGTTGCCTTAATCCCTGACAACACTGGTTACCGTGGATATTGGCTTTCATATCACGGCATTCCAGCAGATCTGGCCGTTATTTTAAGGTTGTAACAAAATTCCTCTCTTCCACACACCCGCGAGCCCGCGTTATTATTCGGACAGTTTGTGAAGCCGCACGCCTCCTGGCCTCCTTTGCTGGCGGGTCAATGCATTAGCCGCCGCCGTCAACATCTCTCTGATGCGGCGCGTCAGCGTGCCGAGCACGGCGTGTCTCCGAGCCGCACGCCCGCCCAACCCGCCCGCCCGCCCGCCGCTTGTGCCGTTTCCTTCACCTGCAACTTCTCACGAGAGATGGGAAATATTTTTTAAGGGAAGTGCTGTGGCTCTTTCCCATCACTTTGTATTTCGTGTTATTTTCCTCTCCGCGGCTGAGGGTTTAGTGTGCCGGCGCACGGCCGCCTGTCAGAGTTCTCATTTGTTCCGTTTTTTTTTTTTTTTTTTAAATTTTTTTCCCCTCCCCAGCGAACGCTAACGGTGCCGTTCGTCCCTGCCCACACGGGACACCGCGTTAGTTCTTCTGTCACTACCGATGGCTCGGCAGTCTTCGGAGCGGAGCGGGACAGGACTTGCACCTTTAACGTCACGTCCGCTAATGAAAAAGACATCCCTCTCCGCGACGCGTCGCCGTCGAAGTGCGAAAGCGTCCGTCTTCGTGAAATGTGCACGGGGCAGCGGGCGGCGGCCTCCTCCCTCCGGGCACGTGGTCTTTCTTCGGCCATCGATCGGGAAGCTTGGAATTCCCTCGCCTTCTGCCGTCAAAAATCGCAATGAGTAAAAACACAGTGAAACGTGATCGGTACCTGGCGTGCTGCGCATAGATAAGGTAAACCGGCCTTACCAGTAAAAATGAGAGAACGACAGGCCGGACGAACTGGTTTCGGTGTTTTTAAACACATCATATGCGTAACGACGCTCGCGTGTCACTCGGGCTCCAGGGAGGCCGGACGCCTTCTCGCACTCCTAACATAATGACGCTACCGTCCCGCAACCGCAACCACGGTTCGAGGGAAGCGCTGCGATTGCGATCCGCATGCTATTTCAAACTTCTTACGACCTACTTTCTGCAATAAATTTTGGCTTATAATATATCGGCGCCCGAGATTAAGATGGCTCTTCCTTAATGAGGCCAAATGAAGGAGGAACAGCGCACGACAGCCGATGACAGAATGAAGGGCGGCTTCGGGAAACCCATCTTTCGCTCTTATTGGACTCATTCTGTGCGCATAATGTCTCCTCCTTATCAGCACGCAGCAGTCCGGATATTTCCGCAACCTTGAGACTTCAGAGAATCGCGGGTCGCGCCCGTTCAGCGCGTGCACGTAATCGATTCGTCCACGTTCCCTTAGGTACTGGACCGGTGCGGTCCGGTTTGCGGGCCGCTCCGTGTCGAACTTGGGCAATAATATGGTATGAACTCCGGGCTTTTTCCCCCCGACAGCTTTCCAGGGAACGGGCAGGAAGGAATCCGCAAGCCCTGCAGACATGAGTCCCGATCCCCCCGTGCCCCCTCGTTCATCGCTTTTTATTGCCGCGCGTTTCTCATTTTGCTGCGTCGCGCGATTCCAATAAATCTCGGACCGTAATCGCAAGATGAGGACTCGATCTCAATTTTTTTTTTTTATGAAAATATCCAAGCAAATGAAAATACCAATCAAATGTTGCTTCACCTAAATGAATAACGTAATGGTGACTTCATTTCAAGATGCGGTATAACAGTATAACAGCACGTTTAATATTCTACACGTTCCAAAATTTAATTTAAGGGATTCGTGGGAGGTTAGAAACTCATTTCATTCGTTTTCACTCAAGTTTCAGGAGAGATCAAATGCGATTCGAAAGCAGGATCACGCGTGCGCCTTGCACCAACAGCTGAAGACGACGACTAGATAGAGTCCCTCCGCCGCTCGTCTCGATCCTTCTCCCATTTACTCCTTCCAGCTCGGTAGGTCATGGGGAAAAGATCCGGGACCTGCGTTCGGAAAGTTAAACGACGGCATTATCGTCGCGTTTGTCTCGCGGTTCTTCAATTACATCCGTGGGATATTTGCTCAATAAATCGCAGTGTGTGGGAACCCCGGGAATCTTCCGCATTTCTACAGATGCCGAGAATGTCCGCCGCGAAGGACCGCTGAGCTTTCTTGGATGCAACGTGGAGCTGCTTTTCAAGCCAGTTTTCTCTTGGCGTGCAAGAGTTCCAGGGTAATTATCGAAAACTTTTCAAGTTCCACCCATTAGTTTGAAAATCCCTCCGGCTTCTTGAGTGTCTAACGGGATAAAAAAAAAATAAGAATTTTGTCCAGCTGTGAATGAAATGCGAGCAACGTTGCATTGAATGAATGCATCGAGTCCAGTTTAAATCCACTCAAAGGCTGTCTGAAATGTAAAGTTTTTTTTTTTTTTTTATTTCCTTCTGCAGGATCTTTTTGGACAACCTGGACTGCAAACACAGCTATTATTTATTGGGAAGCCGGAGGCGTCATCGCGTCTTGGAGGCTGCGATTGATCGCTCGCCGCGTGCCGCCAGCGGTAGGTGGACAGCAGCCGTTTGATGAGCCGTGCTCTTTGAAGGGAGCGGAACACTTAAGACCCGCCGTTATCTCCGGTAATCTCCCACGGCCGCGTAATGGCCGAGGCGAATCTAATCCAAACGGCGGCTCGATGTCACGGGCAGCCGCCGGCGAGGAGCGCCTTTCCGAGGCCCTTTGGCACAGTCGTCTGGGCCTTATTATCCTTGCCAGCATATTTCCCAGACTTTGCGAGGAAAGTCCAGCGTTCTCGTCGATTCCGCTTGTTCCGTTGTTTCTTAGCCCGCAAGTAATACTCTAAGCGAGGTATACATGGGGTATAATACTCTGCAACGCCACAAATCACCAAAGACGACCAAGAGCCCACCAGCCTACTACACACACACACACACACACACACACACACACACACACACACACACACACACACACGAACCACTTGTCCCATACGGGGTCGCGGGGAGCCGAAGCCTAACCCAGCAACACAGGACGTAAGGCCAGAAGGGGAGGGGACACACCCAGGACGGGACGCCAGTCCGTCGCATGGCACCCCAAGCGGGACTCGAACCCCAGACCCACCGGAGAGCAGGACCCGGTCCAACCCACCGCGCCACCGCGCCCCCCCCTTACCAGCCTACTAACTGAGGAAAATCCACTAAACTGACTCACTTTTGATTCAAGCCTTATATTTTTCAGCAGACGGACGACCAAATGCCAAGTGCTGGTCTGGAAGTCGGTGACAAGGCCCGAGCAAATCGAGGCCATGAGCAACCGTTCTGAAAATGTAGCTGTGAGATTAACGTGCCGTAATCTTCAAAGACAAGCAGTCATGCGTGAGCCAATCGCTGCGGACCTCAGGGGTGCCTTCCGCAGAAGGAACCGAGCCGAGATCTGAACCTGCGCGAGGAGCGAGCCGCCGGCGAGAACTTAAGTTCCGCTTCTCATTTTGACCCGGTCCTGTTTCCAGTGGTTTGGGGCAACTTCAACAAGTAGCAGGAAGTGGAGACTTCCTCCTGTGACTGGACCTGGGAAGCTTCGCCGCGGTAGTCCTGCAGATACAACTCTGGCTTCATCTCTTTCGTGCGCAGAGTAAAAGGGTGGAAGTATAAGGCCTTGGCCTGGATCGTGCAGATATGGAAATTGCTCATATACTGTATGGAATTTAATTGCGAACCCCTGGTTTACGAGCTTTAGAGCTTTTGCTCCACATGCCCGCTCACATCGGGTTTTTGGTCGCTCTCCAAGAACTTCCAGGGGTGCTGTGCTAAGTATCACTCCGCTACCTCCTCGTCTGGAGGCGGGTCATCGCGGATGTAATACGCACGTGGTGGACGTGGGGGGGAACCGTCTCTGCTGCTTGTGCTCATTTCTCACGCCCGTGCCAATTAACCCTTTGCTCTACGAAGGAGGTGTCGGGCCGACCCCGTGGAAAGTGCTCGTCCTGTACGTACGCGATGTCGCCACACGCGCTTTCCTGGAACCCCCCGGTTCTTCCCATCAGAACAGAGCTGGTTTCACACTAATGTTCCCGAGTTCTTGGCTGCGAGAGAAATGGCAAGTGTAATTACCAAACAAATTAAAATGCTGGGAGTACTTCATTGCAACAACTGCAGGAAAAACACAGCAGAGCAAGAAGAGCCGCTGGCAAAGCAGCCGTTTCCAAAGCACGGGAGTTCCTGGTCTTTTTTTCATTTCGGCCTGCAGCAAGCCTCCCGCGGACCCTCAAAACAAAGCTGAAATTAAATTCTTAACCAAGGGGTCGTTTATTCTCACTCTTAATAATTATACAGCGGCTTTTTCAGCTCCTGGAATGCCTCATCGGTCTGGACTATCTGTCAGTTCGATCCCCGCTGACGGAATCCGTCCAAATCTGCGATGTATGAATTTTTATGAGGGAGGGCGGACGGATTTTATCTCTCAAAAATAATGTTTGCAGGCATGCTTTCATTTTATTTCTTTCCAGGGAGTGTGTTTTTGAGGCCGCTGCTGAACAAGCGCTGTTATTCCTGCTCCCAATGTGGCCATAAAAGGTCGTCAGGAGCCGCTGGAGCACGTGGAAGTCCAAGGATCTGGTACAGGCCCATAAACCAGAGGAGTGCCGATTAGGGTCAGAACTTTCCGGTCTATTTAGAGATGCGCCGGAGAGCCTATATTATTTGTAAGAGATCGGATGTCGTCGTCTTACAGAGCGAGTAACTTTGGCGACTTCGCGGAGATGTCAGTCACAGATGGAACGGGACACTCGGTGAGAAATGGAGCCAGCTGAGAAAAACAGTGACTCACGCAGCATGTGGGGCAGCAGGGTCGAAACTGAAGACTTTTGACATTCTTTACATTGTTTTAAGGATGCGGGATGAAAACGAGCGTTTTCGTAAAGACGGAAATGGTCCTCGGACTGACATTCGTAACCCGCGTTTTTAAAAGCTTCGACCGCCACCAACTCATCCTCATCGATCGGCTCGAAGGAGTTGAGTAAAGAAAGGGCAGCAGAGGCAATGCAAATTAAAGCGGTCGAAACATGGCGCTTCGTGGCCTATACTGAGCCTGAATGATGTCACCGAGAACATTATTATATAAATTCAATACACCTGGAATTCTATTCATCGCAGCTAAATCTGCGACCTGCCTTCGCCGACCTGCGGTGGTGACCGGTCGCTGCCGGTGCCTTTTTTCAACATGCTCCTCCAACGAATGCATCGCCGAAGCGTTCGGCTGCGCTCCTGTGCGGCAGCAGGCCAGCGTAAGAAAGGAGTGGAGGAAAGGTCTCCAGCATCCCTCGCAGGACACGACTCTCCATTCATAGAGTAGCATCCATAATTAATTAGTTCGCCGCTATAATGGGGGCGGTTGTCCGGCTGCACGGGCCAGCTGAGTGAAACCCAACACATAGAGCCAGGAAAAGCATTTCATGAACATGTACTTCAGGTGACAAAAAACAATCAGTTGAAAAATTTTTCCATATAACGGGCTGAAGCCGATTGGCTGTTCGCCAGTCACCTGACCGTCTTCACTTCGCCTTCTCGAGTCCGTCAGTCATCAGATGCCACGAAGCCCAGGCGCTTTTAAGAGGAAACGCCCTGTTTGTTCAGTTTGTTACTGATGTTTTTTTTTCCTCAAAATTATTGTTTTGGGACCACGTGCTCCGCCCCTTTTCACCATCAAGCATGGCAGCACCGACCCTCAGTACCGACAGTAAGCTGACAACACCGCATTCAGACAGGCTGGACCTGTGGAACGCGACACGTCATCTGGCCGTCGCTTCTACGGGGTCTGGACACCTTCTCGGTACTTGAGGGCAAGGTTAAAGAACAACCGTTAATGCTGGTTAAGGGTATTTATTTGGTTTTCTGTGCGCGGTGTGTGTGTTTTTCCAGTGTGTACCGTAGGGCCCGTCAACTTGAGGACACGGTTCAGGAACCCTTCGTTGGGTGGTTACTCTTGTCATTTCTTCTCAGCTACCCACCATCACTCCTGCCATCAGCCGTTCTCAGCAGCGGGGCTAAAGTTCACGCTCTTTCTGGAGCCCAAGAGGCGTCGCCGTCGCTCTCAAGAGGCTAGGAATACAGAAGGGGGAAAATCCCATTACGGATCCGGGCGGGTCGACTCGGGAACGAGCTGCGAGGAAAGTTCTGGATGGAGGCTCCGCACTCCATTTTCCGCCTGGAAAGGAGCGAGCGCGTGGGGGGCGGCGGGAGGACAGCGATGAACAAGGAGAGCGATCCGAGGCGCGTAAGTCACTGACTAAAGCTAAAAAGGGTAACGGTGGGTAGGGCTTCGGCCGGAGGGCGCAAATTAAGGATTGCGGGTACTCTCAGCCAACGCCTCCCTGGAGCACTCACTGGACTCCAGAAAACATGGACTATGAAGTCAAGATGGATAGATGTTGGTGAGGACAGGAGACAGAGGTGCTGGACAGGTGAAGCCAGCGAGGGTTTCTAATGGGTCCTCTTCTCCAGCCGGATCCAGATGCCCTTCTCCGGCCGCAGGATGAGCTCCCCGAGGGGTCGCAGCTCCTCCCGCTTCTGCGTGGCTTCGATGTTGAAGTAGCGCAGGATGTACGCCAGGATCACCTTCTCCTCCATCATGGCGAAGCGCTGACCTGCACACAGAGAATGACGCATCAAAAGCAAGTAGCGCTGCTGTCTCACAGCGCCGCTGTGGTGCGAGAGGACGTGGGTTCGATCCCCATTCAGTCTGTGTGGAGTTTGCGTGTTCTCCCTGTGCGGGTTTCCTCTGGGTGCTCTGGTTTCCTCCCACACTCCAAAGACATGCTGTTCAGGTTCACCCGTAGTGTGTGAGTGACAGAGGGAGAGTGTGTGTGTTCCACTGATGCATGGATGAGTGACCCAGTGTAAGTAGTGTACCTAGCAGTGTAAGTCACCGTGGTGAATAAGGTGTGTGGGCTCATAACACTACATAGAGCTTGTTGGAAGTCGCTTTGGACAAAAATGTCTGATAAATAAATAAATGTAAATTATTCACGGCTTTCGAAAAATGAGTGGCTGCTTTATGAACGATTTGTCATCGTTCACGTTGGCACCCAAAGTAGGGCCGAGGTGTGAAACACACCCATCAGAACCGTGTGCTGTCTGCTCCCATCATCCCCTACCGCTCTGGCCATGTCACCGGTTTCCCCTTCCCTGTGGATGGGAGAGGAGCTCTGGAGCAAGAAATCGGTGAAAGTGAAGCCCTCATCACCGAACGACGGACGGGTCCCGCGAGCACAGCGGGGCGGCACCTTGGATTACCACCACAGATACGCACCGATGCAGTTCCTGACCCCGGCCGAGAAGGGGATGAAGGCGTAAGCATGGCGGCCGGCGGAATTCTCCGGCAGGAAACGCTCGGGCCGGAACTCCTCGGGGTCGGGGAAGTAGCGAGGGTCGCGGTGCAGAGCGTACACCATGACGATTGCATCGGCTCCCTTGGGCACCCTGAAGCCATCTGTGGGATTGGTGGGATGGGGTCAGCAGCCTCGCACACGTGACAGCGCCTTGAGATGCAACTTTGAAAGGGGTCTGAATCTGAATAAAGGATGTTGGCAAGAGGAGGGTCAAATCCCCGGTTGCTAACGGGGCCTCGGTGCGGCATCTCGACCAGAGCGCCGGAACACAGTCCTCCCCAGGGGGCAAACGAAGGGGTCGGCCAAACGGGTCGAGATGGGCCCTCCTGACCGCGGTACAAACACTGGACGCAGTACAGAGCAGCAGATGCAGGACTCAGAGCTACAAGGCTGTGGGTTCGCATCCCCGCCTGGGTGCCATGGCTCCGGCACCCTCAAGCAAAGCGTTTGAGCCACATCCTTTAACCGTTGCGACTCGCAGACCCCCGATGCCTGGCCCTTACAGTAAAGGGGATCTCAGAGGGCCTGTCGGAGAGGCTTCGAAAAGGAGCGGCGGCACAGCAAGCGCGAGCGTCGAGACAGCGGAGTCGCAACCCTCTGGCGCCACCTACTGATGACACAGTCTTCGCAGATGCTGCGGGCGAAGAAGGGGACGGACGGGAAGAGGCGGAGAGACTCCTTGATGACGCACTCCAGGTACTGCAGCTTCTTCAGGTCTTCCGCGTTAACGGGTCTGTCTGAGGATCCTGGCGAGTAGCGTCAGGGTAGAGAACATCCGTAAACGGGTCAGTCGCAGCAAAACAGACACTGACAGTAAAACCGAATTTCGATGGCACGGCCACGTGCTTGGCTGGATCTGCAGCTGTTGGAAATTGACCGGTGAACGGACAGACACGGAGGGGTGTGAGAGCTAGGCGTTGTGGGTGACTGGTACCAAATACTTCCTGAAGTTCCTGATGAATTTTCCTCTGCGCTTCAGGATGGGAGCCTATGAGGTGGAGGGCCCAGTTCATCGCGGCGGCTGTAGTGTCGTGTCCCTGCCACAAGGGGGCGACACGGAAACTCAAGCGTCCTGCCGGTCACAAAGCCTCGGCATTTAAACAATCACATTAGGAGTATTTAGGAAAATTTTCCAGGGACTTGAAAAACATGCTAATAGTTTCCAGATAAAACAGTAAAAGTACGCAAACGAGCAGTCTTTCGTACCGATGAAATTGAATTTAACGGTATGACGTGTAGCCTAAAGTATGAATGCAAAATATAGCGTATTGCGTGCAGATGATTAAGCCGTAAGAAATGACATTTCTCTAGTTGCCCGAATTCTTCTCATCGATAACGTACGCATTGATCTGTGCCGCCACCGCGGGTTTAAGTGGCGAACGACAGAACGAAAGTCAAATTAATTTCTCATAGTTGTCCGTGCAAAGGCCGCCCCTCCCTTACTGTTACCGTGGAGACCGACATTACGGTCGCTGCAGCTGGAGCCGGAGCCCCAGCGATATGCGTGAGTGCAGGTCCCTTAATGTCACCGCGCTGTCTGTCATAGTGTTTCTGACACATTCGCGCTGGGAAAACGTCACGCTTTGATTCCAACATTTCAATTCCCCGTTAATTGCCACCCGCTCCTCTCTCTCTTTTGTTTTTCTGCAGCTAATGAGTGTCCCGCCGAGACAGAGCATTAGCTTCGCTGTTACCGGAAAGGTCTTCACCTCGACCGCCGCCTTGAGCCAGCAACCCGGACCGGAATCCTTTTGTTTTTCCCTTTTCTCCCTCCGGAAACATGGCGTCACTTTTCAGGTCGCGCCCAGTTCTCATTGGTGCCATTCGGCGTGTGACTTAGGAGCATCACCCACGGGTTCGGATTGCGCGCGCTGTCGGCAGCTTCCAGACTCACGTGCCTCGCGAAAACGCGAGCCGCACATGCGGGACGACGGCTCCTTTTTGCGGGTGACGCTCGAGCCGCGCTCCATGCTGGGAACCCCCGTGCTGCGCTGGTCCTGGGCGCACCTTCTCCACCCACGTACGATGGTGTTAATGCCGCCGATCTACACGTCCCCGCTGACCCCGCCGAGAGACAGCAGCAGGTGGAAAAGCTGCGAGGGATGCCTACCTCGAACATGAAGGTGTCCACCTCTTCCTGGATGTCCTTGTGGCTCAGCTTGTTGCCCTCTTCGTCCGTGGTCTTCAGGAGCATGTCGAGGAAGGCTCGGCGCTTCTTCGCGCCCTGGTCCGACTCGCTGTCCGACTCCATGTAGGCGATGTGCTCCGCCCTCTCCTGGATTACCTGCGGGGGAGGAGGTGCACGAGTGCGACCTGCTGACGGGATGCGCTGTGCAGGTACTGTGTCCAAGTGTAAAAAATGACAATGAGTACAACTTTGGGCGAACGGTGTGGATTCTGTTACTGTCAGTTCAGGAGCTGGAGGTGTCGGACTGTGATCGTGTGTTTAGGCTGCTTCTGCGCAGTGAGGTTGTCGAGCCCCCCCCACCCGGGACACCTTCGGATAAAAGACAGGTGGATGCGGGCCGGTGGCTTTCCAGAAACCTCCGTGCAGCAGAGTGAAGGTTAGTGGATGGTTGTGTCCCTCGTATGCGCCGTGTTTGTATGATGCTTCTTTTTGTAGGTAGGCAAAGAAGTTCACTCTTTTAACGTCACGCAGTATTCCTACAGGTAGGTGCCTGCGGAGCAGCCTGGGACTCCCTGTGAAGGTCTGAGCGCCTGCAATGCCGGCATTCACACTCCCTCTCTCTCTCTCTCTCTCTCTCGCTTACTCACACTCTGTGTGAAGGAGTGAAGAACCTTCAAGTTGCGATTGTGCTCCTTTCCCTCCCCCAGGAAGTAGTAGATGAAGTCCGACCAGTACCAGGGCATCCGCTGCCTGCGAGTGACGATGTCGCTCATCCTGCCGGAGGGGGAAGCAACAACACGGGGCTCACGGTGTTTTCGCAGCGCACTAGATGCCAGCTGCCCGAAGGGGGCGCCGGTGCACTCAGAGGTCAGTAAACCCGAGGGTGTAACCAAACGAAAGATCGGTGTTGTTTACGCAGCACACGAGGAGGTCGACTCGTAGGCAGCAACAGTTATTTAGTGGCGCAGAGGTGATTCTTTCCCCCCCTCTGGGGTGTCTGCGCAGAGACCATTCAGCTTCCATGTCAGTTTTACAGCAGCACTTACTTGTACACAGAGCGTACGTACTCCGAGTCATGGTTACTCTGGGCATAAATTTTCTTGCCCATCGCAGTTTCTGGAAAAAAGCATCACAGAAAATCACTGTCACGAAGTGACCGAGTGCACAGCCAACCTGCCTTTTAGAAGAACAGCGGAGATCTGTTCATAACCCAGTTTGTTGGTAAATGGAAAGTCGCTTTTGCTACGGTCGGTGAAAGTGACCCTCGGTTTACCTCTTGCGTTCTCTTAAAAGTCTCAGCTTGGACTGTAGTAAAAAATACCTTTTAGTTTAATGCTTCTGTTATCTTGGAGCTACATTGAAATCATCTCCGCAAACATTTATTGTTGACCGACTCATCGCAGAGACACGGGCAACATTTGTCATCTTGTTACTGATCGACGACCCTCCGGGACACCGGACAGGAGCTGAATTCAGGCACTGCCACCCTCCCCACTGTGTCTGGGTGCTGTTTACTGCCATCTGTCGGCTCACGGGGTAAACGCCAGTCGCGGTCACTCGCTACAGACGAATCCTACAAAAGGCAAGTTAACATTAACATGTGATCTGTATGTCAGTTCAGAGGAATTCCGCAAGGTCTGGACACCCTTCTGGAACCTGCTAAATAGAGACAAGAGCATTCGTGACACAAGGGGTCAGTGTGTGCAACTCAGAGACTCGAAGACTGAGTTTCTCTCTTAGTGGTGCGTGTGTCACGTGGAAAAGTGGCCGCGTAGCTTGAAGCCAGCGCCTGGAAACGAGGGAATGCTCACCACAGATGATGTCCAGCGCGCAGAGCGTGATGTGGTTGAAGCAGTTGAAGGGGCCTCGACCCGCCTCCCTCTCCAGCTTCTCCACGAGCACTTCGGCCTGTTCGTTCATCACCTCCAGGAACTCGGTGAGGATGGAGAAGTGGAAGGTCGGGGTGAGCGTCTTGCGCCGCCTGCGCCACTTGTCCCCCGTGCTGTAATACAGCGAGCGCAAGAAGTGCCGCTTCGTTTCACGGGTTTTTGCACGCACGTGGGCGGCGTGCATCTTCTCGCATTCTCTCCAGGTGGGAGAAATCCGGGCCGCGTGCGGCGGTTCGGAGCTCCGCACGTGAAGCCGCGTGACGGCGGCATTCGGCACGTTGAGCCCACCTGGTCAGGAGACCCGTGCCGAGCCACGGGTGCAGGAACTTGTAGGCGTAAGCTTTGTCCATGTGCTTCGAGTTGTTCAGCAGCATCTGGGGCGGACGGAGGTGGGGCGTGAGCCACGCAAACAGAATCGTCGAGCGCTTCTTCTGCCCAAACTCTATTAAACTTTAAGAAAGTATTAAAAACACGCAGATGAAGTCCTACCGATATTCTAAGACATAAAGAGAAAACTTGCACTCGTAAAAAAAAGAGGGCATCCACAGACTATTAATAGACCTGCATAAAATTACAGAAAGTACAATAAGCTGTCATCACTGCTCAGATTAAAAACACCAGACGCATCCAGAACATTCCATCATTACTTAACTATTGAAATCGTACCAAATACATAAGAAGGACAACATCCTGTCGATCGAATCAGAAAGATAAAGGAAATGCACACCGAGGTTAAAATAGTTGACCGAATCTCCACGTTTAAGTACTTTTCGGTTTAAAATTAACCAACGATAGCTGAAAGCACGGCGGTTAAAGCTACTGACTTTGGACCCGAAGGTCACGGGTTTGGTCCCCACCTTTGGCTGTAGTACACTTGAGCACGGTACTTACCGAAAATTGCTCCAGAAATTACATAGCTGTATGAATGGGTCAATAATTGCAACATTATAAGTCACTTTAGAGAAAAGTGTCCGCTAAACGAATAAATGTAACGGCGAGAAAACGCAATAAAACTTCATCGCTAAAATGACATGAAAATCTAGTTGAATTCAGCAATTAGGTGATCTTTACAAAGAGTGACGACCCTTCTCAAGCGACTCGAACCTGTGCGGAAACACCTTTTCCCACGGACAAACCCCGCAGCGAAATCAGTAACGCGCCTCGGTCTGACCGTGATACAACGGGACAAATTGGTTCGATTTTGCGTCGTCTTCCTGCCGTTTGCAAAGTCGTTCTTCTCATCTGCACATGAACACCGTTGACCGGGAGTCACCTGGAGAAACCTTCTTCTGTGGGCGCTGTTACCGCATTACCGTGCGTCATCCTGCTGCACGTGTGTTACCGCGCCCAAGGAGACTTCCAGAATGTGAGCTTTTAAAGATGCGTGAGGTCACGAGGACGCAGGACGAGGCTGTGCGCGCAGAAACGGGCCTCGTACCAGAGCACAAGAGAGGCGGGCAGGGGAGACCGCACCTTAACCGGAAACACATTTTATGGATCCTGGCACTGCGTTGCGTCGCGTCGCGTCGCGTTACCTCGATGGTCTCTGCGTGGAAGAGGAGGATGAAGGGCACGGGGCCGATCCACAGCTTCGTCAGCGGCGCGTTCCTGAACCTCTCCGAAATTTCATGGATCTGGCAGAAAAAATCTGCCAAAAGTGGAAAGAGCAGTGTTGTGACGTGAGTTTAACGTTGACCAAAGCGTTCCGTGAAGAAAATGAGGCATAAATGCGTTCTAGTGCCCGAATGAAATCGGCGCTCTTCGTTCCCATCAAATTAGCCTAATAGCCCACGGTCCATCTGCAGCCCGTGAATATGGATTTCGGCAGCTTGTCGAATAAAGTCTTTCGTGCAGAGACGGACAAAGTCGTGGATCTACCCGCACGAACATCTCGTTAAGTGCAGCGGGACACAAAGGGAGCGCAGGGACTACACTCACCTCTGGCGTTGCTTTTCAGCTGCAGGGCGTCGCCTACGAAGGGGTAGGTGCCCTCGAGGCCTGGGATCGCCTGTATTTCTCTCCACCTGCGCGCGTACCTGCTCAAGAGCTTGTATGTAAGGCAGGTCACGAGCACGAGGAACGCCGCCGCGCCGAGGGACGCGTACGTCCCCATCGGGAGCGCCATGCTGCCGAGTGCGGGAACGGCGCGTCTCCTCCTGTGGACCGATGTCCCCAAACCGCTCCGGCCGAGGAGGCGCCGCTGCCGAACGATCGCGAGCCAGGGCGGCCGACGGCCGTGCGGTTAATGACTTGGAGACTTGGACCTGCAAACAGTTCCCTGCTGCTGTGCTTCGCATGGACTGTTTACCGTGACAATACCAGGGTAAACGGGTAAATGGTCATTACCCCGAAGCACACTGCGAATGGTGCCATTTACCGTGCGTTTGTGTGTGGAGAGCGAGCGAGAGAGAGAGGCAGAGGACAAAGGGAAGTTGACTTTCGATGTTGCTTAAAAATATCAGCTGACTGGCGGACATTGTTCGGAATGCGATCTTAATCTGGACCAGACAATTTGGTTGAAAAAGGGGTGCCGGGAATTAGCGTTGCCGTTACCGCGGGTGAGGCAGCACGTAGAAAAGCGGTCGGAGTTGTCGTCTAGCTCTCAAAATTGCCGGGCCGCTTTTGATTCCCCGCCCCGCCGTAGTGCCTGAGATCAAGGTACTTACCAGCTGTATAAATGGGTAAATCAGTGTAAGGAGATGAGCAAAGAAACAGCCCAAGTTTGTTTCGGAGAAAAGCGTCGCATCAATGATTGATTTATCAAAGTCACTGATTTCTTGACGTTGTGTGTTCTGTGCCATTGTTTTTTTTTTTTATTAGCTAAATGAATAAATAATAAGAATTAATTGGCGAAAACCTCAAAAAAATTACGTGGCTTTCTCAGAAAGCTCCAAAAAGCCAGTAAAGCGATGGCGATTCGGCTTTACGTTCCAGTGAGTCCCACAGGGGAGGGAAGTGTGCTGCGGTGCACTGAAGATCATGTCATATTTTCATTACATTTCCAAGTGCTCTGTGCTCCCACAGGACTTCACGGGCTATTAAAGAGGCCCCTTTTGTAGCTATTGATTATAGTGAAAACTCCGGGCTAAGTGTTAATAGGCCACTCTTAATAGTACCATGGGTTAGAGTTTGGTTGGCCAGGCAATATGTACAGAAAAGTGTAGAAGAGTTGTTGCTGCACGTGGTTCAGTAAAGGAAAGAGAAAACATTATCCATCGCGTCTTATCTTTATTTGTGTTCGAGTGTAGTTATTGCACCCGTAAACACGACACCTTTCAGCTCGGCTCCTTTCGCAGTCGTGCTATAGTCTGTCCCCTCCACCCCCCAGGATGAACACGCCAAGGACGACTGTGATGCACCGCGAGTCAAGAGCCCCAAGTATCTTGGTGCGCACATGACAGAGGACCTCTCCTGGACCCTGAACACCACCTGCCTAGCCAAGAAGGCCCAGCAGCGAAGAGAGCCAAACTCCCCCCTCCCATCCTCACTACGTTCTACAGGGGTACGATAAAGAGCGTCTCGACCAGCTGTCTCACCGTGGGGTACGGGAACCGCACAGCCTCCGACCGTAAGACCCTACAGCGAATGGTAAGATCATCGGAGTTCCTCTTCCCGCCATCGACTCCGCGTACAAAAACCGCCGCGTCCGCAAGGCCGCCAGCGTTGCGGACGACCCCCCTCGCCGCCTTCATGGACTCTTCGCCCCGTTGCCATCTGGCCGGAGGTACAGGAGCATCCGCGCCACCGCCAGCAGACTCCGCAACAGTTTCTTCCCTGGGGCAGTTAGACTTCTCAACACCCAGCTGCCTCCCAACGCTCACCTGGCTACTACTCCACAACTGCCTACAGCCGGCAGCCATACCCACGTCCACGTCCTGTCGTGTATTTATTTATCGTCTCGTGCTATGTTCTGTCTTGCACCGTGGTCTCCGAAGAAACGACATTTCGTCCCGCTGCACACGAGCCGTATAGAGGAATGACAGTAAAAACAACTTGAACTTGAAAACCTGGGTGAGAAAACAGCTGCACGAAGATGGCCTCCCAGGTCCCCACCGTGCGCCGCGCGCTGCCGATGCCAGCGCTGCGCGAACGGGACAATCGCGCGTCTCGAGCGTCCAGCACCGCGCGTAATTTTTTGGCCGAGGGACGTAATGGTGAAAGTGGGAAAAATACTGAGTTTTACCGGTGGCTGTAATACTATTCCGCTCACCCAGCTCTCCGTAAGGCAAGAAAAAAAAACAAACACTTTATTATGTGGCGCAAAGCATCCATCCATCCATCCACCTGTCATCAATAAGTGATTGTTCAGCTGGTGCAAGACTCACAGTTGGACAAATATAGACTGCTTTTTTAAATCACACAACTTAAACATTACCAAAGAAATCGCGCTTCAACATACAGTAAAGTCAAAAAGTGAAAATACACACACACACACACTTTCAGAACCGCTTGTACCATACAGGGTTGCGGGGAACCGGAGCCTACCCGGCAACACAGGGCGTAAGGCCGGAGGGGGAGGGGACACACCCAGGACGGGACGCCAGTCCGTCGCAAGGCACCCCAAGCGGGACTCGAACCCCAGACCCACCGGAGAGCAGGACTGTGGTCCGACCCACTGCACCACCGCACCCCCTAAAGTGAAAATATGTTTTTGTAAATATATTGTCACTACCTTTTTTTTTTTTTTTTTTTTTTAACTGATCCTTGCACAACAGGGCACTTTTGCGTCACATACGCAGCGGGAGCGCGCTTGATTACAGGCAGTCGTCGAAGCGCCGCACTGTTGCCTGCATCCCCTGGACCAGGCCGAAGGACGGCTCACCACCCCCCCCCCGTTGGCTTCGAAGGAGAGCACGTCACCCAGCAGCGGGACCTTCCGCCGTATCCCGGGGACGGCCTTCGGGAGCCTCCACCGCTCGCCGAGGCGCCGAACCAACACCGGGCCAGGCCTGTCGGCAAGGTGACGACAGAGGCCAGGAGTAGCAACGGCACCAGCTGTCTACTCGTGTCCAAGAGCATCTCTGCAAGTGCACTTTTTACCTCGTTCTCTACTCGGTGGCGCAAGGGAGAAGTTACAGGTTCCGAGGTTCAGACTTTTTTCCTCAATCGAAACATGTCCGAGTCGTCCGCCGTTTCGGCCCACAGAACAGAGCGAAGAAACACACCGTGGTCACGAGCGGTCATCGTCGCGCTCTTTAATTCTCTTGCAAAACAAACGACAGGAATGAAATCATCTTAATCGCAAAACGTCTCCTTCAAACTCCGGACACGGCGCTGAAGCACCCGGAGCAGGGCACCGAGCGCAGGGGTCCAGCAGTACTTCCCTTCCCTCCGCTCCGCTCCGCTGCCCTCCCCTCCCGCAGACCTGCTATTGTATGCGGTTGCTGGACCCCAGCGCCACCCAGAGGCTCTGCTGGAAGGCGGGCCGTCGCTCCCTCTGAGGGGGCCAGTTCAGGAGGCAGCGGGAGCGCAGCATGCCCCGACGCAGCAGCAGGGCACGCACCAGCCGGTGGTCCGGCACGTCCTCCAGGAACACGAGAACCACCGAGTCGCGGCTCTCCTCGATCACCTGCTGGATGGCATGGTGCGCCTTGTACCTGAGGAGGAGGGAGGGCGGGAGCGAGTAAACACGCAGCCCATACCGCACCCTGAACCGTGGAGGCGGACGGTCAGTACCGGGGAGCACTGGCTGCACGTGTGGAGGAACTTCAAGACACTTGAGGAAGTTCACCGTCCACCTCAAGTATCACTTCCTCGCAGAATTGTTCTCAGTTCTCATAAATGCCACCTTTTTATACCCCCTCTTCTCCTGTTCAGATGTAACCCTTAGATTAGAAACACGGTCTTTGTGCACTTAACTTCCTGTATGATGACGGACTGCGTACGCAGACTCCAACGCTAAATGTGCCGTTTACGGGCCGTGCTCACTAATGCTCATTTGAAGGATCGTGCTTCTAAATGAACTTTATTTTTAAATATTTTAGCGTTTTTTTCCTTCATTTTGGTACTTATTTTAACGTGTAATGTATTTTGCCAAATTTATCCTCAAATTGCCATATATTGCCATTTCCCAGCTGTTTAGCTAAAAAAGGTGCCAGTTGTGTTGGCCGATCATGTAGTTAGCAGTCAAGTGAGGCCACCTGCAGCGGGGCGGTCCTTAGCCGTGATACAAACGGGGCAACGACTGCATATTTTGAATCAAAATCACACTTACTGTGTACACCAGGGGTCATTCAGAAGAGTTTCGGTGACTACGAAGACTATCTTCCTGGACTGCCTCATCATGTCCACTATGCATTCCAGTCGCGTCCTGCCTGGCACAAAGTCACGGTCCTCCAGGCAAAACCTGAGCTGTTTGTCCTCGAGGGAAAGCAGATGTCGTTCCACCCACCTCCTGTCCTTCTGCGCGTGTATCACGTACGCGTCATACTGAAACCTCTCCTCGCCGCGGTCCACCTCTCTAAAGCCAAGGGTGCGACTCACCAGCACGCTCCAGTAGAACTGTATCCGCCAGCCCTGGAAGTGGAAGACGAGGGCGGTCGCCATGACGATGAGCACGGTGGTGCTGGTGAACACATACAGGGCCTGGAACGGGGTCGTGTCGCGGCAGGACAGCGGCTCAAACTGGCTGATGGTCTTGTTGAAGTAGGCCGAGGGCGTGTTGCACACGTACGAGTCCCGCTGGGGCACGCTGGCATCGGTGCCGTTGAGCCACTCGGCGAACCAGAGGATGCTGTCGCAGGTGCAGTCGAAGGGGTTCCGCTCCATGTGCAGCACGCTCAGGTTCGCCAGCGCGGGCTGGAACACGGACTTCTGCACCGACGTGATGAGATTCTTCTGCAGGTTGAGGGAGCGGAGCGAGACCATGTCGCTGAAGATGCCTTCGCGGAGGAAGTCGAGCATGTTCCCACCGAGGCTGAGCTCCTGCAGCTTCCGGAGACCCTGAAGACCTGCGGCTGGGATCTCGTCGAACCCGTTGTAGTCTAGCTCCAGAACGGTGAGGTTTTCCAGGCCTCGCAAGAAGAGCAGGGGGCCCCCGGGGTTGGCGCTCTTCCAGATGCGAGCCAGGTTGTTGTGCTGCAGGTAGAGCACGCGCAGGTTGTGCAGGCCGCTCAGCAAGTCACTGTTGATGTTGGCGATGTTGTTGTTGCTGAGGTCCAACACTGAAAGTTCCTGCAAGGGCTGAAATGGCGAAGGCTTCAGGTCCAAGGTTCCGGTCAGAGCACGTCTCAGCATCAGCGTCCTCAGGGTGGGAACGTGCTGGAAAGACCAGGACGTCAGCCTAATCTTCTGGTTGTTGAAGGACAGGTGGATCTTCTGGATGCGAGACAGCCCCCTGAACTCGGATCCACTCAGGTTCTGAGAGATGAAGTTGTAGCCGAGCAGCAGCGTGGAGAGGTTTCCGAGGCTCGCGAAAGCGCCATCAGCCAGGCGCGTGATGCCCGTTTCCGTCAGGTTGAGCGTGCGGAGCGGCGAGTTGGACAGCGAGGCAAAGCTCTCGTTGGTCACGATCTTCAAGTCAAACTTGCTCCAGCTCAGGTTCAGGTATTGCAGGCTGACCAGGCCAGAGAAGGTCTGCGCCGTGAGCCCCCGGAAAGTCGTTCGGTCTAGAAAGAGGGACTCCAGGCACCGCAGCGGGGAGAAGGCGTAGTCCTCAATGACGGCGTACCAAGAGCGGCTCTTGGCCAGTGCATTTCGTAGGACCAGGGACCTCAGACTGTCTAAGCCTACAAACATTTCCCTGGTGAGTTGTCGGAAGTTGTTCTCCTCCATGGACAGGAGTTTCAGGGTGCGGAGCCAGCGCAGCGAGCCGTTGGCCATCGAGCTCATCTCATTCCGGGAAAGGTCCACAGCAGTGATGTTGGTGTCCGCCAGCCCCATGAAGGTGGTGTGGAGGACGGAGGTCAGATGGACATCACGCAGTGACAGGCGGTCAATGGCGGAACCCTTAAGTTCCTGGCACAGTTGGTCCGTGAGGTTGGGCCCCAGCTTGGTGCCATCCAGGACCAGCTCGCGGAGACCCTCCAACGGCTTCAGGCAGCCCGGCTCCAGCTGCGGGTCAAGAACAAAGACGAGTAAGGCACGGCTCGTGTGTGAAGGAGCGCGATCGGTGCACCGGAGCGTGTCGTTATCACACCTACATTTTTGAGAGGCAGCGAGCCCAGGCGGAGCACCTGGACAGAGGAGTTGCAGAGGCAGGAGAAGTCGTCCTTCTGGAGAGTGGACATCTTGTTGCCCGACAGCGAGAGCTCCCTCAGGCCGCCCATCTGTGGCTGCGTGCCCAGCCGGGCCGAGCTCAGGCCGTTGGCGGATACGTCCAGCGACACCAGGCTCTGTTGCCGAGAGAGAGAGAGAGAGAGAGCGAGAGGACAGTTCCAGCGTTGCACGCTCTGACTTGCTGTGTGGCCAACGGTCACTCAGTGGTCAAAGCAGTCTCTACAAGGCAACCTTCTCCATGACCTTCAGGACATAATCCTGTTGCCATGGTGGATTACAGGAAGCTTGTGAAGTGAGCATCGTGACCGTCTTGCCTCTTAGAATGGGATGCCCTACCACAAAAACCATGTGCACCCCTCTTTCACACGAAGAGCTTTTACTGGACAGCAGTGTTTTTGCCCAGTAATTTTCCTTGTCGTTGGTCCCCTACTGACAAATTTAGCTGGGACCAAGAGTCGGTCCGTAACTTAAGAAATCTGTTAGTGGAATCCAACAGGAAGCGGCGGAGGGGTTCCACAAACATTCTCCATACGGCTACTGACAGTATCGGACACACCGAGGCACTTCTCTTCACCGAGCTGCACGTCACTTTGGAGAAAAGTGTCTAACGGATGAAGAAATGTTCAAGTAAATGTCAGCAACAGCATGGCTCCGCGGGCTGGCAGGCAACACCGTTGCATGGGATCCCACGATGTGACGGACGGTCATACATGACAGCATACTGAACAAAAGTACTTCATATGGCCATAGGCGTGTAAAGTATAAGCGTAGTGCGGAAATGGGTAAGGCAGTAGTAAAAAGTACCTTACAGTATGAAAAGAGAGAGGTTTTGGCGAGGTAAAGCAGTGTAGACGGCAGCCTACAGGTTGCAGGTGTGCCCACCTTGAGAGGCAGGAAGGGGTCGCCGAGCAATTTCAGCCGGTTGGACGCCAGGTTGAGCTCCGTCAGCCCGGAGCAGTGGACCAGGTTCGCCTCCTTCAGCAGGTGGATCACGTTGTGTTGGACGCGGAGCTTCCGGAGGAGGGGCAGCATTCGGCACAGATCCGCCTCCAGTGCCTGGATGCTGTTGTATCCAGCCTGGAGCAGCTGCAGCTGGGGGTACCGGCCCAGGACCACGGGGGGCAGCTTGCGCAGCCGGTTGTGGGACACGTCCAGTGCCGTGATGTTGGCGGGGAGGTCGGCGGGAACCTCCTCCAGGCTCAGGTGGCTGCAGTCGGCCGTGAGCCGGACCACGCGGCACACCGCCTTCCCGGGCCCGGCGTGGCTGCAGCCGAGAACGCAGAGCAGCAGCACCAGCAGGAGATGGAGAGGACGCAGAGACCTCGCCATCACCTTTACAACGGAGGGGAAGGTTTGAGCACAAGGAGCTGGAAGATGAAGAGAAGGCCTTCTTCACCAGCAGTGAACAAAGCCGGTCAGTGGCACAGCAGGACGCCGCTCCTGTCCAGCCAAACTGTCCAAAGTGTCCAGTGCAGCTGGTTACAGTCCAAGTGCAGCCTGTATAAAACGTTAAATCTGTGTATGAGAGCGTCTTTGTGTTACACTGTGTACTATGTTACAGTGCTGAAGACCAATAGCATGTCTGGCTTTGAAATGTATGCAGTCGCACTAGTTATGTCCAGTCGGATTCATCGGTCCCTCTGTCACCATCGCTCAGTTTCACAGTGCCATCCATAAATGAGGAGAAACCATGATCGATCAATTGATTTATTATTCTTGTGTTTTTTTTTTTTTGCTTTATCCTGAGTTAGTTGGCTGCCTTCTGTTGTCCCTCAAGCCCTTTTTGTGCTTTGACAGCTCTGTGCTGCCTTAACAAAGAGCACCAATAGGCAGTGGTGTCACTAGGGTTGGTGTCACCCAGTGTGGTAACCCTTGGTGTCACCTCCTCCGGTACCAGACCATACAGAATCCTTAATGATGTTTTTTGTACTAATCTCGTTACTCGTAAATCGTAATTCACCTTTAAATTACAATATCATAAGCACAGCCTAAATGTATGTACATTTACACTGTTTCATGTGGTCAAAGTGAAAATTGGGTAAGAAAACAATAGAATTCGAAGTAAAAACGTTTAAGAACTACATCTAAAATTATGTTTATTTAAACGTTACTGATAGAGGGGGGGCGCGGTGGCTTGGACCGGGTCCTGCTCTCCGGTGGGTGTGGGGTTCGAGTCCCGCTTGGGGTGCCTTGCGTCGGACCGGCGTCCCGTCCCGGGTGCGTCCCCTCCCCCTCCAGCCCCACGCCCTGTTAGGCCCCGGCTCCCTGCGACCCCGTATGGGACGAGCGGTTTCAGACTGCGTGTGTGATACGGGACGGTAAGTGCCGAGTCGAAGCCGACCCACAGCGACCACTCGCGTGGTTTTCAAGGAAAGTCAAGGGAGGAAACGGAGGTGGGTTGCCAGGTCCTCCCTCTGCATGGCGGGGGAGGCAAACATAGGGCCACTGCAGCCCAAGCAAGAATCGAACCCCAGACCCACCACACAGCAAGGCACCCCCCGTGTGTGTGATACAGGTTCACAAATACTAATTTCCACAATATTGTAACTAAAACACCAGAAAATGTGACAAAACCAGCGGCGGCGGCGACAAAAAGAGCAGCGCGTGGAGACGAAACCACGTGATCCGAAGCGTCACTGTAATTGTAATTGTAATTGGATAATAACGAGAGCTCTGAGCGGAGCCCATTGGAAGGCTCAAAAAGTAAATAAGCACAGAGTTTTATCCTTGTATGTATACTGATACATGTAAACTGGGCTTTATTACGAAAAATGTTTTTGTGTGAAAGAGATTAAGCAGCATATATGAATCAAGCTTCCTGTCTCGAGACGCAGTGCTTCATGCTGTAGGACAGAGTTCAGATATAAATATTAGTAACATCAGAAGAAGCGGCTTTCATAAATAAATACCTTCACACGTCTTAAATACCCAGTGTAAGCAAATAATCAATAATGATGACGTATCGCTCCGTCATACGCAAATTATAAACGGCATGACAGGGAAACATGACATATGATTCGTGCGAATGTGAGATGAAAAGGAGGGGCGCGCGCTGCGCGATACACTGTATCATCAGCCTGGATCAAAGAGAACGGCAGCGGCGTCGAACCGCGCGTCTCAACAACAGAAACGCGGTATGGAAACATGGTAACCGGTCAAACGAGGGCAGTGAAAGTGTACAAGAGAGAGAGAGTTAACAAAGAGCCGCTGTAAACAAACTGCTGTAAACAAACAAACTGCTGCCCACGTGGCCGCAGTCCGTCTTCATGTGACGGAATCGAAGGACACGAAACAAGCCGTGTTGTTCCTACCTCGTGCGTGAAGAGACGTCCTGCTGCCAGTTTGCTGAGATCACTAGGCTGTTGGGTCCATGCCAGGTGTGTGTGGGAGCCCGGCCCTGTTATTCCCTTGAAACGAAAGCGAGACCGAGAGTGAGTGGCTGCGGAAGGAAGGCGAACCTCCAACTCCAACTCCAACTCCTCCTCCTCCTCCTCCGACTCCCTTTCTTTCCGCACTGGGCTCCACATCAGCGCTCTGGTGCTCGGGGCTGAGGGTGGGATCGCAGCCCAGCGCGACTCTAGTCTAATTGGTCCTTCGCTGGTGACGTAGCAGCACCTTGTGCCGCACCTGGTTCGAGCGGGACACACGCGACAGGTACCTGCTGCGGAATTCATTGCTCATATTTCTTATCTAAATGGGGGTGCGGTGGTGCAGTGGGTTGGACCACAGTCCTGCTCTCCGGTGAGTCTGGGGTTCGAGTCCCGCTTGGGGTGCCTTGCGACGGACTGGCGTCCCGTCCTGGGTGTGTCCCCTCCTCCTCTGGCCTTACGCCCTGTGTTACCAGAGAGGCTCTGGTTCCCCGCGACCCTGTATGGGACAAGCGGTTCTGAAAATGTTTGTGTGTGTGTGTATTTCTTATCTAAGCGGGACTTTACTCCAGCTCCTTTTTTATTACTTTTATTATTAGTATTTCTATTTATTCATTCATAGGGGGTGCGGTGGCGCAGTGGGTTGGACCGCAGTCCTGCTCTTCGGTGGGTCTGGGGTTCAAGTCCCGCTTGGGGTGCCTTGCGGCGGACTGGCGTCCCGTCCTGGGTGTGTCCCCTTCCCCCTCCGGCCTTACGCCCTGTGTTGCCGGGTAGGCTCCGGTTCCCCGCGACCCTGTATGGGACAAGCGGTTCTGAAAATGTGTGTGTGTGTATTTCTTATCTAAGCGGGACTTTACTCCAGCTCCTTTTTTATTACTTTTATTATTAGTATTTCTATTTATTCATTCACGTGACGCTTTTCACAAGCCCTCTATTTACACTGATTTACCCATTTAAACAGCAGGGAGGTTTTTACTGCGGTTCTGAGGGAATACCTTGATCGAGGTGCGCTGCAGCAGGAGGTGGGATTCGAGACAGACTCTCGCAGACACGTGTGGCTGCAGGTTCGAGCCCTGCAGCGTGCCGCAAAGGGACGGGGCTCGGCTGTGGGACACACGTCCCTGTTGGGGAAGTTCCTGCAGAAGAGAGCGATGTTCGCCGCTTTCTGTCTCCACTTCCACATTCAGTGGCCCGAATGGTGCGCGACCCCCCTCCCCCCCCCAGCTCTTTCATTTCCTGCTGTCCTCGGGCCTCATTGTTTCGACCGCAAGAGCCAGAGGTGCGGCTCACATTTGTGGTGCTGGGGGACGAGATAGATGGTCTATTTCAGACCGTGCCTGGCGCACGAGCCTGACGACGGGTCACAGCGAGCAGCCCGTCGCCTCCGAACACCACCTGCGATGAGGAGACGAGGTCCTTCGGCGACCGCCTGCACCTCTGCGGCAGCCTTCACCGTACCGTGGTCCCGTGGCACCACATCTGTGGTTTTCAAGCTGTTATTAAGAACAAAACAGTACGAAATGAATGTCAGCTGAGCAGCAGGTGGCGCAGTGGTTAGGGCTGCTGCTGCCTTTGGACCAGGAGGATGTAGGTTTGAATCCCTCCTCCTGCTGTAGTACCCTTGATCGAGGTACTATCCCTGAATTGATAGAGTAAAAATTACCCAGCTCTATACATGGGTACATTAGTATACGCAGCTTACCGCTGTAAGTTAAGTTTGACTCTTTGAAGAAAAGCATCAGTTAAATGAATAAAAGTAAATGTAAAGGTCTTGCGCTGCAGTGCTGTTCTTGGCCAGTATGTGGTGCTGTTAGTCTACTAACATATCACAGTTGGGCTTCATTCTCCTAAATTTGGAGGCCAGGCAGTGCAGCGGGGTGTGGTTTTTGCAGTTTACAGTGCTGTACTGGTGAATTTGGGAAGGTGTGTGTTGGCTGAAGTGTTCGTTTACTTTTTACTGTTTGCTTTGTGCCACGTTTTGTTTTTTTAGGTTAGTTTTGCTGAGAAGACACAAAGTTGCAGCTTTTACATTTACATTTATTTATTTGTCAGACACTTTCGTCCAAAGCGACTTCCAACGAACTCTATGTAGTGTTATCGGCCCACGCGCCTTATTCACCGCGGTGACTTACACTGCTAGATACACTACTTACACTGGGTCTTTCCAGCCTGTGTGTGTTTATGTGTGTGTGTCTGTGTTGATGCGCTCGTCTCAATTCTCCGTCTCATTTCCCCTTTTCCACATTTAGCGACACACATGGTGTCCACTGAACACACATGTAAAACTATTCAAGTGCCCCTAGCTGGAGACACAGCAAGACACCCCCCTAGACCCCCCCACCCCGGGAAGCACATGCCACTGCTATTTTTACACCGGGGATATGTGATGTGTTAATAGCTGTAAAATACTGTCACTTAGAAGTCAGCATGTGAGTGAAGGACAAACAGGGTATTCAGTCTGCTCTTTGACCTGCTTTACCTGTGTGGGTCTCTATAGGAGGATGTCAAACGCACCCAGCGGCGAGTCTAACGCACAGTGACCATGCACACATCCGGCAGGAGTCAAGCGTCAAACTTCGGACCAGCGGCTCGCTGCGGTTCCGGTGCCGGACTGGACTGGTTGAGCCGCTTCTCCCTTGTCGTCCTGTTTGTTCTGCACACTGTGTGTGTGTGTGTTTGTACACTGTATTTCCTTGGGTGTGGTGTTCATCTGACAGTGTACTCTTACTGTGTGTGTGTGTGTGTGTGCTGCTCCAGTCCTCTATCTATCTATCTATCTATCATCACATTCATACCACATTCATACTGTCCAGTATGAATGTGCACTTGACCCTGTTTTTCCCACACCCGCCCCTAGGTGTACTGCAGCTCCGTACTGTGTGTGTGTTCGTTCTGCAAACCCTGGGAACAGTTATGTTCAGCCCACATGCACCAGGTCACAGGTGCGACCCCCCCCCCCCGTGACGTTGACGTCGAACTCATGGACTCGCCGGATCAGCATTTTCCTCCAGGAGACTCGGCCGCTTTCGCTGTCAAAGGGGCAGAGAGACAAAGTCACAGCATAATTCATGAACTGCTTCACACACACATGCACCGACTGAGGCCACGCCCTCTTCCCGTGTCTCATATTTTGTCGATGTGGTCCGCAGCTCTGTAAAAACAGCGTACCGGTGACAAACGTTGTTCTTCTAGTCAACTGAACAAATGCTGTGTGGGACACGTCTTCAGAAGGCTGGACACCACTTGGACAGTTGACC
This sequence comes from Scleropages formosus, assembly GCF_900964775.1. Taxonomy (NCBI): domain Eukaryota; kingdom Metazoa; phylum Chordata; class Actinopteri; order Osteoglossiformes; family Osteoglossidae; genus Scleropages; species Scleropages formosus. The sequence goes on from NC_041821.1 coordinate 2,484,132, forward strand.
TCAATCGCACCGTTAACATTTACGTATGTGGACGTACCGATCGTGTCCAGTCAGCAGTCACATGGCAGCGCTGCCCTCTAACCCTTAGCTCTAGCGGTTAGTGCACCTCGGCCGCTTTGGGAGCTTAGGGAGTCTTTATGTGTCACGGGGACAATCCCATAACCTGATTACCCACAGCTGGGGGGCTCGTGCGGTGTGTGTGGCATTTGGGGGGGGGGGGCAGATTAGGCCTTCGCTGCACCGTGACCCCAGCAGCCCTTTTTACTGCATCATTTCAGGGTAAGTAGCTTGATCAAGGGCACTGCAGCAGGAGCGGGATTCGAACCGGTGTCCTTGACTCCCGAGGCAGGGGCTCTAACCAGCACACACCACCTCGAGGAATTAGTTCATCGGCACAGGCACACAGCGTCATTGTCGTCGAGTGTGTGTCCCCGCCGTCACGGAGAACGTATTTACAGGTCACAAGCGCATTCCTGAAGGAGCGCAGCCTCCCTCCTTCGCGCGGATCGGTGTGTTCCTGCTCTCCGGACGCACACGCGCACGCACGCGGTGTGTTTGGGTTCAAAATAGCGCTTCTGTTTCAGAGCTGCTGCAGCACAGCACCACTGAGAGCACCTGGGCCAGCAGGTGGCGCAGTGGTTAAAACACCATCCTCGGGAGGACACAGGTTTGAATCCCACCTCCTGGTGCAATATGCTCAATGGAGGTACTCACACAGGACAAGTTACCCCCTTGTGTACATTTATCACATGCTTTTCTCTAAAGTAATGTACAGCACTAAGGTATTTTACCATTATTTACCCCATTCATACAGGTAATCTTACGGTAAGTACTTTGTTCCAGGGTACTACAGCCAGGGGTGAGATTCAAACCTGCATCCTTTGGAGCCAAAGGCAGCAGCTCGAACCACTACACCAACAGCTGGATTTGTACAACGGGGTAAATCAGTGTAAGTCACTGAACAGACAGTGTCATATAACTGCGATCAGAGCGATGGAGGGACAGTCATGGTCTCTTTGTGCTCCTGAAGCGCCTCTCTCAGCCCTTGGGTGGAAACATCACCGGTGACAGTAAAACCTGAGGACAGGTGCAGATCGGTCACAGGGAGATTACACTTGTTTTACTGTGTTTCTACTGCTAAAGACCAGTTTCCTAATATCACTGATGCTCATGACTTCGTCCTGTTTGTTTTTTTCCACTCTATCACTTCAAGGTAAACACCTTAACCGAGGGTACAGCGACCCAAGGGCTCAAACCGCTACGCCACCTGCTGGGCCTGCATGCAAGGGATCTCTGCTGGTTCCCAGAGACACGGGGCCGCGGCCCACGGGTCCTGAGACGGACGGAGGACAAAGAGACACGTGACCCCGGCCTGTGCTGAGACCCGTGACCCGGGTCATCCCGCCGCAGCGTCGGGAAGAACCCAGAGCGAGCAAAGTGCCGAAGGAGGAGGCGGCTTCCGCGCGCTGCCGCTCTGCGTTGGTTCGGCGAGACGCCGCCGGTTGCGCGAGACGTGACGCTCGTCCCTCTTGCTGTGACCCAGTAACGAGGGTCCCGTCAACAGGAGCCCATTGTTCTCCCTTCACCTTCATTCGTTCCGTTTATTTATTACTTTTTTTGCTCACAGATTGCGGCTTGTGCAGAGCTGCCAGATTCATTGTGAAATAATTAATATTTGGCAGATGGTTCCCTTCGAAGGAGAGCGCCCACACACACACACACACACACACACTACAGCCTAGTTAGGGTAACATCAACATTTTTACTCCAGTAACTTTTAGAAGCAGTCAGCTTTCACAAAGGGGTAAGAGCAGGTTACGGTGGGAACTTGAACCCCTGACCTTCTGATGCACTGACTGTGTTTCGGCACCTCGGCCCGTTTCGGCAAACGTATCCGGTACGTCTGCGGGCCGCCGTCTCCATGGAAACAGCACATCATGCGGCTGCAGGAAGCGATTAGTGCGTGCGGCACGCCGATCGACGGCCAAGGGGGAGCAGTGTGAGGAGGCCCGTCACGCCGAGCTCCAGGACAAAGGACACGGGTGACGATGTTCCGCAGGAGGGATCTTGCCCTGAATGTTGTTAGTTCTGTCTCTCGCTTTTGCTCCCTTTGCTTTCAGCTCCTCGTAGGGATTCTTTCCTCCTATTTTTTCCCAGCTGTCAACAAATCTGCACGTTCCTTTCGTCCGGCGGGGACCAGACCGAACACACACGCTTCAACAAGTTGTCGTCGTAAAACTGTATTCAAATCGTAATTGTGAGAGAGAAGCCTCAGAGGTGCAGCTCCAGCTCCTCCCGCTATTTCAAATGGATGTTTTGTGTCTTTCGACGAGTTCAAAGTCACTTTACATTTATTTATTCATCAGACACTTTCATCCAACACGACTTCCAATGAGCTCCGTGTAGTGTTACCAGCCTACACACCTTATTCACCGCGGTGACTTACACTGCTAGATACACTGCTATACATGCTTCCCCGACTTTTATTGATTATGCATGCCTTTTCCCAGCGTCCAAGTACACGAGGAATATTGTCGAGATCCTCGTCCGTGTACAATGAGGACGGGAAGAAGCAAGGTTAAGGGCAGGATGGTGGCGCAGGGAGTAGCATAGTGCCGCGGTGGTGTGACAGGACATGAGTTCGACCCCTGCTCAGTCTGTGTGGAGTTTGCATGTTCTCCCTGTGTTTCTGTGGGTTTCTTCTGGGTACTCTGGTTTCCTCCCACAGTCCAAAGACATTGCTGTTCAGCTTCCCCCATTGTGTGTGCGTGTTTGTGTTCCACTGATATATGGATGAGTGACCCATTGTAAGTAGTGAATCTAGCAGTGTAAGTCACCGCGGTGAATAAGGTGTGTGGGCTGATAACACTACATAGAGTTCATTGGAAGTTGCTTTGGAGAAAAGCGTCTACTCAATAAACATGTTTAAAGATACAGTAGGAAACCCGCAGTTTCTCCAGGCCCCCATACTGTCTTACCTGGAACATTTCACATGATGTTGCCCTGTGTTTTACAGCTAAATTTTGAGGCCATTAAGTGTGACTAGACAGCGATCGGCGACTAGACAGGAAATTAAACTTTCCGAATGGTTTGAAATGGGACACATGATCTCCGGGGCTTCGCCGGGACCCGAGCCGCCGCTCCACCCTCCCACATCACCTACATTTACATGAGTCCCCCGCGCTCCCCTGCCGGAGCATCCGAGCCCAGAGCGGCGCCATTCGGGGGAAATTTGCACGTGAGCAGAGTGCATTCTGGGAAGCCGGCGGTAAGGAGGCAGCGTTAGGGGTCTGCGGACAGCCTCCGAAAGCCCTCATCGCCATAGTAACTGTCCGCAAAACAGCATGGACGGAATGACCGCTGTGGTCACATTACACAGGAAATGTGGGACATGCAAGAACTCATTTGTCCCCCTTGTTTTCTTGCGAAACCACAGCCCAGATTCTGTTGCTGCCACCTCCCTGGCAAGGAAATGCGTTTCGTTTCAACGCTCGTCATCTGAAAGACGGAGTAAATGCGCGGACTTTGTTCCTGTAGACGAGCCAAAGAATCGATCTGTGGGGCAGTCGGGAGGAATCGGGCAGCGTGGAGACACCCCCTGGGGCCCGCGGGCCGGAGCTGTGCGGTCAAACGTGTGGAACATCGCACTTGACCGTCTGCAACAAGCGCGGCACAGAAGTGCGTCCTGGTGACTTTACTTTTGTGTACAATATGTGTGTATGGTGTCGATTAGCGTTTTAGTGCTTCTGATTCGGAGCGGTTTAAGGACGTCCGAAGTTGGGGGTTGGCGGGGGGGGGTCCGTCTCGCTGTGTCTGCGCATTACTGCTGTGCTTTGCTCGAAGTCCCTCTTCTGGCCTATGAGGGAGGAAGGAGGAAGGAGGAGGCGGGTGATTCGGTGCAGATGACTGGGATTAATGAGGGCCTGGGGGGGGTTAAGGAACAAATTGGGGGCTTAGCAGCTCCTCGCGTGGCTGTCGGCAGCAGGCGGCAGGCCGGGTTGGGTCGGGTTTAGCGCTCACTGCACCGCCACCTGCCAGCTGGAGGAATGTGGCATCCCGCGGTTGCCCGTGGCAACGGCTGTGGGAAAGTGCTTCGGCGCCCTCTTTTAAATGAGCCGTGAAAACTTCCCCTCCTTCTCTTTTCCCCACCGCCGTTTTTTGGCTTCCGTTCTCTTTTCGGCTCCATGTGGCATTTTTCCCGCTTCCTTCTCCTTGTTTGCTGGAAGGAATTTCTTTTTCTCCCCACCGCCGCCGCTGCTGCTGTTGTTGTCGTTGCCGTCGTCGTGGCGCCGGTTCGAAGGCTCTCGGCCCTCTTGGCACTGGCACCCCTGCCCCGCTCGCGCTCCCCGCACACACGGTGGCACGGGCCCCCCCCCCCCCCCCCAAGTGGAGAGCGAGGGAGGGGTGCTGAGCGTAAAAATAACTCCCCACGACTGCACCCGGTGGGGCCCCCACCAGCCAGGACCCGTCCCTTGTCATCAGCCTGTCCTCGCTATCTGCCCCCCCAGTGACACTTTCTGTCGGGGGACCGCAGCGCCACATTTGTCACCCCGACGGTCGGCAGGCACCCGCAGCCCCTTTTCGCAGAGCTCTGTGTCACTCCCCACCTCCGAAGGGCTGCGATGTCTCTTTTCAGACCACAGGCTGCGCTGCAGCTGCAAACCACGGTGCGGGACCACAAACGCAGTAAACGCAGTAAACGTAGTAAACGTAGCACCGGGCAAAGCCTGCCGGGCACAGCGGCTCAGCGAGGGTCACAAACGGAACGTCGGTGCATCTCACACACGTGTAGCTCTGCGTGTTCGCGGGGAACAATGGAGTGGAACATATTTGTTCCGTGGACGATGTGGACGGACAGGAGAGGACACTCGGTGTCCCACAGTCGTCGGCGCTTTATTCACCCCCGCAGGGAAACTCGCCGCAAAACATCTCAATATGATAGCATCTCTTTTTCGGCCTCATTTGTCTCTCTTTACCGATCAAACCGTCAGTGTGTGACCACTTGGACCGTGTGTGTTTTCCCCTCGTCTGCGCAATACGGTTGAGGGCGGCGTGCAGCAGGGACCGCGGTCCTGTCCAGGGAGCGTCTGTCTCCTTCGCGGCATAAATGCTGCAGGAGTTCGGCTCTCTGCGTCCACTTCTCCGGGTCACCGGAGCTTCCTGAGCGGGAAAAACCGCAGCCCTATAAGTAGCGGCTTGACGACACTTTTCTAAAAGAAGACAAATTTTTTCCCCCCCAAGGGGGTGGAGGGCAGGACTCGGGGTGGTCTTCCTTCCCAACAAACAGCTCCGGCGCACAGCACGAAGCAGAGCTCTCGGCACTGTGCCGCGCTTCGGAAGTGTGTGTGTGTTTGTGCGCGTGTGTGTGTTCTCTTCTAAATTCAGTGCTGCAATCAATCAGCTGCCGCAGCCCAGCCGCCATGGGCCGTGTAGCATGACTCCCACTTCGGCCCATCAGGTCGGCGCTCCGGCGTTCACGGCCGTGCCGACGGCAACGCTAACTCTCAACTCTAATGAGCGTCGCGTTGCGTAACCGCTGGCGTGGCGGAAGCGGCCATCTGTGCCGCAGGAGAGGTGTAGCGTTTTAATGTCTGCGCCGTCCGCAGGACAGCTGGCGTGAGCGGCTCACGGCGGGCCATACGATCGGCATGTAAATACGGACAAACGGCGCCGTAGTTAATGTGTTACTCGGCGAGAGTAACCATAGCCGTCACTCAGCAGTGCAGGGTTTACATTCCGAAAGGTCGGCGCTTTAACTTGGGAAATAACTACGGTCATGGCACTACAGTCACTTTTCCCCAAGTGTGATGCTCCAGTGGGTGTGAGTGAGCGAGTGAGTAAGTGAGCGAGTGAGAAAGTGAGTGAGCGAGTAAGCGAGTGAGTGAATGAGCGAGCGAGTGAACGAGCGAGCGAGTCCGGCTTCTTCCTGCCCGTTAGCGGTCAGACCAAAGTAGTCGGTGGTGAATTTGAAAGTAACCAGGCTGCGATAAGGCGTCAACATTTGATGTCAGGGATGCCAAACCTTTGGGAATCTAAGAGTGCGAGGAAGCCAAAGATAACGGCGCTATTTTCCTCCGCGACGTTTATCGCCCTTCCCTTTTTGTCTACCACGTAAATAACCGCCACGTTATGCCAGGAACATATTTATATCTCGCAGCGAGACGATTGAAGATATCACCATGACCTCATGCCTTTCCCACTTCTACCACCACTGTCATCGCGTCCTTCGCTGGAGCGCTTATCGGAAAGGTGACGGAGGCGCCATAACGGACGACCTGTAAACAAGAGGAAACGTCCTGGTTTTGCCTCGGAAGAATCTCGTGACGCGGTTCTTGGCGAACGATATCTGACGGTGGGCGTGGCTCCGTTTTATGGGCGGCGGCATAGCAGGCGCTCCGAAAGGGTCCCGTCTGCGGCGGACGGGAGCCGATAACGGCACTAAAAAGCTCCACTTGACCGTCGCCGTGCCTTTCGCACTTCAGATAGCGGCTGGATGCCGCTCGAGACAAAGTACAGCCCCAAAAGGTCAACTCTCGCAAGAGTTATATTTGGTGCGTCTTTTCGGCTTCGGCACCGGCTGCGAAGGAAGACCGGGCTGAAGAGCGCCGCCTCGTGGGGGAGCTGCTCACCGGGGAGCAGCTTCGCGACCTGCAATTTAAGGAGCGCAACCCACACGCCGGGGCGCTTTTCAGCCGCAGAACGGACAGTCGGCGTGCGTAAAAACACGGTACTGGGCCTGTAAATTCTGAACTTAGGACGAAGGGTGGTGCGCCGGGCGACCCTGGTGGGTTCACCGCTGCTGAGCTGCTTGTTGAGCTGTTGCTCCGCTAGGGTTGGGTCTCATGTTCTCCCCGTGTCCGAAACCCACGAGGAACCACTTCCCCACCACGAAAACCTCGAAAGTGGTCACCATGAGTTCGGTTTCACTCAGCGGCACCAATGTTAACATATTCAGGTGTCCCACAGTATATCATTTTACAGTGTGTTTTATTAGTTATTCATTATTCATAACTGCTTTGCCACAGCGAAGCGTGTCCGCATGTCCAAAAGACCGTTTTATGGACGTCGGGCTCCAGGGCTACTTGCCCAAGGCTACACGCCCTGCAAAGTTTACTGCCGGGCGGGAAAGGAAAAAGCGGGTATTGCAGGTGAAAGAAATGGAACCACGGAGCCCTTGAGGAGACACTTATGTGCTGCAATACCACGGCCGAGATTTACCCAGAAGGCCGTGGGGGGCCGTAAGCGAGATCCGGTGCTCCGTGCTTCGGGCCTTCTTCATTATTCATGGCGGTCCCCGGCTTCTCCTGCCAGCCAGGGACCGTTGCACTGGGGAAACGGTTATTTGGGTTACGGGCACCCGCTCCGTCTCAGTAACGCAGAAGCTCGAGCGTTTCAACGGCCGGGACAGCGGAATCGGGAGACGAAGGACGGCGGATGCGGACACGCGGTACCGCGCAGTTTCGCCCAGGTGCCGACATCCAGGAACCGCTGTTGACCAGCAGCGAGTTGAGCGTTTGGGTCGGTGTGGTTAAGAACCAGCGTACGGCACCGCACATTTGCATACCGAAACCACACGGGAGGATCTTCTGTTGTACCTTTGAACCTGCTTAACCAAGCGGTACAAAGTGACGCACAAAAGGGACCATTGATAGGAGCAAAAGTGTCAAAATCCCATCTTCCAGTGGAAAAAATGTGGCCTTGGACAAGAGCGCGAGCTGTAAGAAGCCAAGTACAACAAAGCGGCACATCGGTGAGACAAGGACGGGTCTGTCCTGGGCAGAGCGGGTTAATGATTAAGGTATTAAAGGTGCTCGGTCGCTCCCGCTGGACCGCATTCTCTTGTTGTTCTGCCCTGCTGTTCCGACCCTGACCCTTTGGACCGCCGCGCCGCCACGCGCGGCGTTTCGGTCGCTTTCCAGGGTAGTTTTGCGCGTGGCGTTCGGCTCCACGTCGCCATGCCGCGCGGAGAAGGGAACCCGTGGGGCCACAGAGCTAGCGCTGGGGGGGGACAGGGGCACAGCGCTCTGCTCGCTGCTCGGTGCTGCTGAGTGAGCGCGCCTCGCGAGGCCCGCCATTCTCTCCTCGCGCGCCCACTGAGCCCTCGCCCGTTTCCATGGCTACAGCGAGCCGGCGCTCGACCAATGGGCTGCGCGCGATGGAGCTCGAGCCGACCAGCCATTTTACTCGTGCACGCGTGGAATAGCGTAATAGGGGAATAAACGTGCTGCCGGCGCGAGGGATAAAAACGAAGGAGCCGCAGGATGTGACAGGATGACGACGACGACGACGATGATGATGATGATGAAGATGATGGCGATGGCGATGGCGGTCACACCGATACACGACGTGTGACGAAGCAGCTGCGCGCCCCCGTGTAGAAAAGGAGGAGGAGGACGGAGCGAACGGTGAGAAAAGTGGCCGATCGGATCGGCGCTGTGCGCGCGCCCGCTGCCCGACGGGTACCCGCTCCAGCGCAACGCCGGCGGCTCCGCAGCGCAATGACCCGCGCGAGGGTGTAGTCGGGGCCTGCGCTGTGTGCGCGTGTGCGCGCGCGCGCGCGATCGCCCGCTCGCTCGCTCGCGGCACCGCTGCCGCTTTATTTGGAGCCGTTCCACGGGAAGGCGAGCAGGTGTATGGTTTCGTGGGTGGGGGGGGGGAGCGCTCCCGCCTCCTTTAACGCGCGCCGCGCGCCCCGCCGTGCCTCATTCGCTCTCGGAGTGTAACGCGCGAGCTGCGGCTCCCGCGGACTGCGTGGCGCGTTGGAAAAGCCACTGGCCCGGGGGGCGCGCTCCTTCGCGTGCCCGCGCGTCCGTCTCAAGGTAAGGAGAGCGCTGTCGTCACCGCCGCTCCCGCGCCGCGAACCGCTAATGATGATGGTGCGAATCGTGTCTGGGTTGAATGAACCGAACGCGTCGCGTGTCGTGGGTTCGAGTAACTTGAGCGCGAAGCCGCACCTGTCCTGTCCGGTCCCGTTCGGAGCCGAGTGTTTGCGAAAGTGGAAAAGAGGAGAAAAAAGGAAGCAGGAAAAGATGTCATTGATCGAGTCAGAGTAATAATTAATTAGTAATAATCTTTTACTCTCTCTGCGATCGATACCTCGGGTCGGGAAAGAAATGTGCTCGGGTTCGGTTCGGTCTTATTGTGGAGTGGATGCGGGACATTCTGGTGGCCGCTTTCTTCTTGGTATCTTATTATTATTATTATTATTATTATTATTATTATTAAATAATATATATATTTTTTTTTTTAAAAAAAGAAGCGAGTAGCCTCCATCCTGCCGTGCCATTAAATATATATTCGAATTCGTCGCGCGGAATTATTGATGCCGTTGTTGATCATCTCTCCCTGCTTTATAAATGAACATGACGGTCGCGGCTCCACTCATCCCGTCCCGCAGTCATCGCTCAAGTCATCAGTTGTGTCTCCGGGCGCTGTGCGACATGGCAAAAGTAGAAAAAAAAAAAAAAGTACGCTGTTTTTACGCTGAGGTGCCGTCGGTGTGACCCCCCTCCCCCCACCCGGTAAAGAGCCCCGAACGAACGGGCTGAGCCCTCAGTGTCTCGGACATTCTTGTGTGTCGCGCGCCGAGTTAATATTTTCACTTTTCCTTAACGCGTCGCCTTGGCTCCGGCGCGCGCGCACATGCCGCGGTGCTGGTTGTCGCGTTGCCGTGGAGACGGCGCGCGGCGCGCTCCCGAGCGGCCCCTCGAACGGTTAAACGGCTCCGCTGCAATTAAGCAGATTAAACGGACCGCGTTTTCTGCAGATGGTGCACGATGCGCAGCGGGGGGCCTCGCCGCGCGCACTTTAATTGCTCTCTCTTTTCTGCTTAGTCTCTCTGACTAACGCCTTTTACAGCATATGGGTGGACAGCAGTGCATTGTGGGAACCCTGACCTGTGCGCTCTGGAGTCTCAGCGCGAGGGCTGTGCAGCACCGTTTGGGGAATGAAGAGTCGTAACGAAAAATTGTAACTGTGGAGAGAGGAGCCCTGCGCTCGGTCCAGTGCAGCCACGAGTCCCCGCGTGGGGGGTCTGCAGGCCGGGGTCTTACCCTGAGAGTCCGGGTAACTGCTGACCGCGCCGGCTTCTCAGTCAAGAGCGCGTTCGCCGATCGTGTGGCCCGGTGACAGACACAGACACAGACACAGACACAGACACAGACACAGACACAGACACAGACAGAGGGAGAACGAACTCGCCCAATGGACCGGGATTGGAGTCGATCCGGGAGCGTCGACGCTCACCGCATCCCCTGCCGGGGCCTCTCGGGGTGGCGACGCAGAGCGGGAGAGTGCACATCACATTTGTTTCTGCGTCCTGGAGACGGCAGTGTGGACAGACAACCGTCCCGCGGTGCCCACGAGGTACTGCTTTCGGCGGGCAAAAAGTCCTTCTTCCTGTTCCTGCGCGGTATGATGTCAGCGTTTGGTAAGTTTAGCGTGGGCAGGTTTTTAAAGCTCGCCGAGTCACGGCAAAGGCAGGCGCGCGCCGGCGGGGTTCCGTTTCGTACATCCGATCTGTTTGTAAGTGCGGTCAAGCCTGCGACCAAACCTGCCCACGGGGCGGCGATTTCTGCGCTCCCCGTTTTTGGCACGGCCGGTTGCCGTAGCCCTCGTCCTCCCGTAGCCGTAAGCGCGGCTCGGTGGGGGGGAGGGGGTGCCGGCTGAACCGCGGCATGCCGTCGCTCGGAGACCCGTTGCCAGGTGGCCTCGTGGACCAGCTCTCTGTCTCCCGGGCTCCTCAATGCCCTCCTGTTTGGCGGTCGGTGCTCGGAAAGGGACACGGTGCAACCCGATCGCCCGCCAGGCCCTGGATCCGGTTTCTCGGGCTCCCCGTGAAAAGGCCGGAGGAAGAGCGCCGCATTGAGCCCTTTCAGGGTGACGTGCTGTGGAATGCGACTGCGCCGCTCCTGGGACTTGTTTTTGTCCGCGGACCTCCTTTTCACAAAGATGCTCTTATGAGTCAGGGATCCTCCGGTGTTGGGGAGCTTCTCGGTTACACCCGCTACCTGCCCGTGACCGCAGTGAGCGCTGCGCTCGCAGGAGGACGCCAGCCGGTTCTCGGGTTGAGGCTCGGAGATTGAGGCGGACACCGGGCGCGGAGAAGGTCGCGCACGATCACGTTTGAAGCGAGGCTGCGTGACTCGGGGTTTGCGGCCGGCGACCTGTCGGCTTGGCGAGGCGCACGCGGTGGCGTTCGGGGGAGGCCGCCCGGCATTCGAGGAGGCGCGTAACCGAGTCGCGTGAGGCTACGACCGACGCAGGTACGGATTTGGAGGGAGGAGGAGAACGCAGAGACCCCACGGCTGGACCTTGATGTGCCATGTTTGTATGAGTACAAAACAGGTACCTTTTACATTTTACCTGTCCCACCAAATACCACACCTGTCCAACTTTGGAACACACCAGAAAGAGTAGAAAATGAGTAAATGTCCATGTCTGAAATACTCTGGTAAAGTGTAATGAAAGCAAGGAGGAGGAAGCGTCTTTGCAGGAATTGCCCAAAATAGCAGGGTGTTGGAGGTGCTTTGCTTTAGTTTTGCCAAATTTGGGACCGGAATCACCGCAGTCCTACCTGTCCCAAAACCTATGCAAATGACCTGTCCTGGACAGATGGACAGATGGGCAGCTGTTAATGCAGAGCCCTGGAGCAGTGTGCCAGGTTGCCTACAGGTGCCCGGTAACTCGCCGGCAGACTTCACGGGCGGGAGAGCTGGATGGAGGACCTGAACTCTGCAGAGGAGAGCTGAGCTGTTATAAAGACCGTGATCGTGGAGGTCTTGAAATAGCGAGATGCTTTTCGGCCCGCCGAGGAACCGGGCGGTGGGACGTCCAGCTCTGTGGCTGCAGGGAAAAATCTTCAACAGATCCTACCTTGTTCTGGTTGTGGCCCAAGTGTCACGCCCACTGCCACACGCCACGGTTCCGCGTTCCCTGTCGGGGGCAAAACCTCCTGGTGACGTGACCTGGTCCTCTCAGACGCTGTGGGGTTCTCCTCAGCGAGGAGGTCTTGCATGTGCTCCTCTGTTGCCGTAGCACGTTTGTCACCTTCGGGGTGTTCGGTCTCCCAGGGTCCACATTTGAATGCAGCACATTCTTTGTGGCTGAGGGAAGAAGGACCCCCTGGACGGGCTGCCAAACGCTCGGCTGCGGCGCTGAAACGGGAGGTCCGGTCGGGTCCGGACCTCAGCGGGTCTCGCGAGCGTAATTGTCTCATTTTGGAACCGGGAGCTGGAACGGCGTCGTTATCGTGATCAATGTTTTGTCGTCTTCGGGACAAAAAACTAGAAAAAAACCGAGACCTCAGTTAATCACCGTTGAGATGACCGTAGTAATGGTTCTGTAATGGTTCTGTTCGCCGCCGTCTAACATGGCGTGATTAGTAATGGTCACGCGGTCCGGAGCTCCTGTTTGGCGAGCTGCATTTCCAGTTTTTACGGTGCATTTCTTAATTTCACAGACTCTCTGACGCTCACAATCAGCTGGTGCAGTACCATGTTTTACATGAGTAGCTGTGTCCAGAATTGATGGTAAGCACAGAGGTGATCGTGACCGATGTTGTGATTCCAGTTTATGTAGCTGTCAGAAGATCAGGATTGAAGTGGCTCTGGAAGAGATGGATTTGGGACTCTTTTCGAATATGGGAAGGATTCAGCAGCTCTGAGGGACAGAGGGAGCTCATTTCACCACGGTGGATCCAAGACTGAGAACTTGTGGGTTTTTCATGCCACTGTCACTGTGGAACCTCCAGCTGAACCAACCGAGGACGGTTAAGGTGCTGTCCGTACGAGGAGCGGATGTTGGCCCTTTTTCTTCATTTGCGTGGCGATGAGCCAGATTGTGTCGAAGCCCATAACGTATTGGGTGCTGAAACCGGAACAGCGGACGATGCCGCGGTCGTGTGGCGACACGGCAGCGCCGCTATTTCGACACAGTCCCGCGTGACGAAGCGGTCGAGGAACCCTCGCGCACCCGCTGGGAGAATGAAACCGCTCGCCTGACCGCGAGGTATCGGTGTGTTCTTTGTGCTCCGACCGGATCGTGTCGCGTTCTTTCCGGGTACCGAGGCCGGTACCCGCGCTTGGAGCGTTCCGCCCGGTGTCCAGGGAAACCGTGGCATCCTGAGCGTTCCCGCGTCGAACCCGCGACGGCAGCGTGCTGCGGGGTCCTGCTCACCGTGTCCATCTTTGCCCCTCGACCACCTCCGCGCCTTTAGACCAGCGGTCGCCTCAGCGGTCGCTACGTCTCCTTTCCAAAGCGCTCCGCTTCCCTAATTGCCCCCATGTTGCGGAAAAACGACCCGAAAGGATCGGCTGTGGAAAAGCGGTCTCGTGGACATCGGTTTTGTGTTGCACTTGCGTTTGGGTCGAGTCCCTGATGCTGATCTGAGGAAACCCGTCGAGTGTCAGGACCTCCAGGGCTTTCAGTTACACTTTCTTTCATTGTTCTTATTAATAAAATGCTGTATTGCTGTTAAAATGAGAAATGATAAATATTTTATCTAAATTATATTTTTATTCACAAATCTGTTTATATAGTTGGTGTTTTGTTCAATTTTATTTTTATTCTACATGTAGATACTGTACTACAGCACGGTAAGAGTAGCGGTCATGTGACGCTGTCAGACCGTGAGCGAACGCTCCCAAATTTGCGAGAGTTATGATGATGCAGGTGGAACGCTCGGTGTCGTGAGGCAGCCGTGGAGACCCTTGTGGAGGCCGGAGGAGAGAAGTTGCGAGGAGCGTTTCTGCAGGTTTCTGGAAGGCGTTTCTTCGTTCGCTCGTTGGTTCTGCTGCTCGGATAGGAATCTGTAGGTAACGGAGCCGAGAGAGGAGGGGGGCCTGGTGGGGCGTAGCGGTGTGGGGGGGGGGGGGTTGCTGTTCTGCCCCCCCCCCCAAATCTCTGGGGTGTGTGAAGATAAAGTCCTCGGCGTCTGCATGCCTGTGTGCCTCCGAGGATCACTGTGGCGATGGCGGTCCGGGGGGGGGGGGTATGGGGGTCTTTATTCTTTGTATCGGCTGCATCACTTGACTGCCTTTTTTTGCTGTCCATGAAATGGTAGCAGTTGTGAAGAGGTGGAAATTGAGGAGGGTGTTGCTACTCACACCCCCAACCCACCTCATCCCCTCCAGGACCTGTCTACCCCCCCCCCCCCTCCCCCCCCGAAGCCCCCACCATACATGTCTGTGTCTGAAAATAGCTTCTGCAGCGGTTTGGCTTCTCCTCCATCTCTCTTCGTCTGGAACCCTGACCGGAACAGCGAGCGGGAGCAAACCTCAGCACACCGGGTGGGGGCGGGGGGGTACAAGCTCAGAGAACAGCCTACAGGCCACAGTAAATATGGGGCATTTTCCACGGCGGGGGGGTGATGTTCTCCACCCACCCAGGGGGTCCCTCGCTGCCCTTTTTACTTGTGCTGCATCATGACCAAACGGCGATTTTTACACCTTCCTGCTTCTGAAAAGTACTTTCGTTTCCCGTGAGCTGCATCCACTTTCATTTGAAATGACCGAAAATAATAAGTCACCTCAAGAAACGATGACATTTTTACAACTTCTTTAATTTTTTTTTAACCAGTTTTACGAACGCACCCAAAACGAGGCCAGGAAGTGAAAAATGAGTGCGTTTCGCACACGCGCTGCCTGGGAAGTTCCAGAAGGGTGTCGAGACGTTCCACAGTTCATCGGGATTACCCTGCAGCTCCAGTGTCCATTTTTCAAAAGGGATAAAATTGAACACATTGGTCATTACCATGTTTACCGACGTAACTCTCGGTGTGGACCACAACAATAAAATAATTTCCCTGCGAGGCGTGTAAGAGCGGTTGAGCTCCGATCCCACACACATCTGGACGAGACAAAGTGCCGTGGTGCTACTTGATGGAAATGTGACATCGGGATGTGGTCCTGTTGTACTCAGTGCATCATTATCACTATTATTATTATTATTATTATTACTATTATTATTATTATTATTATTATTATTTGCCTTCATTTATCTGACTCTTTTCTCCAGTGACTTACACTGACTTATCCATTTATACAGCAGGGTAATTTTTACCGTTTCACTTGAGGGTAAGTGCCTCCATAGATTCTGTGGTCCCGTAAGTCACGTGGTGCCCCGGTTCCCCCCCCGCACACAAAGGTGCGTCGCTCTTGGGAGGCGTGGACGTTCTCGCTGTACGGCCGGAGCCGGGGAGAACGAGACGCCCGGACAGACGACTCGGCGCCGGATCCATCGCCTCCCGGTAAAAGGTCCCTGGATCACGGTACGGGCCCTCAATTGATGCAGTACAAATGACCCTGCTGTTTAAGTGTGTAAATCAGCGTAAGCAGCATCACGCTGTAAGGTGCTTTAGAGAGAAGTGTCTGGTCAATCAATCAATCAATCAATCAATCAATCAATCAATCAGTTAGGTGTACAGTAAAGAACAGCAGCGGTGCAGTGAAATATTGCGTATGAAACTAAGTTGCTAAGCAACGAGATGATGTATGTTGGGTTCAAGAGCACATCGGAGTGCCGTTTGGCCCGGCGGACGTACATCTCTCTATATATTCAATATATATCACAGTTTCTCACTCCCCACCCCCACCCCCTGCGTCTCTGTGCCGTCGAAGTGCCATTTTCCAGTGTTCCGTTGGCATTTAACCTTGTTTTGTGTGGCGGTCGGCCGGGACACCTCTCCCGGCGGACGCGTCCGTGAGGTTAAACACCCCATTAGCGGGTGGCTCCTGCATCCCATTGAAAGGCCTGTAAGGCGATATTCGTGGAGGGGATTCGCGCGGAGCGACCGCGCCGGGAAGCGAGAGCTCGTCTTTGCGCGCGGGCGTCGACGTGCGGCAGGGCGGGGCTTGGCGGCATCCGACACCCGGCACCTCCGCTACACCCCCCGCGGATGGCATCTCCGATTGGCGGCAGCAGGCGACTGACTCGCCACCCGGACCGTGGCGCAGCCGCGTCACGTTGGCACCGTGGACTTTGAGTCCCTGTTATATACGCTGAGCAGAGATGCCTGAGTCTTGTATATAAGTGTGTGTGTGTGAGAAAAGTATTTATATGAGGTGTCGAGTCCTGTCTCCAGCTGGCTCAAGGGTTGGCGGTGCGGCCACGGCGTCGGGCCCTCAGGAATGCGGCGCTGACGTCAGCCGGGCCGGAACCGCCCCGGGAGGAATTCTGCGGCTCGGCGCAGTGCGGTAATTACTCCCAATTAGCAAGAGGCTCTAATTATGCCCCGATTGCGAAGCCGGACCCGAGCGCCTCTCTCGCCATTGTTTTCCGCTAATGTGCCGTACCAAAATAATCCCGCTTGCGTGACGCGGCGGGGGAAACGCGATCGGATTTCCCCGCCACCGGCTCGCCATCCCAGCGCGGCGGCCCCCGGCGGACCGGCGAAAACGTGCCGGAGCCTTTGGAGCCGCACGTCCCTTCTCGCCGGGCCAAGGCACCGTGCCGGTGGTGCCCGGTCACGGTTCCTCTCCCACGTGACTGTTTCCGCGGGACCCGTTGGCGCGTCGGGCAGGTTTTCCTAGAGCCGAAGCCCCTCCCCCTCCTGACGGATGGCCGCTGAAGCTTGGAGCAGCTTGCCGTATCGTAACCTCCCGGCTAAAAGCTAAACCACTGTAATCCAGGATTAGACCACACCTCCTCCTCCCGCTGTCTTTTGTTAATCGCTCATCGTGACGGCGACGTGTTGTCAGTGTGTGTCACGAGTGTGTTTGCACGCCCGCGTCCTTGCTCCTCGCGTCAGTGCCAGATCTCATAGGAAAAGTCGAGAAGAATTCTTCTGGAAATCACAGCAAGTGGCCCGGCAATGAACTGCACCCAAAGGGAGTCTCACACACACATACACACACACATACACACACACACGCGCACGCGAGGAGGGACGGTTAAGGTTTCTCAGCTCCCACTGCCGTTCGCTGCATTTTTTCCCACAAAAATGTCCAGTATAAATAGCTCGGCGGAGGAACGCTCTCCGCTGCCTTTTTTGGGCGTCTCCCGCGTCCCCCGGAGAGCGGCGGTGGGTACGGAGCCCCGGGCTTCTGGGTGCCGGACGGCGGGTCCGAGTGTCCGCTGAAGCGGTCGCCACGGTCACGGCGAACGGGAAGCGAAAAGTCTCCCGTAGGCATCTGTCTTGTATGCGTTCGTGGGCAAAGCGGAGCGCGAGCAGCACTGAGCCACTGGGTGCCCTTTTTTGTCATTATCTCGCTTACTAGATGTTGTTATTATAACTATTATTTCTCACACACACACACTTCTCCAAGGTGGCTTTCAGTGTCACGTGTCCACACGGTTCCACCGATTTACCCATTTGTACAGCAGGGTGTTTTTTTACCGTGTCTACTCCGGGCAGGTACCTCCATGAAGGATGCCGCATCCGGAGTTGGGATTCGAACCCGCGTCCTTCAGTTGCAAGGTGGCGGTTGTAGCCACTTCTCCCCTTGTTGCCTTACTAGCGGCTCCCTTTCGAACGCGTGAGCGGCAAGGAATCGCGACGAGACGTTTGTACGTCGTCTCGGTTTATACTGATTCGCGGCCAACGGCAGATGCCTTCATCGCCGTTCCAGTCACACTTCTGTCACCATTAAAGCCACTCGCGTCCATCTGTGTGAATGAATATTTAATGTCTGCCTGACTTGTAGCATCCTCACAAACGGTCTCCTTTGTTTAATTAAATGTGACATCAAGAACCGTCTATTGATCTTTGTATTTGTTATGCAATGTATTGAAAAATGAAGAGCGGCTAAACGAAAGTGAGCTCCCCCCCCCCCCCCGCCGATTGGATGAAACGGTGCGATCCCTACATCCCGGCCCGACCTTGACTTGTCCTCTCTAGAGGACGTTTGCTGGACTAATGAAGCTGAGCGTCTCCCTCGAGGGACTGGCACACGCTCTAAGTGCCTCTCAGCGGTTTCCCAGATTACAGTGCGTGTGTAAACCTGGGGGCTAAAGAAAGGCCTGCTTTAACGACAACAGCACGGGGGGGCTGGGGTCACTACAGATGTCCCCCGGAGGCTGTTGCACATCTGGCTGGAGCCACTTTCAATGCTCTGTTTTTCCCTTTTAGGGATGATTCTGTAGCGAAATCCACGAAACGGCAAAGCGCAGCTGCATACGCGCCCCGTTGCTCCAGCAAAGTGGAATAAAATCTCATTCGAAATACTTAAAAAAAAAAACTGATCTCCTTTACTGTTAAAAAAGCAGGCGCTCAAGGCAGCGCCACATATATACATTATGTAATATAAAAATCAGTGTGGCGCTACTAAGTCGGAGGCGAAGCGCCGACGGATCCGTGCGGCACGATGCTTTATTTGTACTGTACCGATTGAGGAGCCTGCGTTCAAAATGGGCCGTGACGGCAACACGCCGGGCCTCACGCGCACCGATGGCTCTGTAGTCACACCCGGCGACTGTACGTGAAATTAAGTGCGACGCGGCCCCTTTCACAGGTACCTTAACAGCTTTTTAATTACGCTGGATCTAAAATGATCGAGTAAATATCCACATGTGCGTCCCGATTTCCTTCGAGGCTCCCGTAGTCTTTATTGTCACACCTTGAGTCTCGGGCGCATTTATGGTTGCACGTATGCACTTTTATGGTAAAATTTGCATTTGTTTATTCAACTAACTCCTGAGAGCTGCTTGCACTCATTTCTATTTATATCTCTATATTTATTCACTTAGCAGGTGCTTTTCTCCAAAGCGACTTGCAGTGGATACAATGTAGTGTTATGAGCCCACACACCTTATTTACCGCGGTGACTTACACTGCTGGATACACTACTTACACTGGGTCACTCATCCATACATCAGTAGAACATGCACACTCTCTGTCACTCACATTATGGGGGAACATGACCAGCATGTCTTTGGACTGTGGGAGGAAACCAGAGCACACCAACACAGACACAGGGAGAACATGCACACTTCACACAGACTGAGCGGGGATCAAACCAACATCCTCTCGCACCATCCAGGCGCTGTGAGACAGCAGCGCTACTCGCTGTGCCACCGTGCCCCCCAATTTATGCCAGTTAATTAATTTGTCAATTTATGCAGCTGGATAATTCTTTTTCCCATATTAGTTTAAGGTCAGTACCGTGCTTCAGGGCACTGCAGGAGGAGGTGGAATTTGAACCTGGGTCCTTCAAGGGCAAGGAAACAGTTGTAAACACCACGCCCCCTGCTGCCCTAAATGATGCCCACGGTGTGGGATATTCACGGTATAACAAGGCCAGCAGCCACAAACACACTATGGTTTTACCCTGGGACGGCAGGTGGCAAAGTGGTAACAGCCGCAGTTATGCAATCAACGCTCCCGGGTTCAAATCTCTGTTTCTCCAACTGCAAGGCTCACCAGGCTTGAAATAGCAACCATTCTACCAGGAGGAAGACACACCTCCGTGGAGATCACGTTAATAATCCAAAAATTAGAAACGGCAGGTTTGCCGAGAACTGGAGGCGGTTGCCATGGCTACAGTAAAACACCTGGGTCTCGGTCGTTAACGTGCACTTTGCGGCATCCCTGCGGGGCCATTAACCAGTGACGCCACAAATTGGTTTTGAAGTGTATGTATGTTAATTCATGGGAAGTTGAAGGGAGTCTTAAACGCTTGAAAATTCACCCGACAACTAGTTTGCACTAATAACTTTTAGTGCAGAGATGCTGAATAACTAATTACTTGAAGGGCGGAGGGAAAAAAGCCCATTTAAGCTCTGCTGATGATGTACATGTGCTGCCCTGTTGCCGGGTGTGTGATTGTTTGTATGTCTAAATAAGAGAGACCCCCCCCCCCACCATGCACGGAAGGTCAAGGAGACATTTGTCACGCTCGCGGTATCCCACACGCCCCGGCTACGAGGAGTCCCTTCGGGATCCTGCCAGGGCGGTCCCATGTTTGCGTGCTGCGATTCATGTTGGGGCTGAGCAGCGCGAGAGAAAGCATCGGAAGGTCCGGCATTAGAACGGGTTTGAGCCGCCCATGTGCCCATCAGGGGCTGGCAGGGATGTCCTTCCAGTTTAAAATAATTCCGCCGGGCCACGTTCCCACGGCGGCGGAAAGGGACCCGTCCGCCAAATGAGCGCGGCGGAAATCCGTCCTCGGACCCCGGAGCGTCTCGCCGGCCGGCTGTTCGGACACCGCCGTTCGGCGGGAGGTGCGTTCCTGGTGCCGGGGGGACTCCGATTCGCACCTCCCGCTGCCGCAGCTGCCGCGTCGCCGTCGGTCTGCCTCCGTGTAACGTTATACGGCCGTCTCCGTTTCGCAGGACGCCGACAGGGTGCCGCGACGCCGTGATTTACGTCGTCTTACGCGCCGCATTTATGGGCACCCGGCGGCTCGTTTATTTTCAGGGCCGCCGTTCGGATCCCTGACTTTATTAAGGCTGTGTCACGAGCGCTCTTGTCACTTAGCAACAGCTGGTCGGCGCCCTTAAATCACGGACGAGCCCCCAGAGGAGAAAGGGTCGTGTTGGACGTGCGTCCACACCCGCGGTCGTCTTACAGCTTCGGTGAGATTCTGAAGTCTCACGCTGAGGTAATGCTCTTTGGTGACGAGCTGCTTTTTGGGGTCCTTCCAGAAAGTTCTGTCCCCCACTCGCGTCCTTAGCGTCGAAAGGGCTGTGTCCGTCGTCACCGAGATTGAGTCCATGACATCTGGGTGCTGCTCATCTTCCTCTTCTCTCTGCTCCAGATTTTCCAGTCATCGCTGTTTCTTCTATAGAATCCGGTCTTCTCATGACGTGTCCGGAGTATGAGGACCGCGGTCTCGTCGCGTCCTCTTCCGGTGACGCTTCCGGCCGGATGCGATCCAACATCCATCCATCCGTTTTCCTGCCTGTCCGCGGGGCCCTTCCGTGCTTCTCCCGTCCTGCTCCTCCGGCGTCCACCTTTCACGCCGGTGCTTTACGTTTCCGAAAGCGACGCCGTTCGCTGTTCTTGTCAGTATTTCGGCACGTTTGAGGGCCTTCTCTAGGTCTTTCTCCACAGCCCTGCCAAGTGCTTGTCTTCAGCCAACCTCACGACCTCTGGATCCCTTGCTGACTTGTTCCCGAGAGGCTAAAGTTGTCAGCAGCTTCCGTTCCGTTTCCTCCGTGCCGCCGTGCCGTTGTTTTCCGGCCTCCGCGGAATTCCTGA
Source organism: Scleropages formosus (assembly GCF_900964775.1). Lineage (NCBI taxonomy): Eukaryota > Metazoa > Chordata > Actinopteri > Osteoglossiformes > Osteoglossidae > Scleropages > Scleropages formosus. The sequence continues at coordinate 2,505,268 of NC_041821.1, forward strand.
ACTTCCCTCCTGGATTTCTGGCCCTCGGAGGAGCTCCTCCTCGGCGTCTTCACCAGCAGCGTGATGGTGGACGCGCGGCCCGCGCCTTGGACACACGGACGGTGGATCTTCTCTGGCTCGGCGGGCCTTGTCGGCATCAGGCTGCGGTGGAACCGCGGTGGAACCGCCGTGGATTACTGTACGAGACGGTCAACTCGACGGCTCTAGCTGGGACAGGGAGCGTTGCAGGACCTCGTCGATGTCGGTGCCGTTCCTCTGAACCCGCGCGGCGCCCGGTGCCGGAGAGGGGAGCCGTCCCGCGGTGCTGCCGAAAGGCAGCGGCCCCTGCGCGCGGACACGATTTACCGCGTCCTCGCTGCGTGTCCTCGCTCGCATTTGGAAGGGGCTGATTTTCCGCTCCAGCTCTCGTGCGGAATGCGCTCGGGCGGTCGATGGCGGCGCCCGCCAGCGGAGCGTTCAGCCGTGTGTCCGCTTCGTACAAAGTTTAATCGACGTGGCCTTTCGTGTCCCGATCGTCTCTCCCAGTTTTCCCTCACGTTTATTCATGTCGCTGACACTTTTCTCCAAAGCTCCTCCTTTGCTGCATTTATACAGCGAGGTAATTTTTACTGTCAGTTCAGCATAAGTACCTTGATCAAGGCTACTGTAAAAAGCGGTGGCTTTTGAACCCAGGTCCTTCGAGTGCAAAGGCAGCAGCAGCTCAAACCGCTACGCCACCCGCTGCCTCATGGGTGAAAGGCACTAATCCGCACCGCCGCGCCTTGGGATGGCATCGTTTACCTCGTTGCCGGGGCAACGACAGATGGGAGCGGATGTGCAGCGTTCAGGTGAACAGCTTTCATTCTTTTGCCCTCCGACACAGAACTTTGAGCCGAATAAACGGTGAACTCTTGACCTTCGTTACCGGTGTCGACGGAGTTGCGTTTCGCTCCGTGGCCCCCCGCTCATGGTGTGTGACAAACCCTCTTGCCGAGCCCCTCCCACCATATATCCCCAGCCGCTTCCGTCCTCTGCAGACATCCCAGGATGCTTTGTGTCGCTCTTGGCGAGGGCTTGGTGTGTCCAGGCGGCAGCGTGTTCGCCTCCCCGGTCCATAGCACCCGGCGCTCGCAAAATCGCGATCGTTTTTAATTATCGCTCGGGCTCGCATTTGCATTTTTCCTTTAGAAAAGGAGGCTGCGGGTCGGGATGTCCTTCCAAGGCCGTGCCGTGGACCTCGAGGAGACCGAAGGGCAGCGGTTCGTCATGCAGAGCATTGTGGCGGAAAGGGCGTATTACGGTGCCAGTTGTGTCCTGCCCTGTTCGATACCCCCCCCCTGCCTCTTGGCCTTCATGTGGGGAGCAGTGTGAGCGGGTACGTCGGTGGCCTCCGGCTGTGTTCCGCTGTCGGGACACACACACACACACGCGTGCAGAGCGGATGATTGATCGGAGCGTCTATCCTGCCAGCGCGCACACCGAATCGACGCGCCGTCTTTTCCCCCCACTCGTCTCTCACCCGCGAGCGTGACGGAGACTCGAGGAGCGCGTTTACATCCGTTATGTTCTCTTACGCCGCTCCGCTCCACACGTCGGTCCCAGCGGGAGTTTCGCCGCCAGCATCTGTTGACAGTCAGAGTGCGTTGCCCTCGAAACGAGCGTAGTGCTGAATTATGGATTCGTTCGCGTAACACACACACACACACAGGGCAAGTGAAACGCTTTTTCAGCAATTGAGGAGAAACGGCTTCAAGCAGTAATGCTTTTGTGCTGTGTGTGTGCGTGTGTGTGTGTGTGTGACGGGACTGATTCCATTACCGGGTCAGGGCGGTCGATTGTATTTTCCATGTTCGCACACTCCAGGGTCTCTTGGGTTCAGTCCTGCTTGTCAGCTATTTGACCTCTAATGGTCACATTTATATTTATTAATTTTTCTGATGCTCTTCTCCAAAGCAACACTAATCAATCTGCTTATTATTTACCCATTTAGATAAATTTTTACTGTATCGCTTCAGCCCAAGTACCTTGCTCCGGGGTACCGGAGCAGGCGGTGGGATTCAAACCCGCGTTTTGAGCCGAAACGCGGCAGCGCGACCCGCTACGCCCCCTGTCCGCGGTCCTCCGACACCCCGACGGCTCGGTTCCCTCTGGACCCACCCAAAGCACCAAGGGTCAGAGGTCAGCGGCGGTCCGCCGTCACCCGCGTCCCCTCGCCGTTAGACGGCCGGCCGGCGTGCGCGAAATGCTCACGTTCACCTCGTCGCTCTTGATTTGCGCTCGGCGTCCCGCATACACGGCCCTTTTTCGGGGTTCGAGCGAGGAAAGCGGACGACCGCAGGTTCGAATCCCACCTCCTGCCGCAGGGTCCTCGATCAGGGTACCTACCCTGAACTAACAAATGCATGAAAAATTACCCCGCTGTCTGAATATGTAAATCGGTTCGAGCGGCTTCACGGCTCCGGAGCGACGCGTCAGGTCACGGAAGAAAGGAAGAAATGTGAGCGCGTGCGAGAGGAAGAGACGCCGTCGTCCTCGCAGTGTCCTCACCGCTCCCCCGTGTCGCCTGTTGCAGGACAGAGAGCGAGGAGCCGTGAAGCGGAGAGGCGCTCGCCATGAACACAGGTACGTTGAGCGCCGCCGCGGCACCAGGCGCATCGTCGGCCCGTGCGTGCGTGCGTGTGTGAGAGGATACCGAAGGACTAGAACTGGCAGCGCGAGGTTCCGAACCCCTGTCCATCTACATGTATTGGACATCAAGGTGGCGATTAGCAGGCGCCTTCTTTTCAGCACAACTGATGGTACGGGGGTTGCAGCTTTTGCCTTTGGACCCAAAGGTCATAGGTTCAAATCCCACCTCCAGCTGTTGTACCCTTGAGCAAGGTACTTACCTTAAATTGCTCCAATAGAATTATCCCCTTGTCGTAACGGATAAATAATTATAAGTCACTTTAGAGAAAAGCGTCAGGTACATGAATGTATAAGATAGGTGTGGGGGGGGTCGCGTTAGCGTCCAGGTACTGGGGATTAATAAATGCGGGAAGGTTTTACTGATTTTTCCACCAAGATTGTTCCCATAAGGCTTTGTGTTTGAAAGAACCCAAACCCTGTAACACACAGCCCTGTGTACAGAGACCGTCCCCGTCCACCGCAGTCCTCACCACACCGCATAAATACCACGGTGTGCACAGCTGCCTGTGACCGATCGAAACTGACTGCGAGTCGGTGTGCGTGTGCGTGCGTGTGCGTGCGTGTCACTCAACATGCTGCATGCGGCACCGGATGCCCTCAGCTCCTCCATGCGAGACGAGCCCGTTTTTGCTCCAGTGTTGCTTTAACCCGATTGGCCGCCAGGACACGGAATGCTTTAACCCGATTGGTTGCTGTGCACGCGTACCGGTACTCCGGCGAGCCTGGCAGCAAGCGTGAGCCGCACGTCCGAGAGCTTCTCGGCCGCCAAAGTCCCGGTCCTTAACTACGGTGACACGCCTGTTGCTAAGCGACCCGGAATCGCAAAGCGTGGGGGCAAACCGTGCGGACAGGGGAAGCGTGCGCTCCGATCCACGGCCCACGCAGAGCGCGTGTGACCGAAGCGTCGTACGTGAAGGCGTGTGCGTGTTTTAGCCACGGAGCCATAACGGTGCATGTGCTTTACCTTCCCTGTGCTGGGGGCGGGGCTTCTGCATGCCGCCGCCCAGATAGCGGAGGACAGGCTCGAAAGAGCTCCGCGCTCTGCGTGACGCTGACGCCCGCGAAGAGGGTCCAGAGCTCGCCCGACCTGCGTGGCGCTGCAGGTACCGGCCGCCCCCGCCACCGCCGCTGCCGCCACCCTGCGCACCCTCCCTCGCCGACCGCGCCCCCTGCGGGATGTCGACGGAACCCGCCTGCCGAATGCACTGCTTATAGTCATTTCTGCTGCTGCTGGCGCTTGAACTTCTTCTGCTTTTTTTTTTTCCTGCTTTTAACACGTGTTTTAAATGACACTTTCCTTCCCTCCATTTTCATGCCACCTGGATCTTCGCGTTCGCACCCTTTCTCGTACTGCATCCTACTATCGAGCTTTCGCGGCGCCCTCGGTGGGGGGTCTTCGGTGTGCGCACGACCCCCCGTGTATCCACTCGGGCTCACGTCTGGAGCTTCGTAAATATCGCGGGGCTCCGTGCCGAGGGCCGTAAACACAAATGCCGCGGGGAGGCGGGGCACTTTGCGAGTGACACCGAGATTCGTTGCGACGGATTTGCGAATAAAAGAGCGAGTCGTGTTCGGCAGCACTTAGGCGGAGATGGAGGAACTTGTTGTTGTAAATGAAGAGCGGCGTCAAGGAGGCTCAACCGCCGCCCTCCCGGGGTTCATTAGCTCCGTGGCTTTTTCATCTCGCGTCGGGCCGAACGCTCGTCTCGGAGGCCCTCGACTCCGCCCCGTCGTCGGTCCCGCCTCGATCCGACGATTTGAAGCGCTTTTCGGCACAAAGTGCTTTTAATAGATGGTTGCGGTGGCTCTGGTTTCCTGCAGCGACCGCCCCCTCCGCCCCTCAGGGACCGACTGCCCGACCGCTAACCGCCCGCTCTCGGAGTCGGTTCCTCCCAGAACCCGTGTGCCGGTGACCCAGTTTGCGGGATACTCGTTCGGCCTTCCGCGGGCTCTGGGGTTTGTCCCCCAAATACGTGCCTCGCGTTGCTTATCCCTCCATCCGTCGTGGCTCTTAACCCCGCCCCTTCGGTACCTGAAGCAGGTGAGGCCATTCTGTACGGCAGCAGTATGATCGTTAGTTACCGTTTCATGTTACCAAAGATACGAGCAAGTCGACATCCAAGTGGATGGGAGGGGGGGGCGGTAAAAATAAAATGAGGTTATGGAGCAGCCCAGTCGAAATCCTGAGCTGAATCCAGCTGAGATTTTGTGGCAAGAGCTGAAAAAGGAGTTTTGTGCTCAAAAACCCTGCGGCGTCGCTCATCCGGAGCTCTTGCGCCCGGAGGAACGGGGCGAAACCGGCGCCCGGCGACGCGAAGGACCGACGCTCGGCTCAAATCGGTGTTCGGTTGCAGTCGTCGCGGCTGCAGGTGACACCGGCGCTCGCTGAGTGTGAGGAGCGGTGACTTTGCCGCGTGGCGCCCGTCGGGCTTGATTTTTCCCATGGCGTTACTCGTTCACCGCCCCGCCCTCCGTCTAACGCTACACGTTAGGCGAAGAACGGAAAACGTTCGGCGTGGAAAAAGATTTAAAAAACGCAGTAAGGGAGCAAATACTCCATCACTGGCACTACAGTAGGAGATGGGATCTGAACCCAAGTCCTGCGATTTTGAGGCGACGGCTCTAAGCGGTACGCCGCCTGCTGGCCCTCATGGTTCACAGCGCTCCCCCCCCCCGCTATTGTCTCCGTGCCCCCAGCATCCTCCTCTTCCTGCTCCATCTCTCACTGTTGCCCAGAGCTCTTTCCATTTCATCATCATCATCACCATCACCGTCACCATCATCATCGTCATAATCTGTGTAGAGTCGATGATGGTGTTTGTTGCAGGCTTGGCTCGAATCCCTCGTGTGATGCCGAATCAGTGCGGGTTTCTCCCGTTTCACCTGAGAGGAGGTAACGACTCGCTCCGTCTGCGTTCGCCCCGGCTGACCTCCACCTCTTTCTTTTCAGGAAGCGAATCTCACTCGTCCGACTCAGGTAATTCCTCTACGGTTGCGGCGTGACCCCCCCCAAATACCGCGCTTTTCTCCGCCATTCACTAATGTCACACGGACACGTCACTCCATTCCCGCCGCCGCTGGTGGGTCGGAGCGACATTTGCAGAAACGCAGCACGGGCGCCGCGGTTCGGAGGGGTCGCGGGAGCCGGAGAAGAGGCTCCGGCGCCCTGAAGGCCCTTCGGTCTGCGTTGCTCTCCTTGCAGATGCCTGGAGGTCGCGCAGCGCCACTGACGCCCTGGGCAACGGCGACGCCGGCACCACCTCTCTGGCCGCCAAGGGCTTCCGCAGCGTCCGGCCCAACCTGCAGGACAAGAAGTCGCCGACGCCGGTAAACAGGCCGCCGCCCACCGTCACCGCACCGCTACAGCGCCTCCCGCTGGCTGCTCATCTGTGTGGTCCAGGGCACAGTGTGCAGATCTCATGATCGAAATGCTTTGTGTGTGTGTGTGTGTGTGCGTGCGTGCGTGCGTGTGTGTGTGAGCGCGCTCAGTCCCAGGTGGAAAGTCCACCCAGAACGCACCACGAGTGAATTCTTTCTTGGGCTTATTTTTCCATATGCCCATAAAAGGAAGGAGGGAAATTCTGTGGGTTTCTTTTTTTGAGATTAATCAAAAGACTCTTGGGATCACTGGACGTGTGTGTGCGCGGCGCGCGAGGACTTAAGGACGTGTCCGAGAAGATTAAAAAAAATAGAAATGAACCAACTTTGAAAGATGAAGCGTAGAACTGCGTTATGGGGTTTATTGGAATGTGGTTCCGAGTCATTTTTCGGACATTTTATTGCATTAAACTTAGTGAGGGTGCAGCCCCTGCGGTCACATGTAAAGAAGCACACGCGTGCGTGTCCCTGTCTGCGTGTGCACGTACACGAGGAGCGTGCGAGGATGCGTCCAGCTGTGGAAACAAAACGCAAAATGTTGTTTTTATGTCTTTTTTTTTGCATTCATTGCATATATTGTTCTTACGGTGTAACACTGGAATTAAAGTGCGTGTGCAGTCTTGGCAGTGATATATGAGTGTGTGTGTGTGTGTGTGTGTGGGGGTGATGCCAGGTCCACCCTGCTCATGGGCTGCGGAATTCCAGCCCCCCGGTATGAACGATGTGTCACTAAATGTAATACAAAAGTGTCGAGAAGCTCGTGAGCAGGAAGTGCTTCTCCTTCGCCGTCTCTCTCTCACCTGTCGTGTGTTCTGTCCTTTACCCCCCACCCCCATCATTTGCTCCGGAACTTTCTGGGGGCCTCAAAGGTCCCCCTTCCTCCCCCTCGGAGGGAGAGCTACCGCTCCGCCGCGGCGGGCCACGACCCCCCTTCCTACAGCCTCCTGCGGTCGCTGGCGGAACCCGGGGCCGGCTCGTTCGCCCTCGGCGACAGGGCGGTCGTTGAGATGAGCGCGTGTGCCGGAGACACTGGGCCTGTCGGCGAAGGCCCGCCCCCCCCCGAGAGCGGCGCCGACCCAACCGTAACTCCTGTCTCCGCCTCCGGCTCGCTCCCGCGGTCCGACGACAGCCAGGTGTGGGAGCGCGACCCCCTCCCCCCCCGGCTCCAATGCCACCTGGCTGCGGTGCCTCCCCGGCGCGCACTTTGACCCCACCGTGACGAACGTACACTCTTCCCAAACCGCAGCCGCACTGCACTGCGAGACACACGTCACACACTATGGGCCAAAGACGACCTCCCCCCCCACCCCCCCCGCTCTGGTTTATAGGGACTCTCTAGATCCTCATTCGAGTGACGCGTTCCCAGATTCGTTTTTCTTTTCATTTTGTTTCCGGTTCATATTCAATTGCACCTGGCCGGCCAATAGGTGGCGGTAAAGAGCACCCAAAGCACCGCCCCTCCCCCCGAGGGCAGGACCCGGTCGTGTGTCGGCAGCAGACCCCGCCCCTCGGGCCGCAGTAGCCGCACCCCTCGGGCCGCACCCCGCCGCATCCGCTCATTCCCTTCTCTGTCTCTCTATCCGCCCTCTCAGCCTGAGGCCCCGCCCACCCTCCCTGGAAATGCCCCGCCAGACCCATGCTCCTCCCCCACCCCTCTGGCCCCCTCCCCCTTCGAGCGCGCGGCATCGCCCCTCACCGCGTCCGCCCTCAGCCACTACTCGTCCTCGTCCGCCGGCATGCTGGAGGAGCTGCAGGTGGACTCCCCCCCCGGCACGGCCACGCCCTCCCCGACACTGTGTCTGCTGTCCGCTGCCGCCGACGACACCGCCCTAACCTCCACCGCCGTCTTCGCCACCAATGTAACTATCCCCAGCGCCCCCCAGACCGCCCCTCCCGTACCCCAGACACTAACCACACGCTGTATGGAGCCCCCCCCCCCCCCCCTCCCCCGATCCCGCTCACTGCCAGCACTAACTCCGCCCCTCCGTCCTAGTGCGTCTCCCCGGTGTGTCTCTTGTGGGCCCTCCGGTGTGGCCCTTCCCTCCCGGTAGAGTGTTTACTGCAGGAGTGTGTGTGCGCGCGTGTGCGTGTGCGTGTGCCATATTAATGAAACCTTAATGTCGCATTAATGAGACCTAAACGTGTCCTAACAGCCCTGCGGGAAGGAGGGAACGCCCCCGGTGCTGCTGTTGGTGGCGCTTCCCCCGGCAGCCCCCTCCCGAGCACAACGTCCGTTCGGCTTCCTCCGTGGTGGAGTTTGCTCACGGCTAACACGTTAGCGCCCCCCGCGGCCCCCCACTAACGCCGCACCTCCCGCACCCTCCCGCCCGGCGCTCGGGTCGCCCTCGTTCAGCGCCGCGTTTCCTGTGTTTCCCAGGGCGGCGCGGCGGTGAACGGAAGCACCGGCTTCGGTCAGGGAGCCTTCTCCCGCCCGGCCTACCCGCCGGCGCCCCCCTCCCTCAGCCCCGGTGCGGGAGCCCTGCATTCCAGCTGGAGCGCAGGTGAGCCGGAGCGCCGCGGTCCCCCGAATGGGTGGGCTGTTCACCGAGAACGTCACGAATCCCCCCGTCGAACCCCCGCAGACCCGTCCTCCGCCTTCTTCCGGGAGCGCGAGTCCGACGCCGGCCGTGTCGCCGTGCCCATCGCCCGCTTTGAGGAGGAGGAGAGGAGGGTGTCCATCATCAAGGCCCCCCACTACGAGGGCATCGGCCCCGTGGACGAGTCCGGCATCCCCATCGCCATCAGAACGGTGAGAGCGGCGCCCGAGCAGGATTTTCATTGGCTCCTTGTTTGCTAGAAACATGGGGACGTGTGACTTGACACCGGGCCTCCGATTGGCTCTTTGGTTGACGCGGGCATCTACGTGACGGCCCCCCCCGCACCCCCCCGGAGGACGATCGCAACGCGTGATCCCAGATCGGCCGAGTCCTAAGCGCGGGGCCACAGAATGTGCCTCGTTGAGCCGTAGGGTGTGGGGTGTGGGGGTGGGGCTGCTGAGCTCGACATTATTGATCCGCTGCTCGGGGAAGCGGTTCTGCCGCATCGGTCATTCCAGCCCCCCACCCCCCCGGTGAGTTATGTGAGAAAACAGTCGTATTAGCGGCAGCAGCTGGGCCTCGGTGACACACGGATGTTCGTCTCCGGCGTCCCCTCCGCCAACCCCAGATACCGTGCTTTACCGTGCATTTTACCGTGCCCCTCTGCGCTCGCTGACTTTGCGCTGCTCTTTGTCTGTTTCCCGCCGAAGACGGTGGACCGACCCAAGGACTGGTACAAGACCATGTTCAAGCAGATCCACATGGTGCACAAACCAGGTACGGCCCTGTCCTCGCGCGACCTCCTCCTCCTTGTCCGGGTGCGACTTCCCCTTAAGCGAAGTGAGCAGCAGGTGGCGTAGTGGTTGGAGCTGCTGCCTCTTACCTCACAGGTTGCGGGTTCGAATCCCACCCTTGATCAGGTTACTTGAAGTGATACAGTATAAAATGCACGCTGGAGTATAACGGGGTAAACCGGTGTAAATAAGCTTAACGCGGGAAGTTGCTTTGAGTAAATGTGTGAGATAAACATCCCTGTCTTTATATGTTCCCCACCCCCGGGCCTCCTATTGTGCGCTACTGACTGCCCGGTGACGAGTGTGAGTTAAGGCGTCACCGCAAGTCGGTCGTCCATCTGCTTTTTAAATCCCGTCCTCGATCCCGGAGCCGAGGCCCATTAGAGCCCATCTGTGGTGGTGGTGGTGGGGGGGGGTGTTTGTTGACTTCAGCTAAAGGTTTTTCTCCCCTTGAAAGGGCTGTCAGCATTTATGAGCTGTGTTTACGTAAAGCTTTACACACACACACACACACGCAGCAATCTAGACACACCAGTACACTAGAAACGTGTGTTTGGTCTGCAGGAGGAACCCGCACGTTCACGGGAAGAACGTAAAAACTCCAGACGCAATGAGCCGTATTCGAACCCGTAGCCGGCCGTCCGCGAGGCGCCGGCGCCACCCGCCGAGCCTCCGTACCGTGCGGCCTCCTGACTGTGACGGTGACCTTTGTTCCCTCGGAATATTTCTCTCTCCTCCACAGATGATGACTACGCCGACTCGTACAGTGGCGCGTACGCAGCGATGAACACAGGTGAGTTTGAGCCCGTCTCTCCGCTGGTGCCCCCCCCCCCCCACAATGCCGACACCAAGAGACCGGTACCGGTCGCGAAGGTGTGCGATGAGGGCCTGGCCCCCGGCACCCCCCCAAGCTAGACGTGAGCGCTGACCCCCAACGTCATGTTAAGGTCACATCACTGGACTGAGGTGCCACAGCGCACAGTAACCATAGTTACAGGTACAAACAAAACGTGACAACACAGAGAAAGAGCACAGCAGCAGCCTGTGAAACTGCCGCTCGCTCTCGTTCAAATTCGGTTCGTTCTTTTAAATATGCGTAATTTCTGTGTAAAATGACGTGAAGTGGCCGTCACGGTGCCTGGATGGTGCGGGAGAACATGGGTTTGAGGCCCGTTCGCACCGTGCGGAGCGTGCGTGTTCTCACCATGTCTGTGGGGGCTTCCTCCAGGTGCTCTGGTTTCCTCCCACAGTCCACAGGATCGGAGACGCTGAATTCCCCGTGGCGAGCGTGCGCGTGCGTCGCTAAACTGGCAACCCGTCCAGGGTGTGCCCCCCTTCAGCCTTGCGCCCAGTGGTCCTGGGATAGGCTCCGGCTCCCTGTGACCCTGCTCAGGTCAAGAGCTTGTTGAAACTGCATGGATTATATATGAGTGACGTTCTCAGGGTAAAGTGCGCGTATAGTGGTTTACAGGTACAGTATGTGGGATAAAAACGCACCAGTGTAAATGTCAGGGGTCAGTAAGTGACGTCGTAGTTACAGCTACTATCTTACCCTCAAAGGATGCGGGTTCGAATCCCAACTCCTGTAGTGCCCTTGATTAAGATACTTGAATACTATGCCTGAATTGGCATAGTAAAAATGACACTGCCACATGAATGAGTAAATCGGTGTAAGTAGGTTAATGCACCATGGTAATGACTGAGGATCGTCCTCAGTCACCGAGGACACACGGGTGCACAGGGTGTTTGTCCTTCGCGCAAAGGAGGCGGAGGACAGTGCTGTTAGAGGAGTTGCACGCGCGCGCGCACACACACACACACAGAGACAGTATCCGAGGTCACCCCGGCACTAACGCGTCTCTCCTCCTGTCACAGATGGACCGTCCAGCCTTCTCCACGCCCACCCTCCCCCGCGAACCCACACGTACCGACCTCTGTCCAAGAACCCCTCGGACAACGGCCCCGCCGCCCTCCGGGACCCGTCGCCTTCCCCGTCGGCCGTCTCTCCGTCGCCCCTGCCGCCGCCGCCCCCTCCCATGCCGTCCCTGACTCAGCTGCAGCCGCGGGAACGGGAGCGGGATCTACCGGACGCGTAAGACGCACGGACGCACCGCCGCCCCCTGCTGGACCGAGCCGGCGGCGGTCGTGCATTTCCGATCTTTTTTTTTTTCCCCAAGGACTGTTTTCAGTAGCGAAACGTCACCGTTCCGAGGGTCTAAACGTTACGCGCGGATAACAAAGTGTGACGGAAATGATCTCATTAGCACATGTGGTAAAGACGAGGTAAATTATGTCGGGGTTGTACCAAAAGTAATGAGCATGAAGGGGGCAGCAGGTGGCGCGGTGACTGGAGCCGTTCTCTCGTAACCGAAGGACCTGGGCTCGAATCCCACCTCCTGCTCTCGCACCACTGATGAGGGTCCTTTGCCTGAATTAATACAGCAAAAAGTTACACGGCTACAAAACCCCCATCGCGATCAACGCACTCTTACCTTCATCCATTTCAGTACCAAAGTAACTTTCACCGGAGCCATTTAGGGTAAGTACCTCGATCGAGGCTCCTACAGCTGGAGGGACTCAAACCCGCAACCTTTGGGCACAAAGGCAGCGGCTCGAACCCCTACGCTACCAGCTGCCCCTTTTATTTTTTAATTTTTAATATTTTTTGTTAGAAGCACTTTGACCATTACATGGATGTGTCAATAGACACATACTCTACTGTACTATACTGTAATGTACCGTGCTATACTGTACTACGCTATACTGTATTATTATACTATACTGCGTCACATGCAGGTGTGAGACGGCACACGGAGCCGCCGGTCACGGCGTTTCTCTCTGATTTTACCGCACTCGTTACTTTGGGTACTTTTCTAAACACCAAATAATACACTATACTGTATCTGGTTTAATTAGAAATGGAAAAGGCACGGACGGTACGTCCTCCACCGTGGGAAGGGCGCGTCGCGCCGGTTATCGCGGGACGCCCGCTGAACCCACTCGTCCGCGGTGGACGCTCCCGGCCGTGACCCTTTGCTTTGGTCAGTTCGGGGTCGGAGGGACGTAGGAGCGCCGCGGGTCCGTCGCGTGGAGGATTTACTCGACTTTTACCCGAGCCCCGCTGCGGTTTCACTCTCCGTCTTCGCCCCCCTTCGGCTCAGGAACGAGTGGGGACCCCCGGACCGGAAGGTGGACACGCGGAAGTACCGCGCCGAGCCTCGCAGCATCTTCGAGTACGAGCCGGGAAAGTCCTCGATCCTGGAGCAGGAGCGCCCGGTGAGTGGCTGCGCGCGGAGAGCGGGTTTCGACCGCCGGTGTCGCGGTTGGACGATTCCTCCCTCTTGCGTAACTGTGCATTATTTTCATGCTGCCGTTTCCTGTCAGATTAGAGATGTAATCCTTTAATCGCTGCTCGTGATCGCGGGGGGTCTCGGCTAAATCGCCTCATGAGAGGATCGCCCGGGCGACCTGCTCCGCTTCGTCTCTTCGGGCGCTTTCGGAGCGACTGAGTTCGGGACGTCCGCTCTCTGTGGACGTTTAGAGCTGCTGCCTTCGGACCCGAAAGGTCGCGGGTTCGAATCCCACCTCCGGCTGTAGTACCCTCGAGCCGGGTACTTACCCTAAATTGCTCCAGTAAAATGACAAAGCTGTATAAATGGGTAAATAATTGTAACGTTAACGTTGTAAGTCGCTTTGGAGAAACACATCAGCTAAACGAATGCGTGTAAGTGAGACGGTACCGTCCCCTCGTCCGGTGGACGGCAGCGAAAGGGTGGGTTCGATGAAGAGGGGGTGTTCATTTTGAAGAAATAAGGTGGTTTGAGTGTAAAAACCCCCCTGGACATTTTTTTTTGTGATTAACCGTTGTAACGTGCAGACACACACACTTTACCAGCATCGCTGCATTTCCAGGCTCTGCACCTCAGTGTTTATTTTGCACGGTCAGCACACCGGTACAGAGGGTGCAGAGCTCTCCATAGTGTGTCAAAGAGCAGCAGCACTGCTAGTCAGTAGTGGTTAGTAGTGGTTACTAGCACACGAGTGTTAGTCGAAGAGCAGAGTAAGAAGGTAGCAGAAAATTGTGAATGGTGGAGACGTACGAGCCGTTTCAGAACTCGAGCCTCTTGGGATCAACGAGAGATCCAGCAGCAGGAGGTTCTCTAGGGACGAGCGCTCGGTAGGGCTGCGGCGGAAGGTCAGGAACGTGTCCTCAAACGTGTCCTCAAACGTGTCCTCGACCAGCTCGGCTTATCGACACGAAGAAGCAGTAGTGCTGTTCGGTCTCATATTTCCTGCAACACCGTATTGACGTGACATCGGTCACGGTGGACACTGGAGGAGCAGGACAGGAGAAACATGGACTCCTTTGACCGGACGAGCCGGAGGACATTTAAGGACCCCCTGGACAGGAAGGCAGAAAGAAAGAGGAAGATGAGCGGCACCCAGGTGGAGGGACTCGATCTCGGTGACGGTGGACACAGCCCTTTAACGCTAAGGACACCAGTGGGGGACGGAACATTCTAGAAGGACCCAATATACGAGCGGTCAACGAGAGTCGATGTCAAAAGAGTCGTGAACGGTCAAGGAGCCTCGGCGTGAACTCGGCCGCGCTTTGTGAGCGCAGTCATCTCGCACGCCTGCTGCATCACATCTTCATCGGCAGATTGTTGAGATGAAAGGATGCTCCGGGCAGCGGCCGAGAGCCTCGGCATCGATCTCGGCGCACCGGCGGAGAGCAGAACATCTGGCGCTCGATGAGTTTGTGGGCCTGTAAGTTGGGCCCCCTGTGCTGTTGTGGGGTATCGTACCGCGTTTCTGCTCTAGAAATGAGGTAATATCGGTGTGCGTGTATGTGTGTGTGGGGAAGGGGGGGGTGTCCCGCAGATTTGTTCCGCTTCAGGTTTATACCATCCGAGGTGTTGCACTTGCGTGTCCCTCGGCGTCACGTCACTCGGCGTCCCATTGCTGCCGCCCAGCGGTCAACTGGGGTCATTCGTAGGCAGATTAACATGTCGACCGTTCCCATCCCATCACGCCCGGTTACCTTTGTTCAGCAGCTTTGAGCTCCATTCAGCAGGAGGCGGTGACAGGAGAGGTGAGGAGGCTCCACGTCGCGAGCAGTTTGAAGAAGATCTGCGGTGCTGTGACCCGGTTCTGCCTGCGGTCGCTGCAAGAGGGGCGGGATGGGGCGGGTGGTGTACGGCCCGAATCGGCCCCCCCGTTTCGGCGCAGGGATTCTCTCGGGCGTTCGTGAGGAACAGACTGGACGAAGCGGCCGAGGACGCGTGCGCGTGGGACGTGTTTTTGGTGGATGGAAGGGATGGGATCGAAAGCTCGCGTTCAGGCTTGTGTCCGTGGAGCGAGTGGAGCCCCCTGCTGGAGCCCCTCGGTACCGCAGCCCGTCGAGGTTCTCCTCGGGCGCGTCGTATCGCCGTTGTTGAGCGTGAAACACGGGAATGGTTCACTGCTGAGTTTCGGGACGGCTGGGAACACCACAGCCATCCATATTTCTGTGCTCTCTCTCCTCCCCCCCCCCCATCACTCTCACTCTCCACTCCAGACTAGCTCCTTACACCCAGATGACATAGATTTAGAGAACGAGCCCTGGTATAGGTTCTTTTCCGAGCTGGAGTTCGGGCAGCCGGTAAGTACGTGTGCCCGCCCCCCTCCCCCGCCGCCGTCGCCCACCGCCAGCACGCGTGTGCTCTCCTCTAGCTGCTCGGCACGTCGAGGCGCCCGCTGTCCTGTGTGAGCGCGCCGCGCACTCACACAGAGCAGCAGGTTGGTGTGGTTTTATGCATTCCCTGGAAACCTGACCCCACGCCCTAATATTTTCTTGAGGAGAAAGTCCTCCCGCGCGTCCTGAGATGGACACGTGTCCCAAACTGATTGCGTGTCCTCTGCGACCTATGACGGTGATCGCGGCGCGGCGCCGCCCCGGAGGCTCTTCACTCCTCTAAGAAAATGTGCTGCTGTTGGCATCGCTCTCGTCCCACCCAGCACCGCTTCCACAGCTCTTCTCATCCTTTTCCTCACCGTGTCTTTTGCTAAAAGTGTGTGTGTGTGTGTGTGTGTGTGTGTGTGCGCGCGGTCAGTAGTGTGGCAGCATAGCCTGGGAAAGGTTTGGGGTGCAGAAATGAACATGAGCTGCACATCTGAGCTCCAATACATGAGCAACACTGTATCCAACCATGTACCCAGCAATATACCCAACACTGCACTCAACCCCCACCCTTCAAGAAGGGGGTGAAATTCTTACCTCATCTTGTTATCCGACACCATTCCGACTAAGGACATTGCTCTGTAATTGCGATCTTATGTAACAAATGTAGAAGATGGTTGTACTGTACAAAACACAGTATCCCTACAAAAAACATGGTATTTCTACATGGACACACAGCAGCTGAGCAGCTGGATCAAGGGAGCAACAGGAGCTGCTGGGATTCAGACCTGCACCCTTTGGGAAACTGTCCTGTTCCTCACATTCTGCCCATTTTCACCACATCTTTGTGGTTCATTGTGCGTGTGTGTCTGTGTGACTCCTGTTTTGTTCCACTATTGTGTGACCAGAGTTGACCTGCTGTATGACGGCAGTTGAGTGCACGTGGACTGCAGGGGAAATGCAGCAGCGGTGGTGCTGGGGTGGGGGGGGGGTTCTCACTGCTGTGCTCTCACTGCTCCACACACACGCACATGAACACGCAGGAGCTGACTGAGTGTCAACATGTGTTTATGCCACATGTCGCACATGGCAGTGGAACCTGAAGTGTACAAATGTTGGTGTCCAGTGATGCTGCTGCATCGTCGCCATAGTAACAGCAGCATCACCTTGTGACGTGCGACTGGTGGTGCACCGTGGGCGCTCGCTCGGCCGGCCGCTATCTTTCAAACCTCCATTATTTAACCAGAATGAACTGTCAGGAAATGTGACACAGTAAAGAAGTACCCTGCTATGGTAAATGGTGAAAACACCCGTTCCTTGCGTAATATGGTTGATTTGATCCATAAAATAACTCTCATTGTGAGGGAGTCAGTGACTTTATTTCAGATTCTCAGACTAAAAATGTGTCACATTAATCAGAATACCGAAGTAAAAGGTATTTGTATCAATAACAGCGACATATTTTTGTAATATTGGTAACAAAATAGTTTCTATCTTGTCTTTTGTAATTCCACTCATCGCATCGGTGAATCCAATATGTATTTGGCTCATGGATTTTAATGATTTTTTTACCACATGAAACTTGACAGAACAAACACACTTAGAGAGCAACAGCGGCAGAGGAGTCTTTTTTTTTTTCCCCCGATCTTGTTTATTTATCGCACCTTTAAACAAGCTGCTGTCGTTGCCGTCGTTCCGAAAAATGCGCTTCACCGCGGATCGTGTGAAAAGGGAGTGTGTGGAAAGCAGAGCAGACACAGGCTGTTGTATGAAGAAGGGTGTGTGTGTACTATGTCCATGAGCCGTTGTAGCAATTTCCCTGGCTGTAGGATGCGAGTCTCTTTGGGGGGTAAATTACTAATCATACATGAATTAATTCGCAAATGGACACGCCCATTTCTTCAGGTTACACTCTTTACGCATGGGGTCTGGTGTGTGTGTGTGTGTGTGTGTGTGTGCGTACGTGCGCTCGCCTCCGTTCTCTAACGTTGTCACTCTTTCCACATGTTCTTTCCCATGATGCCACTGACTGTCCTCCACCTCATCTCCACCTCCTCCTCCTCCTACCTGCTGCTTCTGACACCCAAGCCTCCCAAAAAGCGCCTGGATTATAATCCAGACATTGTCCCTCGAGGCCCCTCCCAGGTAACGTCTCCCAGGCGCCACCGCCGTAGCCACGGTCTTTGTCAGGTGCCAGGTAACGCCGTCCTCCGATTGGCTCTCCCAGCATGTGCTGGCGGGACCCCGGTCGCCTAGCAACGGGTAAACACTCGGCTGGCGCTCAGAAATGCTGAGACGTAAGCGAACGTCGGCGGTGCCGTCGCACCTGCTCTTTCACGATACCTGCCTGTGTTCGTGCCCTCCTGGTCTCGGTGTGTGGGGAGGCAATCTTTTAGTTTGTTACAGAACCGAACCAGTGAATAAACGAAGGGACGTCGGTATTATTATCCCTTTGTTGTCGCTTGGTGGTAAAACTTTGGCGTCACGAACACGCCGAGCTACAAAGTGTTCACACGTGGCGCCGCCCGTGCGTGTGCGTTCGTTTGCGTGTAATGCACACGTACGGTAATGTCACACCGGTGCTCCTGAGCGCTAAGCAGCGCAGCCACAGGAGCTCCGACAGCTTCCGCGGCTTCTCACCGAGGACGGGCTTCTCGAACCTCGTCGGCGGTGGAAAATAACGGCGGGAAACCAGACTCTTGGTCGGACCGTTTGTCTGTCCGTCGGCGGTGTGTCTGTTGCGGCTTCGGTCCCGGCAGTAGGTGGACAAGAACGTTCCGGCGACGGCACATCCCGTGTGCTCGTCACTGACACGCACGGCCAGCGTGTCAGAGTGTCTCGGCATCCAGGCACACTCGGCAACAGCCGGGGGGTGCGTGTGTAGGGGGTGGAGCAGGTTCACCTGTATTGTGGAGCAGGGTGGAGCGCGTGCACCTGAAGCTCTGTGTGCTTCCTATAAGGTTCTGATCAGTCCTGCAGTTACAAGGATCCACCACTAGGGGTGCTGTTTATTAGTGGGCAATGATGAGCAAAGGTGGGGGCGGGACAAAGGGAGAGGGACCGGCTTGCTCGTCCAATCCGCTGCCCCACGCTGGGGGTTGCAGGGAGGGGCAGCGATGCTTTGATGCTTCCTTTGTGCGGCGATCCGGGGTGGGGGGGATGGGGGGAGTGCCGCGGGGCCGAGCACTGGGCTGGGGGCGCCAGTGTGAGGCTCATTCCTCTTTGTTCTCTTGCAGACATCCCTGTACCTCGCTCCGGTGGACCGCGATCCAGACAGACCGTCGAGGTGATGGTTCCCTTGTATTATCACCTGCTCTCTCTCACACACACACACACACACACACACACACACACACACACACGTCTTGGTGCTCACCCTCCACCGTGCACCCTCTGCCCCCCAGCTCGGCCAGCGACTACAGGAAGCGGAGGAAGTCGGAGCCGGCGTTCAGCCAGCCGGGGCAGCAGGGCGACGGGAATGCCCCCCAGCCGTCCCCGGGATCGGGGGACCCGCACAGGAGCGGTAGCAGCGGCGCCGCCCGGAGGCCCCTGGCTCGATCCTCGCCCTCCTCGCCCTCCAGGGTCAAAGGTCAGTCCCACTCGCTCGCTCGAGCGCACGCACACGGCGAGACCAATTCACGTACACGCGCATTTGTTCTCCTTTGTTCCGCTGTGATAAAGCACACCGGATCCTTCGTGTTCGCGGGGGCTCCGTACGTGGCCCCCCCACGAAAATAAAATTTTTCCGAATATCACTCCGTGGATCCAGCAAACCCTAAAAAAGCGACGATAAAATATGAATCCTTAGCTAATTTCTCATTTTATTTATCATTTTGAATTACATCTTTATAAACCCACTTATTATGTATTATTTATCATTGAAAAATTTAAATGTAATTAATGAAAATTCGTTCACTTGCGTCTGTTTCAGATGTTGGAAAAAAAATTGTCAGCTGTGGAACCGTCTTATGTACCGGCTTGTGACTGTTACTACAACCCCACGTGTGGTTTATTTACAGCCTAGCCAAAGTCCATCTTTACAAAAGATCGCAAGGACACAGCTGTCTCACACACACACGCCACTTGGCGAAACGTGTCCGTGTGTGGAAATCTGACACGGACGTCAGTTTGTTGACACGCGCTTGAACGCACGCCTCAGTGGGGGCGTTTCTTACCGGCATTTCTGCCATACATTGGAAGCTGATAGCAGTGTGTGTGTTACATGTCTCCGTGGTGATAGTTCTGTTTCCTCCCAGACATAAAATATTGAGTCACTCTTGTTCGTGGTAACAGGCTGCTGTTTATGCCCCCCCCAACCCCATCTAACTGCTAAAGAGTCTCTCACTGGCGGCTTTGGCATCCCACCATGTGTCTGTGTTCCCTCTGACCGCAGTAAGACCTCCGACCAGCAGGTGTCGCTGTGACCCTCTTAATGTCTTCTCTTTTCTCCTGCCATGCTGCTCGCGGCGGATACCAAAGGTGGGAATATGAGCCCAATGTACTCACCGCATTTAGGTTGTTCAGGTCCCGTCGGCGAAGGGCCGAGGGACCGGCGTCACCTGCGCCCGCCCCCCTCGGCCCCGTGCGCCACCGTCCCGCCGGACTCCAAGCGCTCCGTGTGGCAGACACACCGGCAGAACGCAGAAACATGGAGTAGCGGCGAGGAAGCACCGGAGCCCCGGCTGAAATCGCGCAGCTGCGACGACCTTCTGATGGATGGAGGCGGGGCTGGAGGCGGGGCCGGGGCGGGGCCAGGAAGGGCGCGCTCCGAGAGCCCCGCCCCCGACTCCCCTGAGCCGCGGGCCCGGCAGCGGCCGGCCCACGATGTGCCGGGCTTCCTGCAGCTATACCGGAAGATGCACCGCATTGAACGGCGCGAGCTGCTTGCATCCGAGGTGATCCGTTCGGTGCGCGCCCGCATCCTGGAGCTGGAGGCCGAGAGGCAGCCGGATCGACGCCCCGAGTGGCGGGAGCAGGGCCCCGAGGTGCCCCGAGACATGGTGCCCACCCGCATCTCCGAGTACGAGCGCCTCATCCAGAAGTCCCGCTCCATGCCCAACCTGGACGAGGCGGCGGGCTCGGAGGGCACGACGCCGCGGCGCCGCTTCTCCATCGAGTCCCTGCTGGAGGAGGACCATCCAGCGCGAGACTCGCCCGAGGGCCGGCCGCAGCGCCCCGACACCGGGGGCCCCCCGACCCCCGGCGCGCCTCAGGACCCCGCCCGCCCCCACCGCGCCGCCCCCGCCCGCTTCGACGGCTCGGACAGCGACCGCGAGGCAGCGCCCTCTGAACTGAGCGACTTCATACAGGTGGAGGGCTCCTCCTTCTGCAGCGAGAGCGACTTCGACCGCTGCTCGCTCACTTCCTCCGAGAGTCTGTACGGCTCCGGCCGCCACCCGGTGCTGCCGCGCCTTCTGCACGGCTCCTGCAAGGGGCGCTGCCCCGCCTCCTACACCCGCTTCACCACCATGCTCCGCCACGAGAGGGCGCGCCGAGAGCGACGGCCCCCGCTTCGCCGGGAGGAGGCGCAGCCCGGCCTTTCGAAGCTCGCCTTCCTGGTGAGCCCAGTGCCTTTCCGCCGGAGCAAGGGCTCGAACCCCGAGCGCGCCACCCGCCGCCCCAAGCGCGGCGCATCCGTGTACGAGGCCCTCGACCGCGCCCTGCGCGACGTCTGTGAGCACCTGAGGGCGCGGGGCGGCGCCGCCGAGGACAGGATCCTGCGGCGGCTGCTGGCCGAGCTGCTGCCCGAGGTACCGGACAGGGACTCGTCGCTGCGGCGCACCCTGCGTCCCTACTCCCCGCAGCCCGACGGCGCCCCCTACTGGCCTGACCACAGTGCCTCCTACCACCACACAGACTTCCGCGGCCAGAGCCACGCCTATGCTGATTACGGTCAAGGTGGACTGCACGTGACCTCTCCGTTGCCCCCCAATGCTCCCCCCGCCCCGTGTCGTGTTGCTGCGTTCGTGCGGCAGCAGGACAGGTCCCCTCTTCCTGTTCCCCAAGGGGTCGCGGGCGTCGACCCCACCGTGATCTTGAAACGCACATCTGTTGTTTTCCGTTTTTTGTTTGTGTGCTCTCATTTTGGATGTTCTGTGATTTTTGTTTTGTTTATTTTCACTCCGTTTTTCCTCGTACCCGCGTTTGTTCTCCCATGGCGCCGTTTCATTTTGTGCCGAACGCGTTTGAGAAAGTGAACTCTCTGTTGTTGCGTATGTTTCATCTTCTGTGGTGTATGACGCATGGCTCATGCTGTCTGAGCTCTCTGCACCGCCCCCCATCCCTCGAAGACCACCCACAGCAGGCAGAGTGTGGACCATCACACACACACACACACACACACACACACACACACACACACACACACACGGACCCAGGCAGCCCAGTTTCCAACCGCGGTAGTAACACTGGTAAAGCGGCTCCTCTCTGACCAGAAAGGCTGTTTGTTAAATTCCAGCATTCCAGGCGGAGTTTGTAAAGGAGGCGGAGTTTATAAAGGAAAAAACGTGATGTAACATAATAATAACGAATGCCCCTGCACTGCTCCCAGCCCATGTGTCCACCCCTGTATGTGTGTGCACCACACACACACGCACAACTCTGCCTTCACCCGCTGTCCCGCGTGGTCACGCGGACACGCCGATGTCCTGCCGTGGGCTGGAACGGATGGACGGTCTTGCATGGAGGGGTCCCTCGGCACAAGAAAGCCACATTTCATTTGCTTATTTTCAGCCAAGCCCATTGTGACCCCCCCCGTGTCCCGAATGACGCCCTGCTCCCCGGCGGTCACGCCATCACCACCCGTCCTCGTCATCATACTGCATGCGCAGGTACCTCCCCCGCACGTCCGACCACCTCTCACTGTCCTCTCTTCTGTGTCCCCCCCCCCAGATCAGGACACCTCCAGGGGGTACTCCTACCCAGAGGGGGGGCGCTACACCTCCCACAAGAGGGGGACCACCCCAGACAAAGAGGTAACGGCCCTGGGTGACCATCGGCATTCTACATTCCCATAATGCGTTGTGCTGGAGCGTGCGTGACCTCGTCGAACAGGTGATGTCATCAAGAGACTCGTGTCCCCCCTCCCCCCTTCTCTCTCAGAAACAGCCTGCCAGGGCCATATATGACTTCAAGGCACAGACGGCAAAGTAAGTGTGTCCCCGTAGAACCGGTTCTGACCGTGACGTCCACGGGGGGGGGGGGCGCCGTACTCTGTGGCAAAGATAAAGGATGAAGGATGGCCCCCTCCGGCAGTTCTGATGTCACTTGTGCCGTGATCCAGAGAGCTGACGTTCAAGAAGGGCGACACGGTTAGCATCATCCGCCAGATCGACAGCAACTGGTACGAGGGGGAGCACCGCGGCCGCGTCGGCATCTTCCCCATCTCCTACGTGGAGGTGCGTGTTCCCGCGCGCGGCTTCGCGTGTCCTCGTGCGCGGCGCCCACAAAGGGTCTGACCGCGGCCACGCTGCCACCTCTCCGCAGAAAATCGCCCCGACGGAGAAGCAGCAGCCAGCCAGGCCCCCCCCGCCGGCGCAGGTGCGAGAGATCGGCGAGGCGGTGGCCCGGTACAACTTCAACGCCGACACCAACGTGGAGCTGTCGCTCAGAAAGGTGCAGAAGCAAACCCCTCCCGCTGCATCGGGGACTGTCTCTATCGTTCCTCTTACGAGAGTTAGTGACACTGCGTGTGTGTATGCGTGTGCGCGCAACAGGGCGAGAGAGTGATCCTGCTCAGACAGGTCGACCAGAACTGGTACGAGGGAAGGATCCCGGAGACGCAGCGCCAGGGTATTTTCCCCGTCTCCTACGTGGACGTCATTAAGCGGTCGCCGACTACGCCGACCAGGAGCCCGGGTTCGCAGGGCTACGCCAGTGACCGGGACCGTTCGCACACCCCCTCCTCTTCCAAGGTAGGTCGGCTCGGCCCTCGGACCCCCTCCGCGGTCGGCCGGTACGCCTCCGTCACGTTACCTTCACGGTGTAACTGCTGGGATCAAACACTTGTCTCAAGCGGGGTCGCGGCGAACCGGAGCCTAACCCGGCGACACGGGGCGTAAGGCCGGAGAGAGAGGGGACACACCAGAACAGGACGCCAGTCTATCGCATGGTACCCCAAGCGGGACTCGAACCCCAGACCCCCCGGAGAGCAGGACCCGGCCAAACCCGCTGCGGACAAAAGTTGATAATACAAACACCTCTTGGTGAACTTGACCGTTTCGGTCCTGTAAAAGTCTTGGATACAGAAACAATAAATACTCTGCTTGCTTTTTTACGGACTTTAAGCTCCCTAAATAAACATTTGAAATGACTGAAAGCTGTTGCCCCCGGAACCGTTGGGTGCCGACTGTCGACCGATTCCTCCCGCGACCGCGACCGTGTACAATATTCCTCGCGTTCTTACTGCTCATCGACACTGGGGAACAGCAGACGGGGGCTGTAAACACTGCGGAAGTGAGTCGAATTCGGGCGGTCCCACAATCCTCTTCTCTTTGACTGCTCTTTACTGCCACCTGTTGGCTCGGCAGGGAAAGACATAATTTTCGGTAAAGGAAATACAAATTGAAATTTAAAAAAATCATAATTTCCTGTGAGTCACATGAGGATGTGCCGAGTGCTGTGATTTGCTGCGTTACTTGACAAGGCGGCGGGGCGAGTTTGCGGCTCTCACTGCTTTCCTCTCTCTCCCAAGCCCTCGTTCACCCCCTGTGGCCGCGGCACCCCCTCCCCCCCGCCGCGCCACCGGTCCCCCACCCCCCAGAGGGCGCACCTGCAAGCCGTCACCGACGAATGGATCTCCCTCACCTTGGGCCTCCCGCCGTCCTCCGGCACCCCCGCCCCCACCCCCCCGCCCCTCCCCTCCGGCCTCCTGGCTGACCTGGATGTCCTCGACTCCCTGACGCCCCCCCAAGGAAGCCCACACCCCCCCACGTCGACACGCACGGTCCTCTCCCAGGAGGCGCTCTTCGCTCCCATCGTCCCCACCGTGACTCCTCCCTGCACCCCGCCCCCTTACGTCGGACCTCCCTTCTCTCACCACCACCACCACCCCGCCTCTCCTGTGTTTGGCTCCACCCCCCGGCACGGAGGCAAACCCGGTGATCCGTGGGAGAAGCGACCGTTGGACGTCATCCTCACGGGGCGTCTCGACACCCACAAAAGCGGTAGGGACCATGGGTCAGGGAGGCCAGTAGAGTCACCGCCCCTGAATGGGGCGTGGCCTTCAGTGAAGGGGCGGGACAAAGACGCGGTCGTCGCCAAGGACGACCAATCAGAGCGAGAGTTTGTGCAGGAGGCGGAGGGGGTGGTTCCAGCGCTGGAACTGCACATCGAGGAGGACCCCTGTGACCTCGTTCAGGTGCCCCCGCTCCCTGACGTGGAGCAGAGCGGGCGATGGAGAGCGCAGGTAGTCGCCTGGCCTGGAGGCGCCGTGTGTGTTGCTAACACTGGGGTGTGTGTCTCGAGCGCCAAGACCTTAACCGCGTGTCCGGCAGCAATACCGACCCCTCCGTGTGCGGAGGAACGTTAGGGCTGATTTTTTGTCTGCTTCCTCTTTTTCTTTGTTCCGTCTTCTGTTGCTGTGGTTATTTCATTCGTCCGACAGCACTTCCGCTGACGTTAATGCGGCCTGTGGTTCGAGCGGAAGAGGCCGCCCGCGATCCCTGTCTAACGCCCCCTTGTGTCCACATTGCCTCTTCCTCCAGGGCACCATGTCCTCGAGCTCCACCCACCAACCTCCGCCCCCTTCCTCCCCCACCCCCTGCGCTCCCTCCACCCCTCCCCCAGCCAAGCACTCGTCCCGGCAGGCATCCCGCTCCCCGAAGCCCAAGGTAAAGGGAGGCGCCCCGAGCGTGTGCTGTGACCTTTGACCCCCGAGCCGAGCGATTCCTAATCAAGCTCGGTAGCTGCGCTTTTCTAGTACTTTCTGACAGAACATCCCATCAGGAAGCACACGTAGCCATTCTGTCCGGGCTGTGTGTGTGTGTGTGTGTGTGTGTGTGTGTGTGTGTGTGAGATTCCATGCGCTGCGAGTGTGTAACCTCCCACCCGTGGTTCTGGTTCTTTCAGCCGGCGTTTAAGCGCGACGTGGTCGTTGAGGGTAAGCCCCCCCTTAGCCCCGTGACGTCAAGGAGGACCTGCAGGTCCCCGGTGGGCCACGCCTCTGCGCCGCCCCCCAGGGTAGGGCACGGGGGCCACACTTCCTTGCAACTAACAGCCAGAGTGCGGAGCAGCCTGCAGGGGGCGCTGTTGTGGTGGAGGAGCAGCACTGGACTGCATGAGTGTGTCTAACCCGCAGCTCGATGCTCTGGTGCTCTGGTGCTCTGGTGCTCTGGTGCTGTGTGACGTGGTAGAAGGTGCCGCTTCGGCTCGTACCGTGTTCTCCGGTGGGCTTTGCTGCCCGGCCTCGGGGACGAGGAACTGCCCACGCCGAGTTACCATGGTTACCAGCATCGTGACTCTGTGACCGCGCCGGAGAAGCTCTGTGTCGGTTTGCAAAGAGCTCGTTTGGCTTGGTGATGAACAGAACTTTTTTTAATAGTTTATTTAAATTAATATCTAACCCTAACCCTTCTCTCTTTCCATTGTGGCGCAGCCCCTCCGGCCAGCGTTTGTGCGGGATGCGCCGCCTTGTGGAGGAGAGCCGTAAGTGACCTCAACTTGCTCCCTTTCGGTCGTGTGACTCTTGTGTGTTTCGTTACTAAATCCCTCCCCCCTCAGTTCCTTAACCGCTGCCCCGCTGTGACCCCCCCAGGTTCCAGGCCCTCTACAACTACCTGCCACGCAACGAGGATGAGCTGGAGCTGAAGGAAGGGGACCTGGTGGATGTCATGGAGAGGTGTGACGACGGCTGGTTCGTAGGTGAGTGTGTGTGTGTGTGTGTGTGTGTGTGTGTGTGTGTGTGTGTGTGTGTGTGTGTGTGGCTTTTGAGCCAGCACCATCATTCACCTGCAGGGGGCGGTCTAGTTCCAGTTGAAGGAGGCTGAATCAGTGGTGTCAGTTCTGTCGTTGAGCAGACACATTAATAAATAAAAATATTTCTATTAATAAAATGCGATGCAGAGTCTCCTCTGAGTTTCTCATCTCGTCTCGTCTCTCCAGGCACGTCGAGAAGAACGAAGCTGTTTGGCACCTTCCCCGGGAACTACGTAAAGCGTCTGTAGGGCCCACGGGGCCCCTGGCGGCACAGCACCCACGTCACAGAGAGAGAGAGAGTGTGTGTGTGCGTGTGTGTGCGCGTGTGTGTGTGTGTTTTCTACACAGAGGATAGCCTTTAGCTCCAACTAGCCACCGTTCCAGAGGACTCTCCCTGCCACAGTTCAGCACTTGCTTCGTTTTCAAACCGCGGGCTCCACTAGGGGGCAGTATGGGGTCAGACAGAGGGGTCCCGGGGGTCGGAGGTCAGCTCGACGGCCTCCGAAACGGGAGAGTCGCTGCCCTGTGTGGAATAGTGATGTCAGCACACGGTATGATGTTTTGAGACCTTTTTCAGCAAATTAATAATGAGCTTTTGTTTGTTTTTTTTTGTCTTTATCGATATGCAATAGATGCAGAAAGAGAGATGTAACAAACGTTTGGAGCAGAAGATGTCGGTTAGTTGCAACGGCTCTTTTCCTAATGCACAGCGCGGCCTGTCCAGAGACGCCACCACAGATCGTGGTACAAAACCTTACGATGGAACCAAGTGCCCTGTTCGCCTTCTCTCGCTCTCTTTGTTTGTTTATCTTTCGGCGACGCGGTGTCCGTCCACAGATGGCGTCGTTCCTCTCGCTGCCACGTTTTCCTGGTTTTTAGCGAGCGAGGTGGCGCCGGGCGACGTCCCGCCCTGCCCCGCGTGTGTGGAGCACCGGCGCGGCGAGCCACTCCGCCTCATTTGCATAACCGTGACATCATTTCATATTCGTGATTGACGAGTGTGTGTGTCGCGAGACCCAGTGTTACTGACCTTTCTCCTCAGTATAATTATTATTAGTACAATTATTAATATTACAGACACTAGCGGTGCGTGAGGCTTGCGAGGCCCAGTGTTACTGACTGTTCTCTTCCATATATAAATAAGAGAGGCGAGAGGCTCCTTCCTCTCCACGTGTTTAAAGCTGTCATGCGAATGGTATTTCGGATGCGTTGCGCACTGCTCACATGGATGGACGAAGTTTCTTCTGTAGTGAAGAAGACCTTTTATTCCCCTCCTTTTTCACTTTTGGCACTAAAGTGCAGCGTGTGTTTCGGTCGGCTCCCAAATCCCTTTTTAACTTTGTGGTTTTATGTGATAGAAAACGCTGCGGACGAAGATGCTTTTCTTTGAGTCTCTCCAGCTGCCTGATTTACTGTCTCTACTTTGGCTGGCGGGCGATTGGGGTGGGGGGAGGGGGGTTCCTTTCCACCTGCCTGGAGGAGACACAGCGGTCCTAGGAGAGGGCCGCCGGGCGACGTTGCCCTTTCCCTACCTTTCCGGGAGCAGCGGCCATGCGCTGTGGGGTGCGAATGCTGCCCGCTGCTGCCACGTGTGACTGAACAATCCCCGGAGCACCTTAACCGCTTTTCTTTATTTAATCCCCACGATAATTCCTCTGCCACGTTGCCCCGTCTCTCTTCTGTATGGAGCTCTAATCACTGGGAGCCACTGGTTCATAAAGACATTTCTCATTCTCCCGCTTCCATTCCCTTCCTCCTCAACTGATTTGCGCTTTTAATCATCGTCTCATTCGTCGCAGCGCTCAGAGGAAAGCGGCGCGGTGCAGAAACGAGCTACATTTATGCAAAAAACACGTAACTAACTTGATTTTCGACTAGCAGTGTTACCTGTTTGTAATAAAATAAAAGAATGTGTCCCGAGACCTGTGCTCCTGTCCTGTCGCGGTGCCGCTCAGTACAGTGATGAGCAGTGATTTATATTGTGTGTGCGTGTGTGCACGCACGTGCGTGTGTTTCTATTGATGGATAATTGTGTACCTAATAAATGATGCCTGATTGCTTCCTACTGGTCACTGTCATAGAACCTCAGTAATGACACACTGCAGGGTTTCAGCCCATTCTGCCTTCCCCCCCACGCTACACAAGGGATTAATCAGGGTTTGGACACAAGTACAGTGGCTCCTTGAGTTAACACACACACACAGCTGGGCCTTTGGAACACTCTTTTCATTACTCCAGAGCCACTTCTACCACTAAGTGGTTCACGACACAACAAAAGTGAGTAAAAGATATCACAGACACATCACTTGGTTTATTTATGGGCTACGTTGTGTAAAAACCTCACGTTTAGCTAAAATCAGCAGTAAAACTTAATGAACATTACAGTTTTTAAAGTTTCTCCTACATACAGTAAATGAATGAGAATAAAGAAACCTTTCCAGAAACTCCTCTTCAAGCTCATTGCGGATTTATTTGCCCCACCGACAGCAAACGCTCCTCATCTTGTCAGTGTTCGCAGGCTGGGGCTGTGAACATCATGGAAGAGAGTGGAACAGGGGTGGTGCTACACTGCTGCTCAGTCAGTGAACACAAGTGATGAGAGAATCATTGCTGTGTGACAGTTTTCTTCAAAGCCACTTCCAGTGTTTTACCTCTTATACAGATAAGCACTTTTTAACCATTTTTTTTTTTTTTCCCCCATGTATCACATGTTTTTGTCTAAAGCAACTTGCAGTTATTTACCAATTTATGTAGCAGGGTAGCTCTACTGGAGAAACTTAATATAAGAGCCTTGCTCAACGCAACAGACAACACAGCCAGAAGGGAGATTCAAACCTGCGACCTTCGGGTCCGACGGCAGCAGCCGTAACCACTATGCTACCAACTGTCCCATAGCAATTAATGGTAGGTACCTTGCTCAAGGGTACTACAGCAGGAGGTAGGATCCGAACCTGGGTCCTTCCGGCAAGGTGGCAGCTCTAACAACCACGCCCCCTGCTGCCTCCGGTCTGCGTCTCTGAACGTGTCCCCTTCTGGACCGAACGTGAACGGGAGACACCGTGCGATGTGTCTTTTCCCCGCGGCTTTTTTCTGGGCCGGATCTCCAGCCGCGAGGGGGGGCGTGGCCGTGCACCCCCACCCCCACCTCCCGAGATGCGCTTTTCTGTTCCCCTCCATAAACAGCCCTGCGATGCTCGGTCTCTCCTGTTTGTATAAAGAAGAAAGTCCCAGGGGCGCCATGGCAACGGCGTAAACAAACGCGGAGCCCCTTTTAAAGGGTCCGGTTACGGCGACACGGCGCGCCGATGAATGATGGGCGCGTGTGAGCGCGCGCGTGGCTGTGCGACCGAGAACCGCCGCTCCCGCGCGTGGCGGGGGGTGGGGAAGCGGCAGGTAGGACTCGCTCGCTCGCTCGCTCTGGCGCGGCGTTTCAGGTGCGCGCGGCCGTGGGCCTCTCGCACGCGGACACGCGAGGAATGCGCTGCCGGAGCGCCGCTGCCAGACGCGCCTCCGCATCCCCACCAAATAAGGAGCGGAGCAGCGCGCGCCGTTTCCCTTGACCGCGGGCCTCGCGCAACCAAAACACCGCCAGTCAGTGTGCGACCTTCGCGAACACGCATAAAATCGCCCCTGTCTGTCCCCGTTCACGCGCACATCTCGCGACTGCCCGCCTTCGTTTCTCTTCTTGACCCTGCTGTATGAATGAATGGGTAAATCAGTGTAACGGTGGTTCTATGCACTCTGGAAGTAGAGACGGGGGGTGGGGGGCAACGGTGCCGCCAGGGTTCGAACAGGTCCGGCAGCACTGAGGGTTGGTCCAGCTGAGACTCCAAGCTGAAAGCGGCAGGTGGGAGGAGGGGCCCGTGACCCTTAAGGTGACCTCAGGGAGGGTGTCGGTGTCGGAGTCTGGGTGGGGGATCCGCAGAGGTCAAACTGAGGAAGTACCTTTAATGGCGAAGCACATTTGGCAGGACGTTCCTTCAGACGTGTTGAACATGCAGAACAGCATCGAAAAGCACCACCACTTTTGGGATTCCACGAATGACTGAGCACAGGGGGCCGTGCAGCTCTTTACTGGGGGGGTCTGAGCCTCTCCACTCATGCGGGCACAGAGGTGGAAGCAGCAGCAAGATTTTTATTTTGCATAAATGCGCTGAATACCCAGGATATTGCAGGGGGAGTCAAACCCACAACCTTCAGATGCAAAGGCAGCAACATTAACCGGTCTCCCAGCTGGTGCTCTTAGCTGTTCGGGTGCAAATACACAGCCAAACAAACACCCCATGTTCGTTGAGGTTTCACAGCTGGACCCTTTCCGTGATGGGGTGGGGAGGGGGGGTTACATCCCTATGGGTGGAGTTTGAACCCATCCCAGCAGTTACAGCTTCAGTACGGTGAGGAGAGACCCAGCGACCAACTTGTTTTTGTTTCTAATGAAGCCTCTGAAGAGTTTCTGAAGAGATGAAGGCTGCAAGTGGGCGGGGGGGGTGGTTACGTCGCACCTCTGAAGCTCTTCCCCCAGCTGTGGCCACAGGAGAGACGGCTGCGAACGCAGTCTCTTCCGGGGCTCCCTTCCCCCGGCCCTGGGGAACACCTGCCTCTCTTCCTGCTGTTCTGGGGCGGGACCCCTGTGGTGATTGACAGGTGAGCCTGCACACCCCAAACCCCCCCAACAGATGGCCACAGACAGCGGGATTGTAGGGGGTGAGGGAAGGGGGCGAACGCCGTGCACCGTGCCGTCCCGGGACCCCGCTCTGCCCGATGACCTCACTGCAGGAGGGTGGGAGTCGCTCGGGGGCGGAGCTCACACACGCTGGCTCTAGTTAAAAGGGTCCCGGGCAGAGGCGCAGAGCGTGTGCGTGTGCGCGGGTGCGAGGCTGAGCGTCCGATCGCCACCGGCTGGGGGACGAGTGAAAAGAGGGCGGATGCCGCAGAACGTGGTCCTGCACGGTCCGGCCCCCTGGGGCTTCCGCCTGGCGGGGGGCAAGGACTTCAACCAGCCGCTGACCATCACCAGGGTGAGTGTCCCTGGGCCCCAGCATCTGCCAAGGGTTTGAGATCGCGAGCGCGTGTGTGTGTGTGTGTGTGTGTGTGTGCGCGCGCGCACGCGTGTGTGTGTGCGCTCCAACGTACAGCTGAACTTCTGACAAATGCTGTCTCCAGGAGAGCCGGGGGGGGGGGCTGGTAGGAGATGTGGGAGTTGCGCCAGGTGGGGAAGGAGTTGGGCTTTGACCCCCTTCTGCTGTGTTCGTAGTCCAAGTGAGCAAACAGCGGTCCTGTTCAACAGCCGAGTCCCCTTGTTGAGGTTTGCTGAAATAAACAGTTCACGTCACGCTGTAGGGAGTGAGTCGCAGCCCGAACGGCGGAACCCGGCCCCGCTGCGGTGTTTCTTCTCCGCTCGATGGTCCGGGGCTCCGCGGGGGGGCACTGCTGTCGTACCACGGACAGGACTCAGCAAAGTCGCCGCTCCTCCCTGTGTGTCGTGCATTTGGGACTCGGGGTGGCCGTGGGATCAAAGCCCTTTCTGTAATTGGGAGGGAAGCGGGAGAGGGGTAGAAGAACGAGGGCTGGTCTGTGTTGCGTTAAAGCAGCTGACATCGTTGCCCCCAAAGATGGACACTGACGTGGTTAAGGGCCACTGGGGTCCGGTGGCTTCCGGGTTGGCGGGGGGTGGTGGCGGTGGGGGGGGCAGCGACTCGGAATCCCGCAGGATCGAGTAAAAATAGTTCTTTGCATCATACGCTGCAGTGCTGGGAACAAACACGGGCCTCACTGATACCCACTGTGCAGAGATACACATACACACACACCTTTACACCTTTCCTGGACAGCTGTACAAACACCCCGATGCTGGGCAGAGGTCAAGGGTCAGGGACAGGGGCCACATCACCTCCATTAACATTCCTCGGGCAGGACAACGCAAGCCACTGCAGTTTCATCCATTAATTCCCGCAAAAGCGATGTTCGCACCTTGACAGCGGCAGATGGGTGTGGAGTCGTATCCCATCAGGCTTCGCCGACGGCCACAGAGCTCCACCCTCGTCCCACGAATGTGGAGGAGGCCCTTTCTTGGCAGAGGGAGGGTTGACCGCAGCTGTTCCCAAGAAGTGCTGCAGGCGCAGATCATGTCTGCTGGCTTCCGCAGGGATATGAGTTCACACCCCCGGGGCAGCAGGTGTCCAACCCTAGGGGCTTCTTCTCAGCACTCATCGTGCTGCCCAGGGGAGGGGTGGGGCCTGGGGGAGGAAGGTAACCTTAGCGCTGCCTGCTGATGGGATCTCACCTGTTGCTCATTCCCATGGATTCACATCAGCTTCTTTTTTGAAGGGCTGACAGCATCGCGGCTCCTTCCGTCAGCGTCTGGTCGTGTCCCACCGCTCAGACGTGCACAATGGCAGAGGTGTGAATCGGCCCCGTGAGTTGTGGTGAAGACCCAGGGACGGCGGGGTGTGACGCTGCGGGGTCTGGGTGAGAGAGGAAAGCTAACGCTAACTGCGCTGTCCAGGGGACAGTGTCCGCGGGTGTGGGCTCTGATCCGCTGGGGGGTTAACTGGCGCTACGCTATCCCTCCGCTATATCCTCGCATGCTATTTCCAGGGGTGTTACCTCACTGCTGCTGAAAATAGCGCTGGAAACGAAGGCCCTTAGAGTTCAAGTTCCACTTTCCCCTGTAACTGAGTGGGTCGCGACTTCCTACTGCTCTTTCGTATCGTCGAGGGCTCCTGTTACCGCTGCCTGCCGCCGTGTCCCCGTAAGCCGCCCTCAGCGGACCGGAGTCAGATCGATGCCCAGCATGCGGGAGGCACAGTGGGCTGTGCAAATGGAAGTGGGATCGAATCCCAGCTCGGTGTCTGTAGAGTTTGCATATTCTGGGGTGTTTCTCGGGGGTGCTCTGGTTTCCTCCCACACTCTGGTGAATGTGTGTGTTACACTGCTGCGCTTTACAGATGTGTGAATGACTGCAGGCAGAGTACAGTACTGTACCAAACACTGTAAGTGACCTGGCATACAGGTGTCAGATCAGTACTAGTTACTGATCATAGTGATACTAACTAGTAAACAGCGCACACTCAACAATGGACTCGTGTTCCTGTGAAGTACCGCTAACGTGAGCCCATCGGGTCGGAAATCCACAAGTTCCCAGCGACTTAACGGAAGGAGCCGGAAGCCCCTCTCTGCTCGGCGCCCAACCCAACGCGCCCCTGGGTCACGTTCTCGTGCAGGCGACCGCTGATGAATCGGAGCAGCTCTGCCATCCTTCTGGTTGCTGTCATGAACCCCCGGGTATCACTGGGCACAAACAGTCCGGAACGTTCCCCCGCGGGACTGGCTCTCACCCGGTTTGTGTGGCGAGTGTGTCGTCTTGCAGGAAACTGTTTACATCTGAACCCTCTTTAGAGGAGGCAGCGCAGATGGAGCTTCGTGCAGCTCGGAAGGTTCTGGAACGCACCCCCCCATTAAACTGACACGGAGGCTCCGAGACTTGGACACGAGTCAACGCAGTACGTGAGAGGAGCAGGAGCCCTATGAGGAGCTGCGAACTCGACCCCAAAGACCCGGTGCTGATACAACAGCGACGAAGCGGCACGGTGACCTGTGGGAACGCGAACCACACTTGTACTGTCCCGCACAGCGGCGTTTTTTTACACACTCGTTATAGTCCCTTCTGTACGT